>NW_027411755.1:34673190-35241304 GCF_047663935.1 Musca autumnalis
TTAAGTTTTTTTGCCGTTTAACTGCCAGTTCATGTATGTCGCACGGAAACCTGTACGAAAGGAAAGCAGTCACTCACTTCCGCCCAAAAATGCGTTCATGTATTTCGCAAACTATCGTGCGACTGCCGTTACGTATCCTATGCGAAATACTACTAATTTGAATGTACATTTGTACAACTATCCCAGCAAAATGTTCGATGCCAAAGATGACATTCAATCATGGGTGCAAGTGATCTAGCATGTCATCTTTTTAGCATCTTCATCGATGAATTTTATATGAGCGTGGACCCCAAAAGATGACGTTCTTTTCTGGATCCTACGCATGTCATTTTAACCAATGCATTGACATGTCATTTCCACCAATGCTTTGGCATGTCATTTCCACCAATGATTTGACATGTCATTTTCACCAATGCTTTGACACGTCATTTTCACCCATGCTTTGACATGTCATTTTAACCAATGCTTTGGCATGTCATTTTCACCAACCCCTTGGCATGAAATTTTCATGTCTTGTTTGGAAAATGGAAATGCTGTATTGAAATATGGTTTTCATGAAAAACAAAACTCTTTATTAATTCAAACGAATTCATGAAATACCTAGCTACGATTAATTTATCAGTTTAGTTTTCAAAAGTTTACATCCAAAATTGCAATGTAATCACCACCGCTGCAACGCAAAAGATTACTTCCTCCGTTCTCCGCAACTGATATTCTTTCATCTTACAAAAGGTTTTTTCAATTATCTTCCCATCACCATTTCAGATTTCAACATGGACTCCAAATGCACTTCTTTAAGTATTTTTATTTTGTAAATTACTTTTATTTTATAATTTTGTTATTTTATAACAACATTTTGGTAATTTATACTCTTTTGTTTAGTGACGGAAATATGTAGTGATCTACAACCCGGCTTGCTTTAGGGATCTCTAAGAACAAAATGTAACGAATGGGGAGGAGAGACTTTTTATGGAAAATACCATTTATGCTTAATTAATTTATTTTTAATTGTTTCTTTCCAAAAGTAGTTTCTTCTTTATTTTCAGATTCTTGTTCCTTTTCGTTTCGGACTTTTTTTTCAAATTCCAAGAAGCGAGATTTGATTGATTTCATTCTATGTCAGATTTAGAACAGACAAGGGAACTTTTAAAATAGCAATGTGTGCAGTCCGATTCTATTTTTAGCTCGATGGTTGGGACTTCATATAATACCAATTGTTTAGAAGTTTTAGTTGTTTGATATGCAGGAAATGTAAGACAACATCACGACGACAGTTCTAACAACTTTGGTCTGTTCCAGAAACTGCAAGAATCTACTTATTTTTACTACGATAACAATTTTTCCTTTATGTTATCGGAAAAAATAGTAAAAATTAGTAGATTTTTGCAGTACTGGAACATACCAAAATGAAAATAAACAGGTGTGTAAATAAAAACACAAACATCATCTCTATTGGATCGATGGAATGGGTACAAATGCTGATGAAAAGATCGGATCTTTCACGACTTCCTTTGCATTGGTTCAAATCCTAATGAAAAGATCGGATCTTTCACGTCTTCCTTTGAACCAATGCAAAAGATGACATGAAATCACGTCATCGCAAAGAACCCCTTCCGTCAAATTTTGCTGGGTATGTTCCATAAATGAGAGCCAAATGAGAAATGAAAACAAAATCCACATATACATACAAACATTGGAATATGTGTGATTTGTTTTGTTTGAAAAATAAAATGTGTCGGTATTTTGAATTCTTTTATTTGATTGATTTCTTCAAATAATGAATGTGTTGCATAAATTTGTTTCAAGATTTTCGGTGTTATTCGCGAATTTACGTTCTACTCGGCAGCTACAAAGCAAGTGAGTGATTTTGACATTCTCTTTCTATAAGAGACAGCCCTTTCGAAATACATAAACCCAAATTTAATGGAAAAGTGTACGTTTACGTGTTATTTCGTATGGCTTGTCGGTCGCATAGATTTTCGTTTCGAAGGCGTCTACATGAACAGAAAATGATTTGTTTCCACTTTCGAAGCGCAAAAAACCTTTCGGTCGACATACATGAACAGACTGTTAGACTTAAAGTTTCACAAGGTGAGAAAATGTCGAATAGCCCACCCTTCCTATTACAACATAAGTTGCTTTCCTATACAAATGTCGGTAAATGTCATAATAAACATATGCAAATATGGTGATAGTTTCTACTCGGTCAAAATTGTCTAGCAGAAAAACAAAGGAGCTAGAGTTAATCATAGCAATTTTTGTTTAGATAAAAGCGCAATTTGGAATAAGGGTACGTTTTTTTTTAGCACAAAATTGGCAAAAGTTATAGAATACCATTTATGGTTCCAGCTTCTGAAATATAACTATAATTAGATGTATACGTTTTGAATAGCCTCATATTAGATTTGAATATATTTTATAGTTTTCAGTATATCCAGACATAAACTGGCAGTTTTTGTTCTCTGTGGTCAAAAAGCTTCTGTGGAAAAATGCTCTAAATGTCACTTTAATATTGATGACATGGTTTTAGTTTAATGCACTAAAAAAGTATTTTTATAATATTGTACGCATACAACCACTTAAGGGTGTTTTTGTAAAAATGCTTGCTTGTCACACGAACCGTTCGTACTAAAACGTATACGTTCAAAATTTGGTTCTTGTAAAATTTTACGAACCACTCGTTTTTATCTGAAAGCTTTCGTCTATTTCATAAAAGCTTTTATATTTCAGGGTTTCCATTATACTTATTTTGTGAATTTTGCATAGGCATCTGCACGTAAAATGTGTTACTTGATGGCAACCCCGATAAACAGATGAAAAACAAAAAATAAGAAAAAAATTTAATCAAACGTGTCCAAAAATAATTGTGATAATATGAAGAAACGGATGTACATATACGCGTGTGCTTCTATGGAAATAAATAAAATTGCATTCCCTTCCAGTTTTCGTGTGTTTTGTGCCATTTATTACTCAAATTATTTAATTTTCATTCAAAACGATGGGTCTTTTCCATTCGTTTATTTTTGACGTATTCGTTCGTCTGCTTTTGTTACGAAAACCAAAAAAATTACGAAAATAAAAAGCTTTCATTTGTTTGTCACACGAATACAAACGTCAACCGCTATGAAAACCAAATTGTGTCTTCGTTCATGAAATCGACGAACGAATGGGCAAAACGTTTTTACAAAAACACGCTGTTAATGCAGAATTGGGAAATGTTCACTCATCGGCGAAAACTTATGGATTATTCTTACACCCGTCCATGACGAATAATAAGCAAAACAAGTAAAAAAGTGACAGTAGGCTTTGTCGACAGATATATACCCTCAGCCAATGTGAAGAGAAACTTTCACCTACGGACAGATCGAATGTATTTAAGGTCTCTTCAGAATTTTGTGGCCCTTTTTGGACATTTGAACTTGCCGACAAAAATATGGATTAGGAATTAACTGCACTAAGACACAAATGTTGAACTTTTGTGGGGGAGGTACCCTTAGAGAGGGCCGATATGGACCATTTTAGAAGTTAAACTAAATTTTGACAAATTTAGAACAGTTCGAGAATTATCGTGCTCTCAGACCGGCACATATGGTGACATAGGGGTTTTTACACTTTTCGGGCTGTTTTCCCAAGAAATATGGACTTGCCCCTGAAAAAAACTTTTACCGTCGTATAGGGGGCAGTGAATACAAGTTGTTGCAACAAAAACCAAAGCGATTCGAGACCTGGTCCTAATCTGAACTTATCCGAAATTTTGTGTGGGAGGTATCCGAAGGAGTGGACCGACTGAGTCCATATTGGAACCTCATCTAAGTCTGGTAGAAATTTTACGATGTGCAAAGTATGCATCAAATCGGTTACATCCTTCAAGAGTTATCGTGCGCACAAATCATTTTCGAACTTTTGTGGGGGAGGTACCTGAAGGAGTGGACCGATATGGTTTATCTTCGAATTTAAACCATGTTTGGACAAAATAATATTTTCTCAGGAAGTATGGACTTGCCCCTGATGAAACTTATACCGTCGTATGAGGGACAGTGAATACAAGTTGCTACAACAAAAATCGAAGCGATTCGCGAGCAGGTCCTAAACTGAACTTTTCCGAAATTTTGTGTGGGAGGTACACGAAGTAGTGGACCGATTGAGTCCAAATTGTAATCCTATCTAAGTCTGCTAGAAATTTTACGACTTGCAAAGTATGGACCAAATTGGTTACTTCCTTCAAGAGTTATGGTGCGCACACATTTTCCGAAATGTGTCGGTCCAAAATATGGCCTTCGTAATATTTTGTGCAAACTTAGTTTAAGTTCGAAGATAAGCCATATCAGTCCACTCCTTCAGGTACCTCCCCCACAAAAGTTCAAAAATGTTGGGACAAATTGTGCACACGATAACTCTTGATGGGAGTGACCGATTTGGTCCATACTTTACACATCCCAATATATCTACCAGATATAGATCAGGTTCGAATATGGACTATATTTGTCCAGTCCTTCAGGTACCTCCCACACAAAATGTTGGATAAATTCACTTTAAGACCTGCTCTCGAATCACTTTGATTTTTGTTGAATCAACTTGCATTCGCTGCCTCAATTACGACAGTAAAAATTTTTTCAGGGGCAAGTCCATACTTCTTGAGAAAACAACCCGAAAGGTTTAAAAAACCCGTTTGGCACCATATGTTGTGGCTGGGGAGCTCGAACCGTATACTGCGTTCGCCAACACTTTGGATATTGTATTATTCCTTCGAATATTAGATGAAATTCGCAAGTGGTGCTTATAGGTCCACTCCTTCCCCCACAAAAGTTCGAAAATATTGGCTACAATGGTAAGCGCGATTTTTCATTAACGTAGCAACCGATTTTGTCCAAACTTTAGATCTCTAAATATGGTCGAAAGTTAGTTTATGTTTAAATTTGGGCCCTATCTGTCCGATCCTTGTGGTACCACCCACACAAATGTTCAACATTTTTGTGTGGTTAAGGGTCTGTTCGACGATCCTTTGGACATTTTTACCGAAGGTTTTCCTAGTGGCCCTGTTTACAGCGATATTATGTTTTTCGTAGGCTAGTGCGATAAAAAACCCTATTTATCGATATACCCGCAAATGTTTGAGCTTTAATCCTATCAATACTTTTGTCGGTTCATACGCCTAAAATTTTGAAAACCCCCCTAAAGACATAATTTTTTTTGGGAAAAAGTATTTCAATCCATACAGGCTGAGGGTATATCTCTGTCGGTAAAGCCGACTGATATTTTTTACTTGTTTTTAAAAAAGTTGTTAACCTTGAGAAAAAATTAACATTTAAAACAATTTTAATAAAGTTTTTTACCCATTGATTCCAAAAATTACGATATTACAGCTATCTCAGTTGTCTCCTTAAACCGAGATGCCGTTCTACTAAAACTTCGACTGCAGTGAACATTATTAACTAAAACTTTTGTATACAGTGAGAATATAAAGTCTAAAATGTGCAGCCAATTGAAAAATGAAGATTTTTTATATTTTGAAAAAAAAAATACCCTAATTCAAAGGTTACAAAAACGTGAAATTCTATAGGCATTTCGAATACCGAAAATCTTACTGACTTATTTTTTTTTTTTTTTTGGGAAAAAACTGTTTCAATTTACACAGGCTGAGGGTATATCTCTGTCGGCAAAGCCGACTGATACTTTTTACTTGTTTTTAAAAAAGTTGTTAACCTTCAGAAAAATTAACATTTAAAACAATTTGAATAAAGGTTTTTTACCCATTGGTACCAAAAATTACGATATTACAGCTATCTCAGTTGTCTTCAAATCTTCAATATACCTTAAACCGGGATGCCGTTCTACTAAAACTTCGACTGCAGTGAACATTATTAACTAAAACTTTTGTATGCACTGAGAATATAAAATCAAAAATTTTCAGCCAATTGAAAAATGTAGATTTTTTATATTTTGAAAAATACCCTAATTAGAAGTTTACAAAAAAGTGAAATTCTATAGGCATTTCGAATACCGAAAATCTTACTGAATTATTTGAGGTATTGGTTTCAACATACGGACAAGCAGATATGGTTAGATCAATGGAGGATTTCACCTCCATAAAGAATATCAAGTACTTACAAACTACATAGTGCAGAGTATAAACGAAGGAAAAACTTTTCACAAACTGCTTAGTAGACTTGAAAATTAAGACCTATCACATACGTACTTTTACAAATTCGAATCTAAAGAGAACTAAATGCTGAGCAATGGTGTTTCAGGAAGGTAAAGCAATTTTTTTCTTTTTGGAAATTCGTACGGACGTTTCTTAAATGAAATTAAACATCAATTACAATAGGTATTAGTACAACAAAATTTTCAGAGTTTATTATTTCCATATTAAATATTGTTTATTTGTATTTTATTCCCAATCCGCATTCGAAGTAACAGGCACTTTGCTAGTTAGTGAATGTCAGTTTTATGGCCGAATCCGAACGACACGCCTTAAGACGCCACTTCGAGTGAAGTTTTACATGGCTGAAATACACAAGAAATGTCGCCTAATTTAAGTTGATTTTGTCCGGCTAGGTGTTCAGTATGTAAAGCAGGCCTGCTCACCATTACACCACGGTGGGAAGCTTATTTGTCTCTTAACTCTTGGGTGACGTAGGGGATGGAAGATACCAAGCAACGGTCCTGACTGGCTTTTACATGTCAAAGCCCAGGATTGGTCCCTCTTTCATCTCAAGTGGACACTGACCTCCCCGTGGTGTCACCTGGGGAACTGCCTTTAACACCCGTTAAAGGTAGTGAGCTAACATGTGCCGCGCGTTCACCCATAAGAACGTTAAAAACTTGGGTTTGGGCGTCGGGTTAGTAACCCTCACCTTGAAAAAACATTCTACTATGAAAAAACGAAAGAAAAGAAAAACAAACCCCTCTAAAGTTGACGAACACCGCAAACGTTTTAAGGACCATGATCTGCGAATCTGCACCTGGAACGTTCGCACTCTTTATAGAGAAGGTGCAGTTTACGCATTGGCAGATGTACTCGAAAAGTACAAGGCCGACATTACTGCCATACAGGAAATACGAAAGACGGGAAAGGCGTCACAACAACACCTAAAGGTGACGCGCTGTATTATAGCTGCCATGTCGTAAAGCATGAGTTTGGTTGCAGATTCGTAGTTAGTCGGAGACTGAAACATCTGGTATCCAGCTTCACCCCACTGAATGAAAGACTTGCTGCAATTCGAATAAAAGCTAAATTCTTCAACATCAGCTTTATTTGCGCTCATGCTCCCACTGAAGACAAGGTCGAACAGACCAAAGATATATTTTACGAGCGCTTAGAAGACACTTATGACCGTTGCCCTGCCCATGACATTAAAATTATACTAGGCGATTTTAATGCCAAAATTGGAAAGGAGAATAACTTTGGCCCAACAGTCGGGTAATCCAGTCTCCACAGTGAAACATCTGACAGTGGTATGAGGCTGATAGACTTTGCAGTTGCAAAAACCATGGTAGTTAGCAGTACCAGATTTAATCATCTCGATATTCATAAGGGCACCTGGCTGTCTCCAGATCAAAGAACAAGTAATCAAATTGATCATGTTGTAATAGATGGAAGACATTCATCCAGCGTGTTGGATGTACGATCGTTCCGAGGCGCAAACATTGATTCGGACCACTACCTTGCTGCAGCAAAGGTACGTACCCGTCTAAACGTTGCAAATAAAGCACGAACAGACACAACGCGGAAGTTGGACATCGACAGGCTGCAAACACAACAGATAGCCACAGCACATTCCACTCAACTAGCCCAATTGCTTAACGCGAGTACTCCATGCAAACAGCCGCAAAATCCATACTTGGATTCCAGAGACCTCCACAATGGAATTCATGGTGTGACCAGGAGTGTCGTGTTGCTACCGAAGAGAAAAATGCGGCATATAGGGCTACTTTACAATCAGTAGCAACGCGTAGCGCACGAGAGAGGTATCGGAAGAAAAGGAGAGAGGAGAAACGTCTTTTCCGCAGGAAAAAGAAAGAGATGGAAAAGCGGGAGTGTGAACAAATCGAGATGTACAGGAGACAGAATGAAGTCCGAAAAATCTACCAAAGAGTGAAACATCAAACTGATGGCTTTGGAACTGGCACATCCTCCTGTAGAGACCAGCAAGGTAACCTGGTAACTGATACAGATAGTGTGCTAAGGATATGGAAAGAGCATTTTTCCAAACTGTTGGTATCCAATAGTAGCGAAGTCGACGAAGATACCGCAGATCCAATCCAAGAAGATGGTATTGAATGTATACCACCCGACCAAGATGAGGTAAAGACAGCAATAAACCGGCTGAAGAATAATAAGGCAGCAGGAGCTGATGGCCTACCAGCCGAACTGTTTAAAACCGGAGGCGACGCGCTGATAAGGTGTATGCATCAGCTAGTTAGCACCATCTGGCAGGAAGAACGCGTACCCGACGATTGGAACCTGAGCATCCTATGTCCCGTCCACAAGAAAAGAGATATGCTCCCACTATAGGGGCATAAGTCTTCTCCCTATCGCATACAAGATAGTGTCAGGGATATTATGCGAACGACTAAAGCCCATGGTCAACGAAATAATTGGACCATACCAATGCGGCTTTAGACCTGGCAAGTCCACCATTGACCAGATATTTACCCTGCGCCAAATCCTGGAGAAGACCCAAGAGATGCAGATCGACACCTACCACCTTTTTGTCGATTATAAAGACCAAGAAGACCAAGTTGATGGTGTCGACGCGCAATGCGTCCATTGAGATTGGACCAACAGTTGAAGTTGGTTCCTATAATTTTGAGGTAGTAAAAGACTTCGTATACCTCGGCACCGTCGTAAACACAACAAACGACATCAGTTGTGAAATAAAAAGAAGAATTATATTGGCCAACAGATGCTACTTTGGTTTAAGTAAGCAGTTTAAAAACAAAGCCACATCTCGTCAAACAAAAATAACGCTCTACAAAACACTGATACTACCCGTGCTGATGTATGGTTTAGAGGCCTGGGTTCTTGTGCAAGCAGACAAGGCAGTGCTTGGCGTGTTTGAGAAAAAAAATTCTTCGAAAGATCTACGGACCAATCTGCGTTGACGGTGAATATCGATGTCGTATGAACCACGAGTTGTATCTGCTATACAACGACATCAATATAGTTAAACGTATCGAGATGCAGCGATTGCGATGGTTAGGCCATATAATAAGAATGAGCGATGATGAACCCGCTAAAAAGGCGTATAAATTCGAGCCAAATGGCGGTGCACGCAGAATTGGCAGGCCAAAGATTAGATGGCGCAAACAAGTGGATGATGAGATGACAAGGCGCGGTATTCCAAAAAGCGAAGCACAAAACAGAGAGAATTGGAGATCTTTTCTTAGTTCGGTCTATGGAACAAATGTTCTGTAATGGGCCAGCTAAGTAAGTAAGTAACTCTTGGTGTTTCGATATTTTGCACGAAAACCTTTAAGCCTTATATAAGAGGAAGCTCATTGTATTTTCTCATTCTCTATTACGACAAAAGATCTTTTTTTCTGAAGAGGACTTTTTGATGACTATTTTATGAAGAGGCCTACAGTTCCAATGCATGTGTAAAGGCAAACTGGTTTTCTAAAGCCAAAAACGTTAGTACTGTCTGCCTATGAAATTCTGACATTTTTGAAAATATTGAATTCTTCATGTTATTATTTTTCATAACATTAAATGGCAATATATCTTTGAAAATATATATATTTGGAAAATCTTAGATTCCTAATTACATAAAAAATAGGAATTCGCTTCAACGTCTGCGTCGTTGCTTCAAAAATATTAATTAACACGTCCTCCATTTTGGGAAAAATAATTTATATAAGCACTTCCCATAGCTTACATTTCAGCTCGTTCCCTCTACCACAAAACATACCTTTTTTCCTGTTTATAATTTTCATAACTTTGTTGTCGTTTACATTTTTACATTTTCCTGTCACCTCATTTAATAAACATAACATTACACCATATCCCAATTCAATACACTTTTTTTGCTCTAGATTCACATAATCCAGTCTAAAGACCAAAGAAAAACCTACAAAATGTTTACAAAAATAGGTCTCACTATCACTTTCATAAATTATGTCATATCCCTCTATTACATATTTTCCCTTTCCTTTTACCAGGTTTGATATTTATACCAACCAAACTCTTTGGTATCATAGGAAGTCGGTCAACCACCGGCCGACCAATGTATAATTAAACCACAATTTCATTTTAATACTATTAATCCACATTTAAGATGCCATATCGTAATACTACGGCCATAATACGCTAATTTCAACGCTTAAAACAATAATGATAGAGCAGCACAGCCGGGGAAATGACACACAATCTAAATGGTTGGCTGACTGGCTGAGAGAGGAAGCTGGGTGGTGGTTGCATGAATAGGCTGAGTGGCAATTGCTAAACTGGTTGGTTAGTATGGCAACTGGCTACACGGTAATATGGGGCAAGGAAATGCACAAGTTTAGAGGGGATATTGTGACAGCTGCAACATGCCGCTTGCAATGACATAATCAGCTGTTTTATTACAACAACACCAGAGTAAGTCGAGTCCATGATCTGGATACGTGTGTGGTTAGAGTGTCTGACACCCATAAATTGTCGAAACAAGAAACATTGGCCTCTTTTATGAAATTCGAAGAAAAACAAAAACAAATTTACAGGGAAATGTCAATGAAAGAGATATTTCACTACCTACGACCTCCCATACATTTTGTTCATATACATATTTGATACAAATTTCCTTGAGGAGATTTTTTAAAGATTAATTTGTTATTTCTTTGTCATGAAGCTGTTGATTATCACAACGTGTTACCTACCACATATACCCACTGAAAAGTCCATTGACATAATAACAAGGAAGGTAACTAGCCTCTTGAAAAATATCGGTTGGTATTGAATTAAAGGAAAGGTAAACAAACAAATGACAGAGTCTCATCTTCATTTGTCTTTCTTTTTCTGTTGTCTTCCTACTTTTCTTTTCAGTATTTGACAGCGTTTCTTCTTTCTCTTCATTTCAATTTCAAATTGTTGAAGAAAAAAGTGAAATGTTTACATTGAAATATTGTTGTGGCACAGTGGAATCGGGAGTAAAAAAGTAAAAAATCCATGATTTATATAAAACTATATATATTTTATATAAAAATATTTTTTAAAAAATTAACGATTTATATAAAAATATTTTTTAAAAAATCCACGATTTATATAAAAATATTTTTTAAAAATGCACGATTTATATCAAAATATTTTTTAAAAAATCCACGATTTATATATAAAAATATTTTTTTAAAAAATCCACGATTTATATATAAAAATATTTTTTTAAAAAATCCACGATTTATATATAAAAATATTTTTTTAAAAAATCAACGATTTATATATAAAAATATTTTTTTAAAAAAAACGCGATTTATATATAAAAATTTTTTTTTAAAAAATCCACGATTTATATAAAAATATTTTTTAAAAAATCCACGATTTATATAAAAATATTTTTTAAAAAATCCACGATTTATATAAATATATTTTTTAAAAAATCCACTATTTATATAAAAATATTTTTTAAAAAATCCACGATTTATATAAATATATTTTTTAAAAAATCCACTATTTATATAAAAATATTAATTAATATAAAAATATTTTTTAAAAAATCCACGATTTATATAAAAATATTTTTTAAAAAATCCACGATTTATATAAAAATATTTTTTAAAAAATCCACGATTTATATAAAAATATTTTTTAAAAAATCCACGATTTATATAAAAATATTTTTTAAAAAATCCACGATTTATATAAAAATATTTTTTAAAAAATCCACGATTTATATAAAAATATTTTTTAAAAAATCCACGATTTATATAAAAATATTTTTTAAAAAATCCACGATTTATATAAAAATATTTTTTAAACAAGTAAGCAAAGGCTATAGTCGGACGGGGCCGACCATGTGATACCCTACACCACAACCTGTAGGAATTAGGTATTTGCAACCGTCTTGCACGCTGAATGTCCGGCTTTGATTCCCATCAAATTGTCTACGGTGGAAAAATGCCTCTTAGTAATGTTGGCGATATTTCCTGAGTATTTCAGCCATGAAAAACGTCTCTACAAGTGACAACTTAGGACACGCCGTTCGGACTCGGCGATAAAAACTAGGTCACATATTAATAACATAATATGAATCCATTGATATAAGAGAAGCCTCCCTTGTCTTTACTGGGATGTTTGTGGAAAATTATATAAATTATACATTTCTAAATAATATTCGAAAATTGGAAAATCCACATTGATTAGCCCCTCCTGCTACATCTTCAAATTGTCTTTGAATATCAGGTTCCTTTTTGAAATACACCTAAAATAAATAAATATATATACCACGCAATTTGGTATATTTGATAATTGGGAAAATTGTGCACTTGTACCTCACATATGCTTCGAAAATAGTTCATTGTGGGCACATATTGTGATATCTAAAATATATTTTATACCGGTAGAAATAACTAACAATGAATAAAAATTCAAAAATTTTGCATGCAAACAAATTTATAAATCCCAAAATTATTCATATTCAATTATACAGCAAAGAAGATAGTATAAGTCAGCTGCGCTAACGGTGATATACCTTCAGCCTCTAAAAATATATTTATTTTGTAACACGAGTTTGCTTCAAAATGCGTGAAATCTGTAGGTATCGTAATATACCAAATCAATTTTAGTAAGCTAAAATCTGAATTTTGGAAATATTTGAGAATTATTTTTTCAGATTTGTAATTTTAGTTGGAGCCGGGGCAGGGGTTTTTGGAACTTCTGGACTATTATCTCAGGAAGTATGACTTACCCCGGGAAAGGGACCAGAATAGGGACCGTAAAAAGAACCTTCTGCAAAAAAAGAAAGAAAATAATCAAATAGATCCGATACGGGTTCTCAAACTGCACTTTTCCCAAATTTTGTGTGGAAGGTACTCGAAGGACGGACCGATATAGTCCATATTCCGACCTGACACATGACTGGATGAAATAATACGATGTGTAAAGTTTCGACCAATCAGAAAATCCCCTTGAGAGTTAACTTACGGATTGGCGGCGCAAAATTCAAAACAATTCGAGAGGACTCTTAAATTTCCCTTTTCCGAATTTTGTGTGGGAGGTACCCTAAGGACCGATATAGTCTTATCCGATCTATATCTGGAAGGAATAATAATATATGGAAAGTTTGGAGCAAATCGATTGCTCACTTCGCCAGTTATCGTTCACACAATTTTTCGAAAACAATTTTGAACTTTTTTTGGGGGAGGTGTGGACCGACATAGCCTACATTCGATCTTAAACGAATTTTGAGCCAAATATTACGTTGTATAAAATTTGGTTCTAATCGGTAGATCCGTTCGAGAGTTATCGTGCGCACCAGCCAGTTAGACATTAAGAGGGACAGATGAACGGACAGCGCTAAAAAGACTCCAAATTGTCTGAAACGAATTTCGTCCATATATACTTGGGGTCTAAAACCAATATATCGATGAGACACATCTTTGGTCGTATTTCGTTTGTATCCCCTTTACCCTAAATCCTGAGGTATAAAATAGGTGGCGAGGCGACCCGATATTGCAATATTTGTATAAAAATCCAATTTGACAACTGAACTGAAAATTTCTCTGTAATGATAGAGACAATTTGTAGCATGGGAGAAAATTGTGGTTCTCTACACAAAACACATTATATATCAGGCAGTAGGTGCGTTATCTAGCAGACACATTATTGCAATTTGCATCAGGGGAAAGATCGGCAGTTATTTTTCCATATGTAGGCTACTTTGGCGGTATATGCCCTCCAGGAATGAAAATATGGACCAAAAATAAAATTTGTATATTTTCATACAAAAGTAATGGTCTATGTCAACCGCTAAATAATTTCAGATAATCATGCAAAATTATAGGCATTTTCTTCAACCTAAACTCTTACCTCGTGCAAAATTTCGTGACTATTGAGCTATAGTTGCGAGATCTAGCGGGTTTATGATTACACTTCAAACAAAAAACTGGATATATTAGGCTGTAACTCTGTTATCTGATCACGTACATCAACATAATTGACATCAATTGAAAGGTCAAGAGATCGTCTTCCAAATATAACTCACGAGTGGGGAAGGTGTCTTTCAGGAACAAAGATATAAGCTGTTTATTAAAAATTTGCACAATTTTCACACAAAAGTTGTGGTCCATTTAACCCTCTAAATATTATTTGATCGCCATCTCAAATTGCAAGCTTCTTCTTTGTCATATACTCTTACCTTATTTTAAATTTCGAGGCGATCGGACTATTATTGCGACCTACAGAGCAGCTACAAAATCTGATAAAAATTATGTTTTTGGTCCATTTCACCCGCTAAATATTTCACGATCATCACCAATCAAAATAGCGATCTATTCTGATGTGAAGCCGACCTCCATACCAAATTTCGTGACGATCGGTCCATAATTGCGGCCTGTAGTTTGATTACAATTTATAATGGACAGACGGACACACGGACGGACGGACGGACGGACGGACACACATCTCAAAATCGCTTTATCTCGCCGAGATATGAAGATTGGTATACCACATTGGGGGTCTCCGACGAATATTTCGCGGTGTTACATGAATTTTTCCCAAAACAAACTTATAATACCCTTTCCACATAGTGGTGTAGGGTATAAAAATCCACGATTTATATAAAAATATTTTTTAAAAAGTCCACGATTTATATAAAAATATTTTTTAAAAAATCCACGATTTATGTATATAAAAATATTTTTTTAAAAATCCACGATTTACATAATTTTTTTTTTTAAATCCACTATTTATATAACAAAATTAAAAAAAAATCCACGATTTAAATAAAAAAATTTAAAAAAAAAACCACGATTTATATAAAATTTTTTTTTTATTTAAATCCACGATATATGTATATAAACACAATTTAACAAAAAAACACGATTTATATAAAAAAAATTAAAAAAAAACACGATTTATATAAAAATAATTTGTAAAAAATACACGATTTATACAAACATATTTTTTTAAACAATACACGATTTATACAAAAATAGTTTTAAAAAATCCACGATTTATATAAAAATATTTTTTAAAATATCCACGATTTATATAAAAATATTTTTTTTTTAAATCCATGATTTATATAAAAACATTTTTTAAAAAATTCACGATTTATGAAAGACATATATAAAAATATTTTAAAAAATCCACGATTTATATAAAAACATTTTTTAAAAAATCCACGATTTATGAAAGACATATATAAAAATATTTTAAAAAATCCACGATTTATATAAAAATATTTTTTTAAAAAATTCAGGATTTATATAAAAATATTTTTTTAAAAAATTCAGGATTTATATAAAAATATTTTTTTAAAAAATTCAGGATTTATATAAAAATATTTTTTAAAAAATCCACGATTTATATAAAAATATTTTCTTAAAAAATTCAGGATTTATATAAAAATATTTTTTAAAAAATCCACGATTTATATAAAAATATTTTTTAAAAAATCCACGATTTATATAAAAACATTTTTTTAAAAAATCCACGATTTATATAAAAATATTTTTTAAAAAATCCACGATTTATATAAAAATATTTTTTAAAAAATCCACGATTTATATTAAAATAATTTAAAAAATCGACGATTTATATAAAAATATTTTTTAAAAAATCCACGATTTATATAAAAATATTTTTAAAAAAATCCACGATTTATATAAAAATATTTTTTCAAAAATCCACGATTTATATAAAAATATTTTTTAAAAAATCCTCGATTTATATAAAAATATTTTTTAAAAAATCCACGATTTATATAAAAATATTTTTTAAAAAATCCACGATTTATATAAAAATATTTTTTAAAAAATCCACGATTTATATAAAAATATTTTTTAAAAAATCCACGATTTGTATAAAAATATTTTTTAAAAAATCCACGATTTATATAAAAATATTTTTTAAAAAATCCACGATTTATATAAAAATATTTTTTAAAAAATCCACGATTTATATAAAAATATTTTTTAAAAAATCCACGATTTATATAAAAATATTTTTTAAAAAATCCACGATTTATATAAAAATATTTTTTAAAAAATCCACGATTTATATAAAAATATTTTTTAAAAATCCACGATTTATATAAAAATATTTTTAAAAAAAATTCACGAATAATACAAAAATAATTTTTAAAAAAATTCACGAATTATATAAACATATTTTTAAAAAAACACATGATTTATATAAAAATATTTTTTAAAAAATCCACAATTTATATAAAAATATTTTTTAAAAAATCCACAATTTATATAAAAATATTTTTTAAAAAATCCACAATTTATATAAAAATATTTTTTAAAAAATCCACGATTTATATAAAAATATTTTTTAAAAAATCCACGATTTATATAAAAAACGATTTATATAAAAATATTTTTTAAAAATCCACGATTTATATAAAAATATTTTTTAAAAATCCACGATTTATATAAAAATATTTTTTAAAAAATCCACGATTTATATAAAAATATTTTTTAAAAAATTTACGATTTATATAAAAATATTTTTTAAAAAATCCACGATTTATATAAAAATATTTTTTAAAAAATCCAAGATTTATATAAAAATATTTTTTAAAAAATCCACGATTTATATAAAAATATTGTTTAAAAAATCCACGATTTATATAAAATTATTGTTTAAAAAATCCACGATTTATATATAAAAATATTTTTTTAAAAAATCCACGATTTATATATAAAAATATTTTTTTAAAAAATCCACGATTTATATATAAAAATATTTTTTTAAAAAATCCACGATTTATATATAAAAATATTTTTTTAAAAAATCCACGATTTATATATAAAAATATTTTTTTAAAAAATCCACGATTTATATATAAAAATATTTTTTTAAAAAATCCACGATTTATATATAAAAATATTTTTTTAAAAAATCCACGATTTATATATAAAAATATTTTTTTAAAAAATCCACGATTTATATATAAAAATATTTTTTTAAAAAATCCACGATTTATATATAAAAATATTTTTTTAAAAAATCCACGATTTATATATAAAAATATTTTTTTAAAAAATCCACGATTTATATATAAAAATATTTTTTTAAAAAATCCACGATTTATATATAAAAATATTTTTTTAAAAAATCCACGATTTATATATAAAAATATTTTTTTAAAAAATCCACGATTTATATATAAAAATATTTTTTTAAAAAATCCACGATTTATATATAAAAATATTTTTTTAAAAAATCCACGATTTATATATAAAAATATTTTTTTAAAAAATCCACGATTTATATATAAAAATATTTTTTTAAAAAATCCACGATTTATATATAAAAATATTTTTTTAAAAAATCCACGATTTATATATAAAAATATTTTTTTAAAAAATCCACGATTTATATATAAAAATATTTTTTTAAAAAATCCACGATTTATATATAAAAATATTTTTTTAAAAAATCCACGATTTATATATAAAAATATTTTTTTAAAAAATCCACGATTTATATATAAAAATATTTTTTTAAAAAATCCACGATTTATATATAAAAATATTTTTTTAAAAAATCCACGATTTATATATAAAAATATTTTTTTAAAAAATCCACGATTTATATATAAAAATATTTTTTTAAAAAATCCACGATTTATATATAAAAATATTTTTTTAAAAAATCCACGATTTATATATAAAAATATTTTTTTAAAAAATCCACGATTTATATATAAAAATATTTTTTTAAAAAATCCACGATTTATATATAAAAATATTTTTTTAAAAAATCCACGATTTATGTATATATAAAAATATTTTTTTAAAAAATCCACGATTTATGTATATATAAAAATATTTTTTTAAAAAATCCACGATTTATGTATATATAAAAATATTTTTTTAAAAAATCCACGATTTATGTATATATAAAAATATTTTTTTAAAAAATCCACGATTTATGTATATATAAAAATATTTTTTTAAAAAATCCACGATTTATGTATATATAAAAATATTTTTTTAAAAAATCCACGATTTATGTATATATAAAAATATTTTTTTAAAAAATCCACGATTTATGTATAAAAATATTTTTTTAAAAAATCCACGATTTATGTATAAAAATATTTTTTTAAAAAATCCACGATTTATGTATAAAAATATTTTTTTTTAAAAATCCACGATTTATGTATAAAAATATTTTTTTAAAAAATCCACGATTTATGTATAAAAATATTTTTTTAAAAATCCACGATTTATATATAAAAAAATTTTTTTAAAAAATCCACGATTTATATATAAAAATATTTTTTTAAAAAATCCACGATTTATATATAAAAATATTTTTTTAAAAAATCCACGATTTATATATAAAAATATTTTTTTAAAAAATCCACGATTTATATATAAAAATATTTTTTTTAAAAAATCCACGATTTATATATAAAAATATTTTTTTAAAAAATCCACGATTTATATATAAAAATATTTTTTTTAAAAAATCCACGAATTATATATAAAAATATTTTTTTAAAAAATCCACGATTTATATATAAAAATATTTTTTTAAAAAATCCACGATTTATATATAAAAATATTTTTTTAAAAAATCCACGATTTATATATAAAAATATTTTTTTAAAAAATCCACGATTTATATATAAAAATATTTTTTTAAAAAATCCACGATATATATATAAAAATATTTTTTTAAAAAATCCACGATTTATATAAAAATATTTTTTAAAAAATCCAAGATTTATATAAAAATATTTTTTAAAAAATCCATGATTTATATAAAAATATTTTTTAAAAAATCCACGATTTATATAAAAATATTTTTTAAAAAATCCACGATTTATATAAAAATATTTTTTTTTTTAAATCCACGATCCATCACCACTGTTATACAAGATTAAGAAAGGCTTTGTTTAACCTCCATGTTATTGTTTTTGCTACTGTGGTTAGTTCCCCTTATGGCCCATAAAATTAACAATTCACATACGAAAGCCGCCACTACTTAATCATTTAGTAAGTCAGTCAGTCAGTAGTGTTGCTTTAGGACACCAATGTTGTTGTTGTATGTCGACTTCAACATCGGTAAAAAACAAGAGGCAAACAAAATTATCGCATATGAAGAAAACGGAAAATCAACCACAAAATAGCTAACAAGTAATCACAATAACAACAGAAACATCAACAACATAAGCCAGTTAGTCATACGTAAGACGCACAAAAAATCAGAGCCGTTCATTGCACTTTCTTAATATTTCACATGAGATAAAGTTGCATTTGTGTGCAATGAATGGTTTTAGATGTTTGGTCCAATGGTCATAGGATAGCTTTGGAGGTGTACTACCTAACTGCCACTGTCCATATTATGCCTTTCTCTCTCTATTCCTCCACATATGCATGATTTTCTTTCATTCATACTTTCATTTGTTGTTTAACATTGTAATATGATTATTATCTGGCTACAACATACCAACATGTGTCTAGTACATGATGTTACATTAGCCAGTCCTGATCTTACACAGCCTCAACATCTGGGTCTCATTACATCCATGTAAACTTGGTCACTGGAGTTTTCTTTTATGGCTTTTCGTTTTTGCATTCAATTCGGCAATTTTATGCTATAAACGACCAAGTAACCTAGTGCTGATGTTTTTGGTTGTACTCATGTTGTTGTTGTTGGTTTTTCTTTTGTTACAATTATCCTCTATTTGGTGGTAAATCAAATTTCATATAAGGAAATTTATATTCGCAGCAGATAGTAAGATATGTATGGTTGGTAGATATGTTGTCAAGGTAGTTTATGGTTAAAACAAAAGACTTAAGATACAAGCACCTTTTCCAGCTGCAACCACTGATCGCTGGTTGGTTTCAATGTGTCGGAAGAAATTGATCCTATGACACAACAACGTTAAACATATATCTAAATATAGCCTATATTGTTATGGGTTAGTGTTACAGGCAATTATTTTTTTGTTGTTTAAATAAGACATGAAAATGTTAAAATGAAGAATATGTTGAAAGGCATTGTTTGGAAGAAAGGAAAAGTTCGGTGTACAGCTGTTCCAAGTGGAGTCTATGAAAAAGTGATAATTTATAAGGAGATAAACTGATAATTTATATAGCAAATCACATGACATTTATGACTCGGGTTTTTTTTAATATTTTTTAATAAATCGTGGATTTTTTAAACAAATATTTTTATATAAATCGTGGATTTTTTAAAAAAATATTTTTATATAAATCGTGGATTTTTTTAACAAACATTTTTATATAAATCGTGGATATTTTAAAAAAATATTTTTATATAAATCGTGGATTTTTCAAAAAAAATTTTATATAAATCGTGGATTTTTTAAAAAAATATTTTTATATAAATCGTGGATTTTTTAAAAAAATATTTTTATATGAATCGTGTTTTTTTTTTAAAAATATTTTTTTATAAATCGTGGATTTTTTAAACAAATATTTTTATATAAATCGTGGATTTTTTAAAAAAATATTTTTATATAAATCGTGGATTTTTTTAACAAATATTTTTATATAAATCGTGGATTTTTTAAAAAAATATTTTTATATAAATCGTGGATTTTTTAAAAAAATATTTTTATATAAATCGTGGATTCTTTAAAAAATATTTTTATACAAATCGTGGATCTTTGACAAAATATGTTTATAAAAATCGTGGATCTTTGAAAAAATATGTTTATAAAAATCGTGGATTTTTAAAAAAATAAGTTATAAAAATCATGGATTTCTTAAAAACTAATTTTATATAAATCGAGGATTTTTTAAAAAGTATTTTTATATAAATCGAGGATTTTTTAAAAAATATTTTTATATAAATCGAGGATTTTTTAAAAAATATTTTTATATAAATCGAGGATTTTTTAAAAAATATTTTTATATAAATAGAGGATTTTTTAAAAAATATTTTTATATAAATAGAGGATTTTTTAAAAAATATTTTTATATAAATCATGATTTTTTAAAATATATTTTTATATAAATCTTAATTTTTTAAAAATTTTTTTTATATTAATCGTGGATTTTTTAACAAATATTTTTATATATGGATTTTTTTTAAAAATATTTTTATATAAATCGTGGATTTTTTTTTTTAAAAATATTTTTATATAAATCGTGGATTTTTTTTTTAAAAATATTTTTATATAAATCGTGGATTTTTTAGAAAATATTTTTATATAAATCGTAAATGTTTTTTTTTAAAAAATATTTTTATATAAATTGTGAATTTTTTTTAAAAAAAATATTTTTATATAATCGTGGAATTTAAAAAATTTAAAAAATAATTTTATATAAATCGTGGATTTTTTTAAAAAATATTTTTAAATAAATCGTGAATTTTTTTAAAAATATTTTTAAATTAATCGTGGAATTTTTAAAAAAAATATTTTTATATAAGTCATGTTTTTTAAAAAGTATTTTTATATAAATCAGGGCATTTTTTATAATCGTAGATTTGTTAAGAAAAATTTTTATATATATCGTGGATTTTTTGAAAACTATTTTTATATAAATCGTGGATTTTTTAAAAACTATTTTTATATATATCGTGGATTTTTTAAAAGCTATTTTATATAAATCGTGGATTTTTTAAAAACTATTTTTATATATATCCTGGATTTTTTAAAAGCTACTTTTATATAAATCGTGGATTTTTTAAAAACTATTTTTATATAAATCGTGGATTTTTTAAAAACTATTTTTATATAAATCGTGGATTTTTTAAAAACTATTTTTATATAAATCGTGGATTTTTTAAAAACTATTTTTTTTTAATTTTTTATATAAATCGTGGGTTTTTTTAAAATTTTTTTATATAAATCGTGGATTTTTTAACATTTTTTTATATAAATCGTGAATTTTTTTTAACAAATATTTTTATATAAATCTTGGATTTTTTAACATTTTTTTATATAAATCGTGAATTTTTTTTAACAAATATTTTTATATAAATCTTGGATTTTTTAAAAAAATATTTTTATATAAATCGCAAATTTTTTAAAAAATATTTTTATATAAATCGTGGTTTTTTAAAAAAATATTTTTATATAAATCGCGGATTTTTTTAAAAAAATATTTTTATATAAATCGTGGATTTAAAAAAAATATTCTTATATAAACCGTGGATTTTTTAAGAAAAATTTATATAAATCGTCGATTTTTTTTAAAAAATATTTTTGTATAAATCGTCGTTTTTTTAAAAAATATTTTTGTATAAATCGTGATTTTTTTTAAAAAATATTTTTATATAAATCGTGGATTCTTTTTAAAAAAATATTTTTATATAAATCGTGGATTTAAAAAAAATATATTTTTATATAAATCGTGGATTTAAAAAAAATATATTTTTATATAAATCGTGGATTTAAAAAAAATATATTTTTATATAAATCGTGGATTTTTTTTTAAAAAATATTTCTATATATAAATCGTGGATTTTTTAAAAAAAATATTTTTATATAAATCGTGTATTTTTTAAAAAAAATATTTTTATATAAATCGTGGATTTTTTAAAAAAAAATATTTTTATATAAATCGTGGATTTTTTAAAAAAAATATTTTTATATAAATCGTGGATTTTTTTAAAAAATATTTTTATATAAATCGTGGATTTTTTGGAAAAATATATTTTTATATAAATCGTGGATTTTTTAAAAAAATATTTTTATATAAATCGTTGATTTTTTTAAAAAATATTTTTATATAAATCGTGGATTTTTTAAAAAATATTTTTATATAAATCGTGGATTTAAAAAAAAAATATTTTTATATAAATCGTGGATTTAAAAAAAAAATATTTTTATATAAATCGTGGATTTTTTAAAAAAATATTTTTATAAAAATAGTGTTTTTTTTAAATATATTTATATAAATCTTGGATTTTTTAAAAAATATATTTATATAAATCTTGGACTTTTAAAAAATATTTTTATAGAAATCGTGAATTTTTTTAAAAAAAAATTATATAAAGCGTGCATTTTAAAAAAAAAAAATATTTTTATATAAATCGTATTTTTTTTTTTAAATATTTTTTATAAATCGTGATTTTTTTAAGTAGTCAAAAATATGGAAATTTTAAAAAAAAAAAAGTATTGTTTAAGTAGCTAACAATACTTGGATTCAAAAAAATATTTTTTATGTAGCCAACAACAATACGTGGATTTTTTAAAAATATTTTTTCAAATCGCCATTGACGCGTAAATTTTTAGAGGATATTTTACATTTTTTCTCAAGAATATTTTTCATCCCCCATCACTACAATATACGTGGATTTTTAAAAATACATTTTCATTGCACAATTTCCCCACGAAACCCAAAATTTTCCATTCCTATTTCTAAATTATATTCCATTTTTCATGCCTCAATTTCAACACCTACACACACCACTTGAAAATGGACTATAAAAAACAATTTTCTGAAAATTCCAAATACCAAACGAATGCAAACATTAAAAAATACAACAACATTAGTAACAAATTTGAACAAAATTATAACAAATATTACAGCTACGTGTTGGGAAATGTAATTGACCACACGCCACCACAATCATCATCCTCAGCGCTAACAACATCGTGCTGTTGTTGGTGGTAACTTATTCCACACTGTATTGCCATAACAAACGCCCCAAACGTTAACGCTATTAAAAACTCTAATAACATAAGCAAGTAATTTAGTCAATCAATTCGTACATTTGTCTGTCCGTTTTTATTCTCTCTTTAGCCAGATAGCTAGTCAGTTTGTCTGCAAGCCAATTGTTGTAGGAATGATCCCTGACTACTTGCCTTGCATCGTTGATTCATTTATCCATAGTTGGTTACGAGTAGTTACACCATATCAATCTATCTGGCCAAACTATCAATCAATAGCCAGCCATGTAACCAATTCAGGCTAAATTGTAATCATTTATTGTTGTTGTTGTTGCTGTCGTTGTTGGTGTCGGCGGTGTTACTATTATTAAATATTACGTTAAAGGCAATTCTTTGCATCCAATTCAATTACAATTAGTATCTTTCAGACAATAGCAGGAAACCATTTGAGGTAGAATCGAAATTAAATGATTTGAAAGGCATTGGAAATAGGGGGCCTTAAGGCCACTAATGTGAAAAAATACCCTTTAAAACATAAATCCACGATTTATGCAAATAAGTTTAAAAAATCCACGATTTATAAAAAGATATTTTTTTTAAAAATACACGATTTATTAAAGGATATTTTTTAAAAAATCCATGATTTATTAAAAGATATTTTTTAAAAAATCTACGATTTATAAAAAATATTTATAAAAAAACACGATTCATAAAAAATATTAAAAAAATCACGAAATAATGAAAAAAATATTTTATAATAATTCACGATTTATAAAATGATTTTTTTTTAAATCCACGATTTATGAATTTTTTTTTAAAAACCGCGATTTATGAAATTTTTTAAAACAACTCCACGACTTATAAAAAAATATTTTGTTAATAATCAACGATTTATGAAAAATATTTGTTTTAAAAAAACACTATAAAAAATATTTTTTAAAAAACCACTATTTGTGAAAAAAAATATTTTTTAAACAATCCACGATTTATACAAAAATATTTTAAGAAATCTAATATATTATAATATGAAATATATTTAATATAAAAACATATTTAAAAAATGCACGATTTATATAAAAATATTTTTTAAAAAATCTACGATTAATGAAAAAAATATTTTTTACAAAATCCTCGATTTATATAAGAATATTTTTTAAAAAATCCACGATTTATGAAAAAAATATTTTTAAAAAAAAATCCTCGATTTATATAAGAACATTTTTTTAAAACATCTGCGATTTATACAAAAATATTTTTTTAAAACATCTGCGATTTATACAAAAATATTTTTAAAATATTTTTTAAAAAATCCACGATTTATACAAAAATATTTGTTAAAGAATCCACGATTAATATAAAAATAGTTTTTATAAAATCCACGATTTATATAAAAATATTTGTTAAAGAATCCACGATTAATATAAAAATAGTTTTTATAAAATCCATTTTATTTATTCCTTTAAACTCCTATGAGGAGCATAGGGCCACAAAAAAATAATTTGGTATAAATCGTGGATTTTTTAAATAATATTTTTATATAAATCGTGGATTTTGTAAATAATATTTTTATATAAATCGTGGATTTTTTTAAATAATATTTTTGTATAAATCGTGGATTTTTTAAATAATATTTTTATATAAATCGTGGATTTTTTAAATAATATTTTTATATAAATCGTGGATTTTTTAAATAATATTTTTATAAAAATCGTGGATTTTTTAAATAATATTTTTATAAAAATCGTGGATTTTTTAAATAATATTTTTATAAAAATCGTGGATTTTTTAAAATATACTTTTATATAAATAGTGGATTTTTTAAAATATACTTTTATATAAATAGTGGATTTTTTAAAATATACTTTTATATAAATAGTGGATTTTTTAAAATATACTTTTATATAAATAGTGGATTTTTTAAAATATACTTTTATATAAATAGTGGATTTTTTAAAATATACTTTTATATAAACAGTGGATTTTTTAAAATATACTTTTATATAAATAGTGGATTTTTAAAAAATCCACGATTTATGAAAAAATATTTTTTAAAAAATCCACGATTTACGATAAATATTTTGTAAAAACTCCATGTATTAAATAAATATTTTTTAGAAACCCCAGTTTTGAAAACAAATTATAAAAACTTCACGTATTGAAAAAATAGTTTTTAAAAACTAAACGTATTGAAAGAAATATTTTTTAAAACTCTAAGAATTGATTTCTTTTTTTAAACTTTAGGTATTGAAACAAATATTGTTTTTAACTCCACGTATTGAACATTTTGTTTAAACTTCACGTATTGACAAAATAGTTTTTTTAATCTCCACGTATAAAAAAATATATATTAAAACTACACGTATTGAAGAAAATTAAAGACTCCACGTATTGAAAAATATTTTTTAAAAATTCCATGTATTGAACAAAATTAAAGACTCCACGTATTGAAAAATATTTTTTAAAAATTCCATGTATTGAAAAAATATTTTTTTTTAAAACTCCACGTATTGAAAAATATTTTTTAAAAATTCCATGTATTGAAAAAATATTTTTTTTAAAACCTCCACGTATTGAAAACAAATTATAGACTGCACGTAGTGAAAAAAAAATATTTTTTAGAAAACTCCAATTATTGAAAAATATTTTTTAAAAACTCTTCGTATTGAAAAATATTTTCTAAAAATTCCACGTATTGAAAAACCATTTTTTAAAAACTCCACGTATTGGAAAAAGTATGTTTAAAAACGCCACGAATTGAAAATATTTTCTAAAAACGCCATGTATTAAAAAAAATTAAAACTCCACGTATTGAAAATATATTTTTTTTTTTTGAAAACTCCGGGTATTGAAAAAGTGAAAACTGCAAGTATTGAATAAAAATTTTTTTTTTAAAACTCCGCGTATTGAAATAATTTTTTTAAAAAACGTATTGAATAATATTTTTTTAAAAACTCCACGTATTGAAAAAGATTTGCTTTAAAAACTGCATGAATTGAATTTTTTATATAAAAATATTTATTAAAAAATCTACGATTAATGAAAAAAATATTTTTTAAAAAAATCCACGATTTATTTAAAACATCCACGATATATTAATATTGATTTTTTTTAACTCCACGTATTGAAAAATATTTTTTAAAAATTCCTCGTATTAAAAAAAAACATGTTTTAAAAACTCCACGTATTGAAAAACTTTTTTTTAAAAACTACACGTATTAAAAAAATATTTTCTAAAAACTTCACGTATTGAAAAAATATTATTTAAAAGCTCCACGTATTGAAAAAATATTTTTTAAAAACTCCACGTATTGAAAAAATATTTTTTAAAAACTATACGTATTGAAAAAATATGTTTAAAAACGCCACGTATTGAAAATATTTTCTAAAAACGCCATGTATTCAACAAATTAAAACTCTACGTATTGAAAAAATATTTTTTAAAAACTACACGTTTATATGAACAGATATTTTTAAAAAATCCACGTTTATATGGACAAATATTTTTCAACAAATCCACTTTTATATAAAAAATATTTGTTTAAAAAAATTTACGAATATATGAAAAAAATATTTTTTTTTAAAAATACAGGTTTATATGGACAAATATTTTTTTTTAAAAATTCAGGTTTATATTGAAAAATATTTTTTAAAAATCCAGGTTTATATGAAAAAATATTTTTTTAAAAAGCATAAACCTGGATGAAAAAATATTTGTTTAAAAAATCCACGTTTATATGAAACAATATTTGTTTAAAAAATCCATGTTTATATAAAAAATATTTTTTAAAATAATCCACGATTTATATCAACGATTTATACAAAAATATTTCTTAAAAAATCCACGATTTATACAAAAATATTTCTTAAAAAATCCACGATTTATACAAACATATTTCTTAAAAAATCCACGATTTATACAAAAATATTTCTTAAAAAATCCACGATTTATACAAAAATATTTCTTAAAAAATCCACGATTTATACAAAAATATTTCTTAAAAAATCCACGATTTATACAAAAATATTTCTTAAAAAATCCACGATTTATACAAAAATATTTCTTAAAAAATCCACGATTTATACAAAAATATTTCTTAAAAAATCCACGATTTATACACAAATATTTCTTAAAAAATCCACGATTTATACAAAAATATTTCTTAAAAAATCCACGATTTATACAAAAATATTTCTTAAAAAATCCACGATTTATACAAAAATATTTCTTAAAAAATCCACGATTTATACAAAAATATTTCTTAAAAAATCCACGATTTATACAAAAATATTTCTTAAAAAATCCACGATTTATACAAAAATATTTCTTAAAAAATCCACGATTTATACAAAAATATTTCTTAAAAAATCCACGATTTATACAAAAATATTTCTTAAAAAATCCACGATTTATACAAAAATATTTCTTAAAAAATCCACGAATTATACAAAAATATTTCTTAAAAAATCCACGATTTATACAAAAATATTTCTTAAAAAATCCACGATTTATACAAAAATATTTCTTAAAAAATCCACGATTTATACAAAAATATTTCTTAAAAAATCCACGATTTATACAAAAATATTTCTTAAAAAATCCACGATTTATACAAAAACATTTCTTAAAAAATCCACGATTTATACAAAAAATTTTCTTAAAAAATCCACGATTTATACAAAAATATTTCTTAAAAAATCCACGATTTATACAAAAACATTTCTTAAAAAATCCACGATTTATACAAAAATTTTTCTTAAAAAATCCACGATTTATACAAAAATATTTCTTTAAAAATCCACGATTTATACAAAAATATTTTTTAAAAATCCACGATTTATATAAAAATATTTTTTTAAAAAATCCACTATTTAAAAAATCCACTTTTTAAAAAATCCACGTATTGAAAAAATATTATTTAAAAAACCACGTATCGAAAGAATATATTTAAAAAATCCAAGTAACGAAAAAAAAAATTAAAAAAATCCACGTATTGAAAAATATTGAGAAAATAATATAAAAAAAGCTATCGACAAAATATATTTAAACAGTTAAGTATCAAAAAATTATTTTTTAAAAAATCCACGTATTCAAAAATATTGCGAAAATAATTAAAAAACGTATAGAAAAAAGATATTTAGAAAAGTTCAAGTATCGAAAAAATATTTAGAAAAAAATCGACTTTCAAAAAGAATGTAAAACATCCACGTATCGAAAAAATATATTTAGAAAAATCCACGAATCCAAAGCATCGAAAAATTTTTTAAAAAATCTATGTATCGAAAAAACATTAAAAAATCCACGTATCGAAAAAATATTTTTAAAAAAATCAACGTATCGAAAATGTATTTATAAAAAAATCCAAGTACCAAACAAAATTTAAAAAAAATCCACGTATTGAAAAAATATTGAGAAAATATATTTTGTAAGTGTTGATTTTATTCGAGTTATGAGTAATGTAAAGAAGAAGACTGTTTTGAGCTTTAGGCCAATGTGCAATTTTAACAACCGACAATGATAGTGAACTCTATCATAGTTTTTACGTTTACTTGACTAGCATTTTTACATATTCCCTGAGGATGCAATTTATATAATTGCGAAATATTGGATAAAATAAACAAATAAAAAGTCACATTGGCCTAAATCTCAAAAAGATATTGGGAAAATATATTTTAAAAATATCAACGTATTGATCCACGTATCGAAAAAATATTTAAAAAAAAATCCACGTATTGAAAAAATGTTGAGAAATTATATTTTTTAAAAAATCCACGTATCGTAAACTTTTTGGGAAAATTTTAAAATATTTAAAAAAAAAATATTTTAAAAATCAACGTATTGAAAAAATATTTTTTTAAAAAATCCATTATTTATGCAAAAATTTTTGTGTAAAAATCCATTATATGTATATGAAAAATATATTTAAAAAAAAGGTTTTTAATTTTTTTTTTTTTTTGATTGCTTGAGTGGAGTATTCCCCCATTGGCTCAACTTCATTTATTACCCTCTATTACAGAGAGTAATGTTTTTCAAATTCAATTGTACTTCAGAATAATTGTTTCACATAATCTTTAGTTATTTTTTAAGGCCCTTAATGGGCCTCTTCTAAGTGCACTAGTTCGCTTTAAATGATTTTTGGGGAAAATCATTAAAACAATGCCTCATCACCATTGTTCACGTTTGGCTGGCTGGCTGGATGACTAGCTGGAGGTGGTACAAAAACAACAGCAATAGCACGAAAAAAACAAAACCGTCAGAAGTGTTGTTACATTTTCGCACTTTTTCATGCTGCAGTGAATGGTTAATAGGCAGCACAAGAAGAAGACGAAGAAGTGTTGGCGGTAATACATATGCAACACCAATTGTTGCACGTTTTTGGCTGCTGCTGCTGTTACAGTTCATTATTATTACTACTTTTTTTTTTGTGAATGAGTGCGGTGTGAGGCAACACCAAAGCAAAAATATTATGCTTTGATTTAGTTTTAAATTACCAACAAATACTTGCAACGTGCCTAGACAAACTGTAATCATTTTGGCTATGAGTGATGATGGCAAAATTTGTTGCTGCTGTTGTTTTTGTTTATGGCTTGATGCCGCCACAAAAAAAAACAACAACAAATCCACCAAAAACTCCTATTGCAACAATAATGTGTTGGTCTTTTTGCCTAGTTTGGTGTTTGGATGATGGTGAGGATGATGTTAATGGTGGGGTGCTATATTTTTGGTTAAGAAGACCTGATCTACCCTCTACCTCCCTCTCTCCCGGGCTGTGTGTTTTCCCAATAATATTTGATATTGTGGGGTGTCTGGTGGAAAACTCTAGGCCTTTGCTAAACTTGCATTTTCATTACATAGCCGCCAGTTTGTTTTTCTTCTAATATGGCTTTACCAATATTTTTGGCTTAAGTTTTACCCCGCAACATCTTACTACCTGTACTGACGGCCTCTCTACTCTGTCTTGCTTTGCTTGGCTTAGCCATACGTTGTAATTTGTATGGGTTATATGCAAGCTTCTTGGTTATACTATTTTGTTTTAACCAACCGAGCGAATGCAGAAAAGCCAAAACAAGACAACCGTCTCTTTTGCTTACTTCGCTGATGTTGTTGTTGGTTTTGTTGTTTCTATCTACATTAAACGACCTGTAACGTTTTTGGGGGATCTTTAGCCAGTGACCCAACCCCTTCGTCGCTCACTTGTATAGACAGACACTTTATCTCTTGCCCCCTTCGCCCCCCCCCCTTGGCTGGCGTCACAAGAGTTGCGTTGTTTCTGCTCATTTGATTGCTGGCGAGCTATGTTTGGTTTTTGGTTTCTATTCGGTTTCTTGAAGTTTTTCGGTATAAAAGTTAGTGCTAACCGTTTGGATGGTATCATTTAATTGTTAACTGTGCAGCTATAGACAACATAGCAATCTAGCACAGATTTTCTTAAATTTTAAGATACGTGTGCGTTCCTTACGTTAAACGTGCGGCTCGGATACATAAAGTAATTATCATCGCAATAACAAAAAAATAGAGACAAAAGAAAAAATAAATTTTAATAATTTGCTTAAAGAAAAAAAGACAATTTTAAAGGAATAACAATTACTAAAGTTTTCTGTTTTCTCTCTCTTCATTTCATGTGAACGTGTTCTATCCTGCAGCATTACTGTGTAATTTGTAAACAAGGATAATTTTTGTGGATATTTGTGGCTAGTTGCTTTACTTCATTAACTAAGCTAAACAAAACAAAAAAACAAAAACACCATGAAGTTAATGGTGAGTAGTGGTCAACGCTTTTGTTAAGAAGCAAAAAATTGAAGTGTGAAAAGGACATTGACATCAAAAAGAAATGTGGATTAACATAAACAAGTAGTTTGAAAGAACAGTTAAAAAGGAAATGAATAATTCATCCAAAATGTGCCATGAAGTGAGAAATGGATCATGATCTTAATGAAGGAACACTGTAGTGATACATAGATGCATATTATTTAAGGAAAATGTGCACCAAACACGATTGTCGGAAAATTCCATACCGCTTAAAAAATGCCATAAACAATACGTGTAGCTCGAATTCAACTTCCAAAGACCACCGATTATCTGGCATAACAAAAAAACAAGACATTAAAATCAAAATTTTTGAAAATACTATACAAAGGTTTCAAAAGGATATTTTTGATGGAAACATCCTTTTCAGTTGCGAAAAAAAAAATCGATCATCAAGCTTAACTCTAAACGAGAAAGCAAATAAAAATCATTAAAAATGATCTTCACCCTAACAGGCAAAATTTCAAAAAATCAATCAACCTTATTTACCACTTTGGATCTGGGAAAATATACAGATTCCCAATTAAAATTATATTTATCAGATCTAAGTTCGATTCAATATTAAACTAATAAAATTGGAACAAAAGAAAGGGAAAGCACCTAATCAGCGATACGGCTGTAAGTCCTTATAAAATAATTATCTTAAAAAATCTTAAAAGGATTGGCGTGTTAATTATTTCTCAAATATTTCCATTAGTCCTAAAACCTCCAGATCCAAAAAACCAACTCAGGTTGTCAAACCAAATCCCTCACGCATTTAAAAAAATTATATAATGCCCCAGCTCTGAGAAGGTTCTCGAAAAAAGGGCTTTAAAGGCTTAATGTCGTTACTATTTCTCAAAGTTATCCATTAGTCATTGACAAAGCCAAATAAGGTAGTTGAAAAAATATCTCCTCAGCTTGTCTGACAAAATCACTCACCAATGTTCCAAAATATTTACTGACAAAATCACTCACCAATGTTCCAAAATATCTACACATACATACATATTTTCCCACAACATCCCTGAAGGGACAAGGGAGACTTCTCTCACATCAATGAGTGCACGCCGATTCATATTGGCTCAATGATATGGGACCTACTTTTTATTGCCGAGTCCGAACGGCGTGTCTTACGACACCACTTATAGAGAAGTTTTTCATGGCTTAAATACTCAGGAAATGTCGCCAGCATTACTGAGGGGGGATTTTGCCACTGTTGAAAATTTGATGTAGCTTGACCTGGGATTCGAACCGCAGAACTTCTGAGTGCAAAGCGGACGTGCTAACCATTGCACCACGGTGGCCCCCAAAATATTTTAATGTATTTTTAATTGCAGTTCTAAGACCTCTCATTGCCTTCTATTTGGAGGTCCTCAAGGCTAAATTTCATCAAACAATTACAGAGATTAAAACTGTATAAACTTACCATGCTATTCTTTGGAAAATTTGCCTTTATAAGCGCCTAGGACCTTTCATTGGTCACGTTTTAAAGTGGTAGAAACCAAATCAAGCGAAGCATTTCTATAAACTAGAAAAAAGTTTCCACTTTTTATGGTTCTTGTTGATCTAAAATCCCATCAACAACTTTTTATAGAAATTGGAAAAATAATCTATGGCAATCGGATATAACCCCTCAATTGCTCAAAACATTTTTCGAAAATTCACGAGTTTTCCCAAATTCCAAAAAAACATCTATAAGTTTTTGAGGCGGATTGAGATCATTAAAACCTATTTCGGCCAATCGAGCAGCAGAAGACAATCTGTATCAAATTAACTGTTATTAATGTTTTAGAAATTGAATCGTGGAAAGAGTTTTTATTGCAATTTTTATCAAAAGTTGTAAGAATAGTCGAATGTAGAAACATATTTCACTTTCCACAACTTCCATCCTCCCTAACTTGTACAAATACAAACTATAAAAAACTGGATAAATATTGTAAAGTGAAGTTTTCATACAAATTTGAAGCCTTTTCCTGTATTCGGTAGGCAAAATGTTCAAAAAGAAAGAAAACAAATTTCAATTTTTAGGAAGCTCCTAAATCTTTTCCAAAATTCCCACAATAAGAATCTGTTTGAGGCAATATATGGATATCCTTAAACTCCAATTCAATCAAAAATATTATGGTGTATGTCTATGCTATTCATTGAATCACCCTGTACTTATACATATTCCATCTAGTGGTAAATAGATGAACATCAGCGGTGTATGTCTATGCTAAGTCAGAAACACCCTATAGTAGCATCAGCGTAACGTAGTGACAGTACTTGAAAGATTTTAATGGGATTTTGCACGGTTTATGTCTATGCTAAGCCAGAAACACCCTATAACAGCATCAGCGTCACCTAGTGGCAGTACTTGAAAGATCTTAATGGGATTTTGCACGCACCGACTTAGTACACCTACTCTTAATTTAAACCAGAATTTGGACAGCTAACTTCCAACCATTTGAACATAAAAAATAGGAGATTTTTTGTAGTATTTTCTCTCTTACAAATCCCAACTCCATCAAGCTTCGTTTTAACCTAACGCCTAATCTCAAGTTAAACTCGATTTGGGAAAACTACATTCCAACTATTAAAAAATAAAAGATATTTTGGAATTTATTTGATATTTTCTCTTATAAACATCAATTCCATCGAGTATTTGAAGCTACCAATTTAAACAGATTTTGGACAGCTAAACTCCAACCATTTGAACATAAAAAATAGGAGATTTTTTGTAGTATTTTCTCTCTTACAAGTCCCAATTCCATCAAGCTTCATTTTAACCCTAACGTCTAATCTCTAGTTAAAACCGATTAGGGAAAAGTAAATTCCAACTATTAAAAAATAAAAAAATATTATGAAATTTATTTGGTATTTTCTCTTATAAAAACTTCTCTACAAAAGTGGTGTCTTAGACACGCCGTTCGGACTCGGCGATAAACTGTAGGTCCCATATCATTGAGCTAATATGAATCGGGGTGCACTCATTGATATGAGAGAAGTCTCCCTTGTCCCTTATGGGATGTTTGTGGAACAATTATTATTATTTCTCTTATAAACATCAATTCCATCAAGCAATTGAAGCAAGCTACCAATGAAGCCCTTTCTTTACCCATGTTGCAAACGAACATAACCTCTATTTTCCTTCAATTTAAAGACATAATAACGAACATTTTTATTAAACCCATTTGCCGTAGGGATTTTTAAAATAATATTTATTTTTAAAATATTATCTCAGTAGCAAATCCCATGTGTATTATTTTTTATTAAAGAGACATAATCACCAAACAGAAATTAAATTATGAGGATGGCGATGTTGAGCAAAACTATTGTGGTTTCGATCTGTGCTAATGACAGAATCACCCAGTTCCTATACATGCCCCATCTAGTGGCAGATAGAAGAAAAGCTAATGGTTTATATCCATGCTAAAACAAAACACCTTTATCATCATTGATTCGTCCAGTGACAAACGATTTTTAATAGGCTTTTGCATGCCCCAACATCTTATAGCTACTCTTAAGTTAAAACCAATTTGGAAACAGTAAATTCCAACTATGAATCTAAAAATGTTTGGGAAACAAAGACAAATTTGAATCTAGACCATTTGTTGGTAGGAAGTTCTCAGGACTAAATGACATATGTATTTTTCCGACATTTATAGAAAAATAATCCAATCAAAATCCCAACGTAAAAAATCAAATTCTATGCAAATGTCTGAATCACCCTGTACCAACACCTGTATCCTAACGGTTTATGTCTATGCTTAAATATAATCACCCTGTAACAGCCTTAGTTATATCCAGCAAAAATACTGGAAAGATTTTAAAATGCTTTTACGTGCTTCTATATCTTACACCTACTATCAATCTGATTTGGCGAAAACTATATTCTAAATATTTGAAATTTAAAGATTTTAGGGAGTTTGTTCAGTATTCCCTGCACATCGTACTCATTTTCCCTTCTTAGCAGTATTGCGATTCTCTAACTAATTTGTTGAGTTACCGATAAAAATCTTTAAAATTAAAACGTAAAACTATGTACGAAAAGTTCAAATAAAAACGGACAACATTCTTGCTATTGGTAGAATTTTACGACTACTTTTTATTCGTCTCTAACTTACCGAAAAATATCGTTATTTACCGAAATTTGGAACAGATTCAATAGTAGCGGAGATATTCCCATTAGAATAAAACGTTGAATATTTCCCCACAAAAGTTTTTACCCACTGCGACCCCTGAATATTATCTTTCCTTCACAAAAGCAAGAGGCTTCTCCTCTCTTGGACTTCCACCTCTACCAAACCCTTGCCACAAAGTTGTGTAGGGTATGAAAACAATTCTTCAATTCAGTGCCAATTCCGAATAGAGTGCAGAACATTGACAACCTCAGGGCATTTGCATTTTGAGCTTAAAGCGGTTAAGTCCGTTTTATTATTGTTATTTTCATCAGATTATCAAAATATGTCTAAAAGCGCAGGGATTCATTTTATCTCTCCCAAATAGCATAAAATCTGGATAAGGAAATGTACTGTATTGTATTTCTATGTATTCTAGCAACTAATTTTCCCAAGGAACATCTTCGAAGAGAAAAGATAATTTTTTTCATTTCCATAGAAAAGTAACACCAGTCACTATGACAACATGCAGTCTGAAAAAATCTAGAAAATCTATCGATTGCTTCTTTCACAGACAAAATACATCAAAAATCTAAAGAATTCATTTTATCTCTCCCAAGTAGCATAACATCTGAAGGAGGAAATGTATTCTAAAATCTAATTTTTCCACGAACACCTTTGGAGAGACCAGAAGAAACTTTTCACCTAGAAATTCTAAAACCCAAATGTAGTGTGCGAGAAGAATCAAGAAAATCTGTTTATTATTTCTGTCCTACTTTACTGGACAAAACTTTGCATGTTGGAAGTAAAATATATGAAAGTGTTTCAACTGGGCCGGCCATTGCATCTACTCCCCCTTTTTTATGATCTAGTCTAACGACCAACATTACTTTAGCGAAGTTCTCATGACTGAAAAATATGCGGGATATGTAAGTTAACATAGGGAGTTTTTGCCATAATTACAGTTTCTGTCAAAGGTGATTATTAATGCTCTAAATGATGGACCTAATATGTCTAAATGATCTATCTACCGACGCGTATCAAACTATCCTCTTTTCCACATAGCGTACTATTTTTAAAATCTCTATTCACCCTTTAGATAATTTTCCGATCACCTTGACGAAACTCTGTTAGGTAATGAAAGGCGTAAATAAATTATTTTCAATTTGCATCCCCTTCATCTATCAGGTTAACATACATAATCGTAAAAAATTTGCAGGAATAAAATACTCAATTATGTCTTGGATCGAATTTGACCTTTTAGAGCTATAGAAGTCAAGAAATAGCTAAAATGTCTCGGTTTTATTTCCCCACCAAAAAGCATTCGACTAGATCTCAGACTTTAAATCTCATGACAACACCCCTTGTAGCATGGATATTCACATTGTATGTTCACAGACGTACCAACTTGTTGTTCCTAAGTCAAAACCTATCGGTGCTGGATCTTTCCAACATTCCCTGTTCAACACCAGAGTAGTAAAGCGTGGAATTTTCAAAAGATGCATATACTGATCGAAATTTATATAAGATTTCTGAATTGGAAAAATAACTCTTCCAGATTGTTCCTATCTAATTTATGCCTAAAACAAATAGTTTCTAGCAAAAAAGTAGGTATAGTATGGCAATGTGGGCAAATGTGGTTTGTGTCTAAGCTATGATATGAATCGCCCTAACACTGCCATCTAGTGGTACATAGAAGAACATATAACGATTTGTATCTAGACTCAAACGGAAAACCCTGTGACAGAACCAGCGCCATCTAGTGGTACGAAGCAACATACTCAAAGGCATATAATATAAGAAAATGGGACATTTCCATTGCTACTATACATCGACAGAGGTGCCTTAATATCAGAGCCGGCTTTACAAATAATATTAATATAATGTTTTAGAAAACCGTGGAATTTTAAGAGAATTTGTTTATAAAATATTTGCAAAGAATATTGTTTTTCTTAATTTCCAAATATTTTTTTATTTAAAAAATACAGATTTTTTATACTTATTATTAGGCCCGACTAGCACTACACTCCAAAACATTTTTTTTTATTTTTAAAAGCAGTACACTTTTGTTACTTACTTTTTATCAAATCCAAATAGCAAAAATTTTGAACATTTTTATTGAAAAAAAAAAAAAAATAATAATAACAAATAAATTCAATTCGCATCTCTCTACGATTTTCAATCCCCTCGCATCTCTCCCCCTCACAATAACTCATATTAATAATAATTAACCATTTTTTCCTCCCCCCTCTCTTCCAACCACAGCGAACAGCATTTCTGCTCGCGACACTACTTCTCGTAGTCGCCACTCAAGTACGTGCCGAAGAAGAAAAGCAACCAGCCGGAGCTGAGGATAAAAAGGTGGATGCCAAGCCCGAAGATGAGAAAAAATCTGCCGATGGTACTGATGAGACCACCAAAACTAAACGTGGCCTACATCATTACGAAGATTATCATCATCATTCGTATCCCATACATGAACACAAAACCTTAACTATCGTTAAGAAAGTACCATATCCAGTACCAGTGGAGAAACATGTACATGTTCCCGTTGAGAAACATGTACCCTTTCCCGTTGAGGTGAAAGTGCCCAAACCATATCCAGTGGTTAAGCATGTACCTTATGAGGTAAAGGAAATCGTTAAGGTACCACATGAAATTCCAGCTCCATATCCTGTGGAAAAGAAAGTTCCCGTACCAGTACATGTACCCTATGATCGTCCAGTCCCAGTTAAGGTATACGTACCAGCACCCTACCCTGTAGAAAAGAAGGTACATGTTCCAGTTAAGGTGCATGTTCCAGCACCATATCCAGTTGAGAAGAAGGTGCACTATCCCGTAAAGGTCCATGTGCCCGTGGAGAAACCATATCCCGTTGAAAAAGTTGTACACTATCCCGTTAAGGTGCCCGTCGATAAGCCTGTACCTTATCCAGTTGAGAAACCAGTACCCTATCATGTTGAGAAACCTGTACCAGTGCCAGTTATCAAGAAGGTCCCCGTTCCAGTACATGTTCCTTATGACAGACCTGTACCAGTGCATGTTGAAAAACCAGTACCCTATGAAGTTAAGGTTCATGTACCAGCCCCCTACCCCGTTGTCAAGGAAATCCCAGTTAAAGTAGAGAAACATGTACCCTACCCCGTCCATGTACCCTATGAGAAACCAGTACCAGTCCATTTGGAAAAACATGTTCCCGAGTACCATGAGAAACACATCTCCTACAAGGAACCCGAATTCATTCACAAGAAAATCGAGAAACATCATCATGAACCCATCCATCACATCGAGAGCCACCATGAACTGTCCCTGGAACATGAGGTGGATCACGGTCACAGCTATGGTTACCATGGCTATGGCAATCATCATCATTTGTATTAGATTAGTTTGATTCTAATTTGAATTTTTCTCTTTTTTGTCTTTTCTTTTTCCCAAAACAGCATCATCACTAAGAGAACAATCTGAGAGCCAATCTTTCCCGGAAACCAAAAACAAAAAGTGTAAATATCCCCCCCCAAAACTAACCAACTATGGCTACGGTGAGAGATATAGCTTCAGAGAGTGATACCAGTGATATGTTAAATGTGAGAGAGTGAATTGAGAACGAGAGAGAGAAAGAAAAAATGAGACACAGACCGACCTTTATATTAAAACGTTTTATGGCTTTAATGAGTACTGATTTTAACGGTTATGGATTTTGATAAACTAGTGGTAAAAAACTAAACAATAACAAAAACTGCAACAACAACAACAAAACGTGATAATGGCCTCAAAAAACGGACATAGATTTTATATAAACAAAAACCCCCATATGCGAACCTTCGACTCCCCAAGAAAACCAACCCCAAACGAGAGAGTGTATAGCAAGAGAGAGACAACTACATTTTGGATAAAAAACCCGGCTCTCTCCAAAAATTAACCACGTTGACAAATGGAGAGAGTTAAAGGAACGAAATTCTTCTCTTATTAGCAAACCCCATTCTCCCCTCAACAACTTAGTTTTAAGAGTAACAACCAACAACAACACACAGAGAGAGATTTTTTTATATAAAATATTTTTTTATTATTTAGTTTCTAAGCCATCTTTTTGTGTATAGAACAATTTATAAGTTTTATTTTTTGTTTGTTTAACTTTAAGGCAATGTCAACCATGAGTAGTTTTATAAGGTAAAGAAAAACATTATTTAATTTTATTTTTGGCCCTCTCTCCAAGAGAGAGTGCATTAATTAGTGATCTCCTCAATATGTGAGTAAGACAAAAAGCTCCATAATATGATGGTCCGTCCAGCTAACTTTGTGTAGCAAAAGAAAAAAATAGTAAGACTTTATTTTAACATAAATTGAGATTAAGGGCCGCCAAACAGAAGGCTCCTCCCTACTCCCCAACAGGAATGTATAGAGATTTTATTTAAAGAAAAGAAAAACATTCTTCTTAGATTAGTAGTTTAGCTAAGCTTTTAATTAGCGCAACTTTTTATTGATATTATTGTGTTATATGTCATATGGCGTTATGTGTTTATTTTTGTATAGTTTAAAAGAAAAAAATTATAATCACACCCCACCCCTCTGATAGACGACAAACCGTATTGTATTCATTTTGTAAAAAAAAGTATTAAAAATATTTTACGTGTTTTGTTATAATTTCTATAGTATTTTACATACATACATCCATAGCTATACAAAATTGAACATTTATTCATTGCATATAACCAATATTTTATGTTACCAAAAACAACAAACAAACAACCCCCCATAAATCAACAAAACATTTTTCTGCAAAAGAAATGGAAGAAGAAGATGCAGTTGAAAAATGTGATACTGAAGGAAATTAAAGAAAATAAAAATGAGTAACGATAATCCTAGTGATTGAAATCGATAAAACAAAAAATATATATTTGTGTTTTACTTAAAGCAAAAAGGAAATATTGTAGGGGCAAAGAGATCAATCTCTCTAAAATACGCTAAAAATGCAAAGCAGTCGACAGCGTATAAGTATTGTCACAACGTATACGCCACTGCGGCAAACACATAAAATAGAATAATGGCAGTTTGGCAAGCTTCACTTCATTAAAAGGCAAACTTTAAAGTTTGTACATAGGTTTTAACGCTCTGACAACCAACATTGTCGAATTAACCCACTGTTCTTTATAAGAAAATTATTCGTTTTTAACGAATTGTCTTTATTGATCAATATACTGGGCATTGGGAAAATTTTTAGCGTTTTATTTTAGCCGATTTATTCTTAGCTATAACAGAATTCTGAGAAACAAAAAAGATATATTTTTGTCTTTTACTTACAACAAAAAGGAAATATTGTGGGGGCAAAGAGATCTTTCTCTCTAAAATATGCCAAAAATTCAAAGCAGTCCACAGCGTATAAGTATTGTCAAAACGTATACGCCACTGCGGCAAAATACATAAAATAGAATAATGGCAGTTTGGCAAGCTTCCCTTCATTAAGAGGCAAACTTTAAAGTTTGTACATAGGTTTCAACGCTCTGACAACCAATATTGTCGAATTAACCCGCTGTTCTTTGTAAAAAATTATTCGTTTTTAACGAATTGTCTTTATTGATCAATATACTGGGCATTGGGAAAATTTTTAGCGTTTTATTTTAGCCGATTTATTCTTAGCTATAACAGAATTCTGAGAAACAAAAATATATATATTTGTGTTTTACTTACAACAGAAAGGAAATATTGTGGGGACAAAAAGATCAATCTCTCTAAAATATACTAAAAATACAAAGTAGTCCACAGCGTATAAGTATTGTCAAAACGTATACGCCACTGCGCCAAAAGTCATAAAATAGAATAATGGCAGTTTTGCAAGCATCCCTCCATTATGAGGCTAATTTTAAAGTTTGTATATAGGTTTCAGCGCTCTGACAACCAATATTGTCAAATTAACCCGCTGTTCGTTGTAAAAATATTCGTTTTTTAACGAATTGTCTTTATTGATCAATATACTGGGCATTGGGAAAATTCATAATGTTTTATTTTAGCCGATTTATTCTTAGCTATAACAGAATTCTGAGAAACGAAAAAATTTGCTTACAAAAACTGGGGGTAAACCAATGCTGTTGGAAAATGGTTGTTAATCCTCGGGAATACCTAAAGTCGGGATTTCCATAAAGGGAGAATGTAACTAAAACCTTTTACGGCAAATTCTGTAGAAAAAAATCTTCCCATCGATTGAAACCTAAGTCAAAACCCCTCAAACACCTTCAATTGTATAGTACCGTTCTATGGGGTACACCGACACACAATGATTCAAAATCCTTTTTCCTGACAATATTTGAAAGGTGACATCTTAAGTTATTTTTCTTCAATTAAAATACCATCTAAATCCGTCCATTGGCCTCAGAGCTTAGGTTAATATATCAAAGTTTAAAATATTTTATTTTGTTAAATAATTTACATACTTTTTTAAATTATTTTTAATATTTCTATACGATCAGGCTAACGTGGGTGTGCATCATTGGAATAAATGGTTTCGAGCCTCAAGTATGTTTAACGAAATCAGTTTCAGACAATTTGGAGAGGATTTGCCTTTGTCCGTACGTTCGGATGGCTGGTTCTCACGACAACCCTAGAAACCGATTTGGTCCACGCTTTGCATCCCGTAATATTTTGTCTAAAATTAGATCAAGCTCAAAAATGGGTAACATCTCTACACTCCTTCCGAGAAATGGTGCGCACAATAACTTTCGAAAGATGTAACAGATTTGTTACACATTATAATACTTTTACCAGGTCCGGTTCATTCCTTTGTGTAACTCGAACACAAAACTGCAAATTTGTTCGCAAAAGTTCAGTTTAAGAACATGTCTATGATAGTTTTGAAATTACGACCGAATATTTTTTTGTGCAAGTTTATACTTCTTGAGATAATTACCCTTTATCTGTAGAAAAACCTACGACCGCCAAATAAAATGTCAAGTGTGCAAGATAACTTTCGAAGAGAGTAGCCGATTGGGTCCAAATTTTATTTATTTACCCATCGCATTAGTTGTTCAAAACTTACATAAAATGTAGAGGATACCGGTCTACTTCTTCTGGTCCTCCCCAGTAGAGTTGGGTAATCTAGTTCCTAGTTCCTTGTACTAGTTCCAAAACGTATGATTAACAGCATGAAATGTAACGTGTGCTGTTAAGTATACGCAGTTTGTTCAAAGAAAAAATGTGGGCCATTGGAACTACGAAGTGAACGAGATAGTTCCATATAGTTCCTTTGGCACAACTCTACTCCCCAGCAAAATTTCAAATATTTTGGTTTAACTACAGGTGGAGCCCCGATGGAGAATACGTTTTAAAATTTATTTCGTATAGTTTTTGCGTTCTTATTGTAAAAGTATAGCCTGTTTTCTTTCCAAAAGATTTTGACATAAATTTATGGTGTCAAATGGTGCGCAAAAGGTACCTGCCTCTTTCACATACTTTGAATCTTTTAACCAGGTTTTCCAGCCGATGTAGCTTTAAATTTATATTTCGGGTTCTCTATGAACAGGAAACATCTGCAGCAAAAGTAGTTGACATTGATACTATATTTGAATACTTCTTATTAGTCCTATTATATTCAGCGTTACTTATTCGACGAACATCGGTGCGAGTAACTACTGCCACAACGTATACGTCACTAAAAAAATAAAATACATACGAAATTAAACATTATAACAAGGAGGAAAAAGACAAGGAAACACCCAAGGCAAATTGCAGTCGACGTAATTAAGGATTTATATCCTAGACAATAAATCGATAACTTATATCCCAGGGCTATCAGAACGATTTTGTAACTCCAATATTTATAATAAGGAAAAATATCAATTAGCACAAAAATGTAGCAATACCGTCAATAGTTTATTTAGTAAGACAAAAGCAAAGCTTAAAAAAGAAGACAAGTGCAATGTAGTTTATAAGATCAAATGTAATGGGGACGGAGCCAACATATGCCAACATATATGTTGGCACGACAAAAACAAAACTAAAAACTAGACTATCCGGACACAAGTCGGATCAAAAAACAGACAAACCTTTAGAACAGAAGACGGCGCTAGCAGCACATTGCACATTAACTGGACACAAACTAAATTTTAAAGATGTAGATATATTGACACAAGAAAATAATTACAAACGACGTTTTACATTAGAAATGTTGCATATAATAAATGTCCCGAATGACCAAAGAATGAACTACAAAACTGACACTGACCACTGTGCACATATCTATAGGAATTAAGTTCATAAGTAAAAAGAGAAAAAACCTTAGTTTAGCGTAGACAGTGCAGCAAAACTGTGGCTTTTCTCACAAAATGTAAATTTGTGTCTTGTAATTTGTTGTTATCTATTTATAATATATTGTGTTTTTCGTAGAATATCCCTGAAGATGACTGTCGATGGCAGTCGAAATATTGGAAACAATAAAAATTAGAGAACAAACAATAAAATAAACATTGTTTTATTCGAACGACCTTAAGCCAAACTAACCCTCAACATATAATAACAACAACAGGTCAACAATAAAAACAACAACACTAGACAATAACTATACAAATAAGAACAATTCAAAACGTATCTGTCGCCTTTGCCGACAGCAAAATACATGACAAATACAACAACATGAGTGATGGACCTAAATATACTATGTACAGATCCATACTTTTAATAATAATTCGAATTTAAATAGGTGAAGATTTGAAAGTTTCCAGCGTAGTTTTTACGCGTTTGTGGGGCAGGTATCAACTGAGCCTACACCAAAAAAAAAAACAATACATAACACTGTGTGTCATTTTTTGAGTCATGATTTATTAACTATATTCTGACTACGCAGAGTGATAGAAGACCAAAAATAAGAAGACACGTGTCCCGGCGATTTTTCCTATCACTTCAACTTTCGCGGTTATGGGGCCACAAAGGCCTGAGGCATTGATGTCAAAAAGGGATCATTTGTGTGGCTAATATCTTCTAAATCACTGAGAATTTGGGTTTACTCGTGGAAACAAAGTTGTAGCTCTCGTCTTAGAGAATAATAAATGTGAATACATAAAATCTATTCAACATCATCTTCAAGGTCAAAAACGTCAAGGTCAAATTTCCCCTATAATTTTTTTTCTCGGATTTTAGGTTACAGATATCAAACCGATCAGAATTGAAGCAAACAACCACCTACAAAAATGTACCTTAAGTCTCAATAAACAACTTTCTAGAACATACGAACTCTGTATAAACGGCTCCTAATTGTAAAATCAACGATAATTTTAAATCATTCTTTCCTATTCAGTAAATAACAAAACTGTCTAAACTAGTTTATACTTATATCTTTGAATTTGAATTTTCTTACTTGAACTGTTTTACCGACACATATACCTATTCTAAGTATTTACATATTTGCCTTAACGAATACTGAATTATTTACGTTAAGTAACCTAAATGTAAAATATTGTAATTATGAATTTTCTTGCTTGGTATTGGCTCAAGTTTAGGCCTTATTATTTTGTCATCCACGGTGAGCACACACACAGGACTCGTCCCAATAAACCAATATTATTTGAAATCTAACTCTGCTTTGTTTCTAATCTTAACTCGCTTTTCGACATTTGAATAAATAAGTTTCGGTCTGAGAAATTATTTAAGCTACCACTCTAAATTGTAGCACACCGCTAGTGTCAGCGAACCACTGTTCTCTTCTATAATCCATTATTTACTTACAGTCCACATTCTCAAAACCTTTCAAATTTCCTTGAGTTTTAAACAATTGTATTCAATTGTTTGTGGATTTCAGCTTAAACAATCATTCCTAGATGTGTTCTAAAAAGTTGTTCATTGTAATCATAGGTAAATTTTTGTAGTTGACGGTATCTTTAAATATTGGACGGTTTGTTATCTATGGATCAGAATCTGAGAAAAAAGTACAAAAATCGAATATTTTCAAAAGTTTTTCGCCATTTTCACCATTAAGGAGCGTTCATAGACAGTTCGTATGTTCCAATCAATTGTTTACTGATATTTTGGTACATTAATGTGGTTAATTACACTGTGCAACACTGAAAATGCAAACAACTTCTAGTATGCATTTTTTAAAAGTACATATTTAGACTATAAAAACCCTAGTAGGGTTTTGTCCTGTCAGATCCAGTACGGATTTTATGGCCTCATCTAAACCGCGCTAAATCTACACTTTTTGCATTTATCAGGCCTTTATCTCAGAAACGAATAAGAATTTGGCCTTGCTGTCCTTAGCAATATTGTAGCCCTAAACTAGTAGAACTTATCTTTTGAAAAAACCACATAAGAAAAACTCCATCTAGGGCATCTAAATCTATAAAATATAACAAATTTTACATAATTGCTGAAATTCTGGTCAGTATCGGCTAAACTATTGGGAGTTGAACCAAGTAACCTTTTGCAAAAATCTTCCAAATAAAGTTCTCAACAATTCTTTAGAACATTCTGAAACTCTAAAATGCTAACTTCATGTTGTTTCCGCGGTATTTTGCATCATATCTTTTACAACACGTATTTCAAACACAGTTCACATCAACAGTTTATTCTCGCATTTCGGATTTAACTACATGATTGACATTTTTTATTAAATCGACGTTGAAAAATGTACTGAAAACAACGGCATAGAGACATTTGACAAAAATGACATGTTCTGAAGAGTTGTGTATTACATTTCAGGGAATATTTTTCCAAAAGAAAATATTCAGATACGGTGCGAAATGTATAAAAATTGTGGAATTTTTGCATATATTTTGAAATTTGAGGCAATAAATGTAGTTTTTCGAGATCATTATGTCTCCAAATATTTTATTCTTGTCCTTATCTACAAATTTGCTTCAGGGGTCAGAAGAAGATTCGCATTGGTTTCAGAGATATAGCCCCGAATTTAATTAAAAACTCAATATTTAACCATGTTTAGATGGGGCCATAAAATCCGAGTTGGATCTGACACAACAAACCCAAACTAGGGTTTCTTGTCTTTTGGGTGTGTACTTTCAAAAAATCCTCAGTTCGAGTTGTTTGCACAAGATCACCTTAAAAATGTTGCGCAGTGTTATTTTCTTGATTTTTCAACGGTTTAGTATCTACGGAGCAGAAACTTATAAAAGAGGATAAAAGTCTCAATTGTATTGCTATTTTGGCCATTAAGAACCGTTTCTACAGAGTTCGTTTGTTCTAGAAAGTTGTTTATTGAAACCTACGGTACTTTTTTGTAGGTGTTTGTTTGCTTCATTTCTAATCGGTTTGATATCAGTAGCCTAAAATCCGGGATAAAATTATAGTGGAAATTTGACCTTGAAGATGAGGTTGAATTTATTTTATGTCTTCACAATTATTATTCTTTAAGTCGAGAGCTACAACTTTGCTTTAACAAGTAAACTCAAATTCTCAGCGGTGTGGAAGATATGAGCCTGATGAAATTATTTCTTTTGACATCAAGGGCTCAGGTCTTTGGGAGCCCATAACCGCGAAAGTGGAAGTGTTAGGGAAAAACGCCGGGACGCGTGTCTTCTTATTTTTGGTCTTATATCACGCTGCGGTGTGAGAATATGGTTAATAATTTTCGTGTTGCATAGTATTTTTTACCAATAATAAACTAACCGTAATTGAGTCAAACCTCTTATTAAACTATCGTCTTTTATTTGTTATTTTCTTTACATTGCATTGATGGCCATTCATACGTATTGGACGTACTGGCTCCACTGGGAGAGCCTTTGCTACACTTGTTCCCCAAGTTCCTATAGTGCGGACTAAACAGGCAGAGTTCATCATAAATATTCTTAAAGAATAATTGAGCATACAAATTTTTCTCTTCAGATGAAAAAAAAAAAAATATTTTTTCAATATCTAAAACTATAATCAATTCAATTACTAACTGTTTTAAAAGCCGAATATCTAAAAGGAATTTCATGTAAAATTTCGGAAATAAAAATATCAATTTAAGCAAGCGTAATTTCAATTAAAGATGTTCTGTCAAAAATGAGAAAATGTTTAAAAATTAAATTGTCACATTTTAAAATAATTATGAAGTAGAAAAGGAATTATATATTCCTAACCTCTTGTCTATATATACATTATATCGACGCCTCCAAACAATAGTATGCTAAGTCGACTTAGCATGTTTTCAAGTTCTTTACATTTTTATATTTAACGTCCTTTAATTTAAATTCTGTCAAATTTTGGTAATAATCGGACAATCCGAACAGAAGTTATAAACAAATATTTACTTAGCATAGTACTGAAGGTCAAAGAAATTTCCAAACTTTTAGAGCTTGTCCTGCAAAACTCACTGTTCAGAATTAGCAAACTATTATTTGGAGGTGTCGAACGTCTTTTAACTTAAATTCTGTCAAATTTTGGTAATGATCGGTCAATCCGAACAGAAGTTATAAACAAATATTGACTTAGCATAGTACTGAAGTTCAAAAAAATTTCCACACTTTGAGAGCTTCTCCTGCAAAACTCACTTTTTAGACTTAGCATACTATTATTTGGAGGTGTCGATATATTCTTAGCCATATTAATATTACACGCAATAAAGAATTGAAAAAAAATGTGAAAAGAAAAGTAAAATGATAGAATGTTTCGAGTTTTCAGATGAGGAGAGAATACTTGAACTGCTATTTTAAGGACGAATTTATTCTTTAGTATAATCTAGGAAAGTACGCCGGAAGGTTCCTGAGAACATGGACGCCAAAAAGTCATTACGACCGACGGAACGGGAATGATACAAAAGTATGTATGGGCTGAATGAGGACACCCTCAGGCATCATTCTGTTGTTCCCTAAGAGCTCTAGTCCACTAAAGTTGGAAAATCACTAAAATTTAGTACCTGAGGAAAAATAAAATAACACTTCTTAATGGCAACAATCCTACCTACCTAGCAAAAAACAATGAACACAATATCTGTTATATTTTCCGAAACATTGCAATTTTTTCTCCAGAAATTTGCAAAAATAATGTATTTTCCAAAATTGGGAAAAATTGTCGTCTTTAGGACCTTCCAATATTTTGACCTAATTTTTGGTTTCCTTAGTTTCAATAGGTTTACTGCCGAATCCCACATAGAAATTAACAATCGGCGAACAACAAAATAGGGTTTTGGCCAGAAAAATCGATTTCTGAACCATTGTGTTCCGACGCCCAATTTGACATTAACTGGCCTGGGAATTGAAGCAAGGCATTCAGTGCGGTGACCAACTTCATTGCCTGGTTTAACACGAAAACTATCGAAATTCTCAAAATTTGGTGTTTTGTGAGTAAAATATACAAAAATGTCTAAAAAATGTCTAAAAAAAATTCTAAAAAATTACCAATTACCAAATCAAATGTCGTTCGTTGGTAATGGCTAGGGTGTCCAAAAAACCGGTTTTTCCAAACAAAACGGTTTTCGGTTAACCGAAATTTTCAGTTTTTTCAAAAACCGGTTTTCGGGTTTCAAAAATTTTCAAAACCGGTTAACCGGTTTAAACCGGTTTTGCAAAATAGGTACAAAATTGCTCATAATTTATAAATATTTGATTAAAAATGTACGGCAAGGGGTAAATTAAGTATAACTTATTCGTTATTATATAATTATCTGATAATATCCTTGTTATTTAACATTCAACCTTAAAGTGGAGACAGCAAAGATAAGACAGAAATTGTGCTCTAAGAATAGTAAAAGCCCTTACAGATATAAGATTGTGTACCAAAGGAATTAAATTTACATTTTATTAAGTCTGGATTCTCCTTCTTGCGTTGAGAACCTCAAATTATAGTGCCAGAATCAAAATGCATTTTGTTATCGTTACCCTTAGAACAAGTTCTAAGTTTACTGTACTAATTCAAAAACGTGTTAATAACGTCATTCAAACAACCGTGATTTATTACGTATACACAGTTTTTTTATAGATCGTTCAATTGAACTATATTGGAGTTGTGCCATTTTACACAAAATATTTGTGAAGTTTAAAGGTATCTGACATGTATAATTTTTCCGTACCTTTTGTCAGTTAAGTTTATTTTACTTTCAAGAATACAATTGTAATGAAATTTTAAAAATATTACTACTTTTTTAAAACCGGTTAACCGACACAAAAAACCGGTTTTTTCGGTTAACCGAAAATGACTATTTTGGCGAAAACCGGTTTCGGTTTTGTAACTCAAAACCGGTTAACCGGTTAACCGGTTTCGGTTTTGGACACCCTAGTAATGGCATCAGTTAAGAACGGCTGGACCGATTTGAATAATTGTTTCTGTGAAATGTTCGTCATAACCCGAAGCCCGCTTTTTTCAATTTCCAATTTTAATATTTTCTATAAAAACTACTGTACCGATTTTTCTGAAATTGTCAAGGAGCGGGGTACTTCCCCTATACCCCATTTCTTTAAAAATGCTATATCTATCTTCTTATATATAAAAGACAATGTGTGTATGTTAGTATGTATGTTCCGTATAGACTAAAAAACGGCTGAACCGATTTTCTAGAAAATTTCAGAAAATTTACAGGGAAAAACCCTTGGTCAAAAAAGGCTATATATTTTTTTTTAATTTCGGAGGGGGCGGGGTACCTCTACCATGCCCTACTTTTTTAAAAAGGCTATTTTAGCACACCCACTTTTTAAATATGTTATTTATTCAAAACTACCGAACCGATTTTCCTGAAAATTTCAGAGAATGTGCAGGGAGGACATGTTTCGGAGGGACGGGTAACCTCCGCTATGTCACATTTTTTAAAACCGCTATTTAAGCAAAACTGAAACGAACGATTGAATTAATTCTTCCGAACATCCACCCAGCTCCGAACCACCCGCTCCGAACTTCCACTCTCCGTACCACCCCGCTTTTCCGAAATTTTTTGTGGGAGGTACCCGAAAGAGTGGACCAATTTAGTCCATATTGGAACATCATCTAATAGAAATTTCACGATGTACAATGTATTGACCAAATCGGTTAATTCCTTCAAGACTTATCGTGCGCAAAAATTCTCCGAACATTTTCCAACTTTTGTGGGGGAGGTATCGGAAGGAGTGGGCCGATATAACCCATCATCGAACTTAACATCGAACTTGAAACAAATCGGTTCATCCGTTCGAGAGTTATCGTGCGCACCAGCCAGACAGACGGACGGACATGGCTAAATCAACTCCAAATTTTCTGAAACAGATTTCGTCCAAATATACTTGGGGTCTAAAACCATTATTTCGATGAGGCACATTTTGCACGTATAAAAGTGTATATACCCTCATTAGCATAAATGCTGAGGGTATAAAAATAACATACAGAGCTAGGATATTGAAATTTCAGGAAGTTTTGCATAACAAGGATTTTTTAGTATTTAATTTTTCAAGGACATTTTTGATGTCCTTGTTATACTTGAATGCTATAAGCATCGTGAGATGAGTACAAGTATTTAAATTATTTTTTTGAAAAATTTTGTCCTTTGAAATTTGAATGTCCTTTAAAAGGTCAAAAATATTAAGTACCATTTTACTCCACTTTTCCTATAGTTTCAGACGTATATTGTCTGGTTCATCTTAACGTATTTATTTGAAAATTGTCGGATGGTGTTATAGAATACCGTAAGGTCAAATGGAAATGAATAATTTAAGGAATTTTAAGGAATAATTTTGTATTGTCCCACGATTTGGTGTAAAAGTATTAATAATATTATATTCATTTTTAATGAAAATCAAAACATAAGGAAACTGATGAGGAGTTTTGTAAGCTTTAAGCTTTCCCTGAATACCACACATTGAAAATATAGTCACTTTGACAATTTTATTTTTTTTTTTAGTTTCAATTTTGCACATTGAGTGTAAGGATGCCCTTCCCAAATTCGTATCCATGCTGCTATTCAATTTAAATTATATTCAAGGTTCTGTTGTTATGTTACACCAGTTTTATATGAACAACAAACGAAAAACACACTTCCAAATATTGTAACAATTTAGTTTATCGATTTTACTTAATACCCTCCTCGTGTGTCACCTTCACTTGTCTATGTTTTTCCTTATTTGATTTACCCAACAAATAAATGCATTTTGGTATTTCAAAAAAAAAAAAAATTGTTTTGAAAGTAAACAATTTTTTATATCACTATTTAATCAGGTCCATTATCTGGCAATATTATTAGTTAATTGCTCAAAACACTTGGCCAATACTACAAATATTGTTGTTGTACAATAGCAGCAGCAATAACAACAAGAAGACATAAGACTAGGAAATGAATTGGTAATGAGAGAAGTTTGGCAGCATTAATGTGCTGTTGTGGCATTTGGTAGTTACAGCTGCCACTGCTGGCTGTCGATGGTAATGGAGCTGTTATGCCAACTCCATGAATCATGACATTCTTCTTCTTTTTCGTTAGGAGTACTAAGATCACATATGTAAAGCTTAAGGAGAGAAGTTAGGGGTGCTTTATTAGGAAGTTGCTATGTGATATGACACTCAAAGTCAACAGTGAAGTGAAGGGTTATATAATTGAGGTTTTTGAGTCTTTGTAGGTTTGCAAATTTTTTTTGGGTAATGTTGCCTTTTCTGTTGGTTTTTAATTAAGAATTTATTTGTTAAAATATTTTAGTGGGCTACATTAACTCATATTTTGCAGGTTTGCTTGGGAAATATGTGTCAAACAAGTCGATTATTTTTTTTTATTACGAGGTTGTTTTTTATTACATTGCAATAATACATTTCAGAAAACTGGAGTAATATAACTTTTGTACACTAAACAAGGTATTATAAATATTATGGTCACGGCATGTGTAGACTTCGTCATTTTTTTTTTTTTTTTTTTTTTTTTGCTAAGACTGTTAATAGAGTTTGCATTACTTCTAAAGTATCCTTTATGTGATATTCTGTTTGATGTCCTGGTGATGTATTTTTATTTAGTGTTGATTTCAATGAATTTTCAATTAACGAGGGATTAGGTTGCTCTATTGAAAAATGTATATGGTACTCTACCACTCAAAGTCAAAATTGAAAGGTTGCGTATCTGTTGTTTTTAATTATTAAAATTTTTAATTATTAAAATTTATGTTTCTAATATTGTTTGTAATTGAGAATTTATTTGTAATATTATATTTTTTAGACCACATTTACAGCTATTTTACAACCATACTTAGGTAATAATTTTTTTATTACAAGGTTATTTTTTATTATATTGCAGAAATAATTTTAAGAAATAAAAATTTTATGTCTATAAAAAGATATTAAATATGTGCAGAATTATATTGGAGAGAGACATATGCCGGTGGCATGTGGGAAATTAGACAAATCAAGGCACATGCTATGAAAACCATTCACTATTAAGAAAAACACTAGTAATTATTTTAGTAGACCATTTATTACATATCGTAACTCATGGCTTTAACATAACGTCGGTGTCATGCTTAAGTGTCCCCTACACCATTTTTGACTTTTTGAGATATAGGTGGTTTCGAGGGTTTCGCGTATGCTCTATCTAAATTTCGGCGGCTTTTTCCTATCTGCTCTAGTTTTCGAGATAACCATGTTTCTGCCCGAAATCTTATGTTCTTTTCAGGTGTGAAGTTAATATTATAATAACTTACAAATTAAAAAAAAATAAATAAAATAAACAAAAAGTTTTGAATTTATTGAGGCAAAGATGGGAAAATTGTTTTGTCACTTTGTTCCATATGATGTACAATATTTCACATTTGTGTCATAAGTGTGGATATGGAACAACTAGACAAAAATTCTATTTTTAAAAAGATTCTCTATAACTTGTATATCCCAACAGATATTCCTCTAACTTTTGGCAAATAAGTTCTATATACTACTAGCAAATGCCCGCTACTTCGTATGCGGAAAGGGAATAAAATATATATGAACAATATTTTATATGGAAGAGGTGAACACTGGCGATTCTGTTGTACTAAAACTTATTTTTAATTTCAACATTTAATCGATTTAATTACTTTTAATACTGTACACTGCAGTTAGAATTTCCAAAAATATCTGCCATATCGCACCTACCATATTTTTTATTTCGAATTACCAAAACTACGACCTCATATCACAGACATACACCAACAGCGACTCATATTGCTAATTTCAGATTTGACTTCTGGTCAAGGTTTTGAAAATGCTCCCAGTACGAATTTCCAAACACTAAACTTTATCTCACCCCTTCACAACAATTAAAAGTTCTAGCTTCAGCGGTTTCGCCAAGAACCCGAAAATTCTACGAACCTAATTTTCGGCATTCAAAATGGCCACAAAAATTCGTATATCACCATATAACGGTACCCCTCGACTTAGTGTATTTTAAAAATAGAACAAATCTATATTGCCAAATTTTCGTTAAATTTGGACCTTTTGGGGACACAAAATTTCATTTAAAAAATGTCTACTTCAATACACTTTTATTAAAATAGATATTTTGATGACTTAGAGTATTTTAAAGATTTTAAGCACATTTTCCGACCGAAATTCGGAATTTGTGGCATGAAAGGTTAGAAAAAACTTTTTTACAAAAAATTGTACTTAATGTGCACGGGTATGTTAACCGTATATAACGGTAAATTTTTTTGATGCATTTCAATTTAGGCCTTCTTATTATTGGACCACGTTTTCAAATTAACATAAAAAGACAAAAAACAATTTTGAAAAGATACTTCACGTTTGACTACATATTTCCAGTACATTATTTAGAAACGCCTTCGCGTTAACATAACATCAATAGAACAATATTCAGTACAATTTTTCAAACTCCGAACTTTATCTCAAATATCAAAATGATCTTCTTAACAAATATTTTTCCATTTCGTAGTTTTTTGTCCAAATTATATAATCCAAGCTTTGTTCCTACACCCAACGCCAAATTTAGTACCATTTACTACTTTTCGTTCTCCTATAGCAGGTATTTCTCACTTTAACCGTTTACACAAAACCAAAATGGTTTTGGTACCAACATGTTACCAAACTTTTCGTACACATATATAGGTAAACGTTTCAAAAATTACTTCCTAATATTCAACACAAATACCAACTGCAATTCACTTTTCCAGCATTATCTCTTCCTCTGAAACAAATTATAGTACTATTTAGTACTTTTTGTATAAATAAGTAAGCATTTTCAAAACCTCCTCTCCACCTCCTCTCTAAACACCAATTACTAATCTAATACAGAATTTCAAAATTCCAGTTCTACCCCTTTACAAAATCACAAATTGAACAAAATTCTGTACCATATCCAAAATGTACCAAATACCAAAATGTACCATTTAGCACTTTTCGTACACGACTTTCCTATAACTACTTTCATAAATTATAGCCAATGTAGTTCCATTTAGCACTTTTCCATAAGTACGCATTTCCAAAACTACCTCAATCCTACACTCCAACAGTAATCTGTTCACGCATATACAAATTGTTTCGAATTTAGTACGATTTAGTACTGCTTCGTGCACATTAGTACGATTTTCAAAAGCTACCTCCATATCTCAATTCTAGATTCCAACAGTAATCTTAATTCTAAATTTCAGCATTCCACCCAAATCTAATGTGTACTAAATTTAGTACGTTTCGTGTGCTTATAGTTAGAATTCCCAAAAACTTTTCTTTGTTACTTTCCATTTGTGACCCTCATTCCAAATTTCAGGATTCCAACTCAATCCGTTCACCCAATTTCAAATTGTACTAAATTAAGTACCATTTCCTACTTTTCGTACCCTTACAGTTCGAATTTCCGAAAACTTTTCTTTGTTTCTTTCCATTAGTGACCCTCATTCCAAATTTCAGGATTCCAACTCAATCCGTTCACCAAAATCCAAATTGTACTTAATTTAGTACCATTTAGTACTTTTCGTGCACTTATAGTTAGAATTTCCAAAAACCTTTCATTGTTACATTTCATCAGTATCCCTCACTTCGGGATTCCAGCTCTATCTGTTCACCCAAATCCAAATTGTACTAAATTTAGTATCATGAATTAGTTTTCGTGCACTTATAGTTCGCATTTCCAAAAACTTTTCTTTGTCACTTTCCATTAGTGACCATCTTTACAAATTTCAGGATTCCAACCCAATCCGTTCACCCAAACTCAAATTGTACTAAATTTAGTACCATTTCGTACCCTTATAGTTCGAATTTCCAAAAACCTTTGATTGTTACTCTTCATCAATAGGCCTCATTCAAAATTTCAGGATTCCAGCTGTATCCGTTCACTCAAATCCAAATTGTACTAAATTTAGTACCATTTAGTACTTTTTTTGCACTTATAGTTCGAATTTCCAAAAACCTTTCATAGTAACTCTTCATCAGTGACCCTTATTCCAAATTTCGGGATTCCAGCTCCATCTGTTCACCCAAATCCAATTTGCACTAAATTTAGTACCATTTATTATTTTTCGTGCACTTATATTTCGAATTTCCAAAAACGTTTCTTTGTTACTTTCCGTTAGTGACCCTCATTCCAAATTTCAGGATTCCAACTCAATCCGTTCACCCAAATTCTAATTGTACTAAATTTAGTACCATTTAGTACTTTTCGTACCCTTATAGTTCGAATTTCCAAAAACCTGTCATTGTTACTCTTTATCAGTGGCCCTCATTCCAAATTTCAGGATTCCAGCTCTATCCGTTCACCCAAAATCCAAGTTGTACTTAATTTAGTACCATTTAGTACTTTTCGTACACTTAGTACGATTTTCCAAAACCATTTCCTTATATCGACACCACTTCCCAACCTTGATTTCCATACCAAATTCCATGGTTCTAGCTATATCCGTTCAAAATATACAATTGGTACTAATTGTACTAAATTTAGTACTATTTCGTACTTTTCGTACCCTTATAGTTCGAATTTCCAAAAACCTTTGATTGTTACTCTTCATCAATGGCCCTCATTCAAAATTTCAGGATTCCAGCTGTATCCGTTCACTCAAATCCAAATTGTACTAAATTTAGTACCATTTAGTACTTTTCTTGCACTTATAGTTCGAATTTCCAAAAACCTTTCATAGTTACTCTTCATCAGTGGCCCTCATTCCAAATTTCAGGATTCCAGCTCTATCCGTTCACCCAAAATCCAAGTTGTACTTAATTTAGTACCATTTAGTACTTTTCGTACACATTAGTACGATTTTCCAAAACCATTTCCTTATATCGACACCACTTCCCAACCTTGATTTCAATACCAAATTCCATGGTTCTAGCTATATCCGTTCAAAATATACAATTGGTACTAAATTTTGTAAATTTTAGTACTTTTCGTACACTTATAGTTCGAATTTCCAATAACCCTTTGGTACATCTTTCTAACTCTCCATCAGTGACCCTCATTCCAAATTTCAGAATTCTAGGTCTTACCGTTTGCCTAATACAAAGGGTACCATATTTAGTACCTTTTAGTACTTTTCGTACACTTCTAGGTCGAATTTCCAAAAACCCAGCCTTATCTCACCCCTACACACCAACGGCAACCTACACCCAAAATTTCAACTTTCTAGCTTCAGCGGTTTCGTCTGGGCGCTGATGAATCAGTCAGTCAATCAGTCAGTCAGTCAGTCAATCACTCACCTCACTACTCTTTTATATATATAGATTACTAATAAATGTAGTCAAAAATATAAATATTTTCTTCAGTCAGATCTAAACAGTTGTGACGCAAACATTAAAATGCGATTATCTCAAAACGGGAAAATGGCGCATGGAACAATTAAGCATGATACCGACGATAAGTCAAATGCATATGGTAAGACCTTCAAAAAAATAAGTCGAACGAATTAAAGTAATTCAGAATCGAATAGCTGAGAAATTTGAAGTCAAAATCCAACTTTTCGCATTATAATACGGGGTTCTTACCGTACACCATTATGTGGAGAGGGTACTACAAATTGGTTTTGGGTTCAAACATCTCAAGACGTGTTGGCTTGCCCCTGGTAAAAAACTTTTACCGTTGTAATTGCTGCAGTGAATTCAAATTGCTTCAACAAAAATCAAAGTGAATCGAGAGCAGGTTTTAATGTGAACTTATCCGAAATTTTGTATGGGAGGTACCCGAAGAAGTGGGCAAATATAGTCCTTATTCTATACTGATCTATATTTGGTAGATATATTAGCATGTGTAAAGTATGGATCAAATCGGTCACTCCCTTCAAAAGTCATCGTGCGCACAATTTTTGCGAACATTTTTAAACTTTTGTGGTGGAGGTATCTGTAGGAGTTGACCGATATGGCTTATCTTCGAACTTAAACTATGTTTGCACAAAATATTACAAAGGCCAAATTTTGGAATGAATCGGCAGATCCGTTCGACAGTTATCTTGCGCTCCAACCACTACACACGGTGTCATGGGGTTCTTTTTGCAGCTTTCAGGCTATTTTCTCAGGAAGTATAGACTTGTCCCTAATAAAACTTGTACCGTCGTATAGGCAAAGTTTGGACCAAATCGGTTCATTCGACAGTAACCGTGCGCACCAGCCAGCCAGCCATACAGACGGACAGACGGAAGGACATTGCTAAATCGACTCCAAATTGCCTATGTGGAGACCTCTGAGGTCGTCACATAGAAGACCTTCATATAGAAGACCTCAGGTATTCTATATAAAGACCTCAGGTCTTCTATACAAAAACCTCAAGTCTTCTATAAGAAGACCTTAGGTCTTCTATAAGAAGACCTCAGTTCTTCTATAAGAAGACCTCAGTTCTTCTATAAGAAGACCTCAGTTCTTCTATAAGAAGACCTCAGTTCTTCCTTGTGAAGACCTCAGGTATTCTTTGCAAAGACCTCAGGTCTTCTATGTGACGACCTCAGGGCTTCTATGTGAATACCTCAGGTCCTTTATGTGAGGCCTAAGGTCTTCTATATGAAGACCTCAGGTCTTCTATATGAAGACCTCAGGTCTTCCATATGAAGACCTCATGCCTTCTATATGAAGACATCATGTCTTCTATATGAAGACCTCAGGTCTTCTATGTGAAGACCTCAGGTCTTCTATGTGAAGACCTCAGGCCTTCTATGTCAAGACCTCAGGCCTTCTATGTGAAGACCTCAGCTCTTCTATGTGAAGACCTCAGCTCTTCTATGTGAAGACCTCAGCTCTTCTATGTGAAGACTCTATGTGAAGACCTCAGGTCTTCTATATGAACAATTCAGGGTCTTCCATTTGAAGACCCCAGGTCTTCTATTTGAAGACCTCAGGTCTTCTATGTGAAGACCTCAGGTCTTCTATTTGAAGAACTCAGGTCTTCTATATGAAGACCTCGGGGTTTCTATATGAAGACCTCAGGTCTTTTATATGAAGACCTCTGGTCTTCTATATGAAGACCTCAGATCTTCTATGTGAAGACCTCAGGTTTTCTTTGTAAAGACCTAAATCCTTATATGCGAAGACCTCAGGCCTTCTATATGAAACACCAGGCTGAATTTTATAGCCCAGGCAAATTATTCTAAAAAAAGGATGAATCTGGTAGCTTGTAAAGATAGCATACTGAGGATCTGGAAGGAACACATCAAGCTTTAGGTATCAATGATGAACAACGGTAGTGAATGTATAACACCTAGCTAATGTGAGGACTTACAGCAATTAATCAGCTGAAAAACAATAAGGAAGTATAAGCTGATGGGTTAAAACCCGTTGGCGACATGCTCATAAGAAGTACTCATCGGTTGATTAGCAAAATTTGCCTGGAGGAAGATATACCCAACGATAGGAACCTAAATCTGCTATGACCCGTGTTAATAATATATGTACGTCCAATATCACATTGTTGTCGACTGTATGTTCATCTTCAACAGCCCAATTATATAAAAGGTATTCCAAGTTATTTCTGAGTTTAGCTTTCCTGCAAAACTGATATGATTATGTAGGATATCATTAGCTGGCGCATGATCAGCCGTTAAAATAGGAAAAACCCTATTTAACAGTTGGATGTGCCGGAAGTATAGTATTTCACTATTTCTCTCAAACTGTCGCTAGCCACCAACATCGTTCCTGAAGTCTGGAAAATGGGCAAGATGGTCCCGCTACTGAAGCCAGGCAAGGATACCAGGAAAGGTGAATCGTACAGATCGATTTCGCTTTTGTCGCTCGTAGCAAAGACCCTTGAGGCTTTAGTCCTCCCCAGTGTCAGAAATAACAATTAAGTTGTAGATCATCAACATGGGTTCCGTATGCAGCACAGCACAAAAATAGCGCTGCACGCCATGTCCACACATATTAGTCGAGAAATCAACCAAAGCAAGCTGTATGATAGAACAGTGATGGTGGTGTTTTACTTGTCAAAACCCTTTGATATTGTCAACCACTCCACGCTGTTTGAGGACATCGAGCAGACAAGCCTCCGGTCAGAAACAGGGAGTTCCCCAAGGTGGGAATATATCTCCGGAACTGTTTAACCTCTACATATCCTGTATTTCACCCCCTCCTGACGGCATTGAGATTGTAACATATGCTGATGATTGTACGATCTTGGCGTCAGATACCTTCCCCGATGTGATTTGTGAAAATCTAAACTTATATTTGACTGATCTTATCAGCTTTTTCCACGCGAATTCTTACCACAAAATACCCTATAATTCTAAAGGTCACATTCGACAGAATGTTCATGTCATCCGGGCATGCTACGGCTATCGGCGACAAGATGTCATAACAAGGTCCAAGTCGCTTGCCGGCAGCACTTGGGTGCAGATAAAGAAACCTTATTGTCCATTTATAACGCGATAGGTCGGTCTGTGGTAGGCAATGCAAGTGTAACTCGATGAAAAAATATTCAGCGCTGCAACAGGGTGCCTCATCATGTTTTCATTGGACCATCTACATGACTTACTTACTTAGCTGGCCCATTACAGAACATTTTTTCTATAAGCCGAACTAAAAAAAGATCTTCAATTCTCTCTGATTACTGATTCGCTTTCTGAAACACCGTGCCTTTTCATGTCTTCATCCACTTGTTTTCTACATTTAAGCTTAGGCCTGCCAACTCTGCGTGCACAGCCATGTGGCACGTATTTATACGCCTTTTTACCGGATTCATCATCTCTCATTTTTATGATATGGCCTAGCCAACGCAATCGTTGCATCTCCATATGTTTACCTATACTGATATCGTTGTATAGCAGATACAGCTCGTGGTTCATACGACGTCGATATTCACCGTCAACGCAGATTGGTCCATAGTTCTTTCGAAGAATTTTTCTCTCAAACACACCAAACACTGCCTTGTCTGCTAGCGCAAGTACCCAGGCTTCGGAACCATACATCAGCACAGATAGTATCAGTGTTTTGTAAAGCGTTGTTTTTGTTTGACGAGATGTGGCTTTATTCCTAAACTGCTTACTCAGCCCGAAGTAGCATCTGTTGGGCAACACTATTCTTCTTCGTATTTCACAATTGATGTTGTTGGTGGTGCCGAGGTAGACGAAGTCATTTACTACCTCAAAATTATAGGAACCAACCTCAACAGTTGGCCCGACCTCTATGGACGCATTGCGCGTCCACACCATAAACTTGGTCTTCTCGCCGTTTACCGCCAGACCCACTTTAGAAGATTCCCTTTCGACTTTTTCAAAGGTATCAGTTACTTCCTTTATTGATCGACCCATGATGTCAATGTCATTGGCATAAGCAAGTAACATATGGCTGTTTGTATATATTGTGCCACTTCTTTTGACCTTCGCATCTTGCATAACCTTTTCCAGAAGAATGTTGAAAAGGTCACGCGAGAGGCCGTCACCTTGTCTAAAACCTCTTTTGGTACTAAACTCTTCGGAGAGGTTCTTTCATATTTTAACTGAGGACCGAGTATCATTTAATGTCATTCTACAAAGCCGTTAATCAGTTAATGTCATTCTTTGCAGGGATATCAAATTCAGACATGGCTTGGAATACCTTTGAAAGTAGGTGGCTGTCGAAGGCTGCTTTGTGATCGACAAAAAGGTGGTAAGTGTAGATCTGCATCTCTTGGATTTGTCATCTTCAGAATTTGTCGCAGGGTAAATATCTGGTCAATGGTGAATTTACCAGGTCAAAAGCAGCATTGGTATGGCCCAATTATTTTATTGAACATAGGCTTTAGTCGTTCCCATATTATCCCTGACACTATCTTGTATGCAATAGGGAGAAGACTTTTGCCCCTATAGTTTGAGCATACAGTCTTATCTCCTTTCTTGTGGACGGGACATAGGATGCTCAGGTTCCAATCGTCGGGTACGCGTTTTTCCTGCCAGATGGTGCTAACTAGCTGATGCATACACCTTATCAGCGCGTCGCCTCCGGTTTTAAACAGCTCGGCTGGTAAGCCATCGGCTCCTGCTGCTTTATTATTCTTCAGCCGGTTGATTGCTGTTTTTACCTCATCTTGGCCGGGCGGTATACATTCTATACCATCTTCTGGGATTGGATTTGTGGTATCATCGTCTTCGCTACTATTGGATACCAGCAGCACAAAAAATCATTTACAAAGAATCTTTTTAAGGAACTTAGAAAACTAATTTTGAACTTGTTTTTTCGTAAGAATATTGTCCATGCCATCAACATAATTTTTTTTTTTTGGGAAAAAAGTATTTCAATCCACACAGGCTGAGGGTATACTTTTGTCGGCAAAGCCGACTGATACTTTTTTACTTGTTGTTTCTTGATATTTCTCACTGTGAGCATTGTAGTTTCAGAATCTGCAAAAACTTCCCAGTGTAAGCACCTTCCATTTAAAATTATTTAAGGCGCACCGTGTTTGGTTTATAGACTCACCCGTTGTGACCTTTAGTATGTTTTGGTGGTCTTTACTGATCCACTTGTTCATCGACTTTAGCCGTGTAGCTGCGATGGCTGCCTCATACCTTACCTGAATTTCTATTAGGTTTACAAACAAAATTGTTTATAAAGCCCTAGTCGGTGTGGTCCTCAATGCCCCGCTAATGCTTAGGCAACATGTTCTTTGGACTTTTTTGCAATATCTTCACATTGCATTTTTTGTCCATAGCTGTCCACCATACCACAAACGCGGATGTTAAGATTGGTCTAATTACATCTCGGTATAACCAGTGTGTCATCATAGGATTAAACCGACATTTTGAGCCAATTGCCCTTCTACAATTCGACCAACATATTTGGACACTGTTGGCCCTTTCTTGAATATGGTCTTTCCTTGTAACTTTCCAGAATTACTCCTAGGTAGTCAACTGTACGGGAAATATTTATTGTCCTATTTAGGAAAACTGGTTCTTCGAAGTTTCGCACTTTTATTTTCCTAGTGAATAGACATATTTCCGTTTTTTCCGGACCTCTCGGTCTGGCCCATTTTTATGCGATTTTGAGAGCCGTTTCTGTTCTTCTACAAATTATGTTCGTATTCTTTCCCCTTAGAAGTATTATAACATCGTCTGCGTAAGAGACTGGGTCAAATCCTTCTTCGCTTAAAATCCATTAGAGACTATTTATGGTAGTGACCCACAAAAGAGATGATAATATCCCTCCCTGTGGCGTTTCTTGTCCGACTTTGTCTCTTATTTTGACGTCATATATACCACAGCTTATCCATCTATTTCTCTGCATATGGTTTATCCAGTTTCTTAGGGACCTTTCTACCTGAAACTCGTCTAAAAAGTGGTCAACGTCTCGGTGCTAACGTTGTTAAAACCGCCTTCGATATCAATGCATACAGCAAGTGTATGCATGCTCATTTCAAAGGTTCTCTCTATATGGTGTACTATATCGTGTAAAGCGGTTTCCACTGATCTGCCTTTAACGTATGCGTGTTGTTTAAGCATATCGTTAGGGATTCTACTCTTTATCATGGTGTCGACCGTACGTTCCATTGTCTTGAGTAAGAATGAAGTTAAACTTATCGGGCCATAAGATTTTGGTATTGCATAGATTGCCTTGCCAGGTTTAGGGATAAAAACTATCTTGCCTCTTGCCAGGCTAGCGGAGCGTACGCATATTTTAAGCAAGCGATCAGTTTGGACACAATAAGGTCCTCTTCCCTCTGTAGTAGGGCCGGGAAAATCTGGTCTGCTCCAGCTGCATTTTATGGTGAAAAGCTCGTGATGGCTTGTTTGACCATCGAGCAGTCGATTTTTGGTGCATCTTCTGATGAGTAACCCCACTCAGCCGATGCCTCGGTGCTAGCCGTGGTGTTCGACGGAAAGTGCGTTTTCATCAGAAGACCTAGAGTTTCCTCTGTTGTTTCCATGCTTTTTTCCATTTTCATCGAGGGTCTGTGTATGGGTTTTGGATAGAAACTTGTTCGCTTTGGCGTTTCTTCTAATTTTGTTGTATTCCTTCAATTTTGCCTGGTAGTTGTCCCAGAATACAGCATAAATAACATAAGTATACAGACCTCCTTGCCCTTGTTCCGAATTTCGCCTGTCATCCAGGGTTTTTCGTAGGCGGATTTCCTCTCTCGAAGGGAACAACTTTCTTCTTTCATTTATTGCATATCTTAATTCATGGCTTTAACATAAGTCAAATGCGTATGGTAATACCTTCAAAAATAAAGTCGAACGAATTAAAGTAATTCAGAATCGAATAGCTGAAAAATTTGAAGTCAAAATCCAAATATTTCGCATTATAATATGGGGTTCTTACCGTACACCATTTTGTGGAAGGGGTATTATATGTTGGATTTCGGTCCAAACATCGAAATAAAGGTCGCAAACCCAACTTCAAATACATATACCAAAATAAATGTCTCAACGAGCTGAGGCGATCCATCAGTCTGTTCATCTAAACTTTGTAATTACGCTACAGGTCGTAATTTTGATTGGATCATCAAAGAAATTTGTGTGTTGATGGGAGTCTCAGAGGGGGAGAAGCCTATTGGTGATGGTCGGAAAATATTCAGGGGTCGGAATGGGAAAATAACTCATGTGCAGAAAAACTCAACGTTTTATTCTGATGCGAATATATCCGCCTATATCTTATATTCCAAAACTTAATTCTGTTAAGGGAAGTTCTACTTCACTTCTATAATTGTACAAAGTAGGTTAGCTCTATAGTCCCCCATATATGTATATTATCTCCTGTGAACTTTTGTATAGGAAAAGTCATCTCCGGTGAACTTTTGTATAGGAAAATTCATCTCCGGTGAACTGTTGTATAGGAAAGTCATCTCCGGTGAACTTTTGTATAGGAAAAGTCATCTCCGGTGAACTGTTGTATAGGAAAGTCATCTCCGGTGAACTTTTGTATAGGAAAAGTCATCTCCGGTGAACTTTTGTATAGGAAAAGTCATCTCCGGTGAACTTTTGCATAGGAAAAGTCATCTCCGGTGAACTTTTGTATAGGAAAAATCATCTCCGGTGAACTTTTGTATAGGTAAAGTCATCTCCAGTGAACTTGTGTAGAGGAAAAGTCATCTCCGGTGAACTGTTGTGTAGGAAAAGTCATCTCCGGTGAACTTTTGTATAGGAAAAGTCATTTCCGGTGAACTTTTGCATAGGAAAACTCATCTCCGGTGAACTTTTGTATAGGAAAAATCTTCTCCGGTGAACTTTTGTATAGGTAAAGTCATCTCCGGTGAACTTGTGTAGAGGAAAAGTCATCTCCGGTGAACTGTTGTGTAGGAAAAGTCATCTCCGGTGAACTTTTGTATAAGAAAAGTCATCTCCGGTCAACTGTTGTGTAGGAAAAGTCATCTCCGGTGAACTTTTGTATAGGAAAAGTCATCTCCAGTGAACTGTTGTGTAGAAAAAGTCATCTCCGGTGAACTTTTGTATAGGAAAAGTCATTTACGGTCAACTGTTGTGTAGGAAAAGTCATCTCCGGTGAACTGTTGTATAGGAAAAGTCATCTCCGGTGAACTTTTGTATAGGAAAAGTCATCTCCGGTGAACTTTGTATAGGAAAGATCATCTCCGGTGAACTTTTGTTGTGTAGAAAAAGTCACCTCCGGTGAACTTTTGTATAGGAAAAATCATCTCCGGTGAACTTTTGTATAGGAAAGGTCATCTCCGGTGAACTTTTGTATAGGAAAAGTAATCTCCGGTGAACTTTTGTATAGGAAAAGTCATCTACGGTGAACTTTTTTAAATGTATGCGTATATTCCACCAGAAGTGACCAATGTAAAAAAAATCTGTGCTTTAAATAGGTCACCACTGTTTTACAGAAGTCGCCAACTTCTAAAGTTAAGTTCCGAAAATCGGGAGGCATCGTTCTTTGTTGGCTATACGAAGTCGAGGGACTATGGCGACAATTTGTTGGTGTAAAGTTGTATACCACCAACGAAGACTAAATGCCAAATTTCAAAATTCAAAATTGAGACCACAACCTTCAAAATACCGAAAATCGGGAGGTACCGTTCTATGGGGGCTATATGAAGACCTATACCGACAAATTTCGCGTGGAAAGCTTTATATACCCAACAAAAGGCCAAATACCAAATTTCAGGTGGGATAGTTTAAAACATAGAACCTTCAAAATACCGAAAATATGGAGGTACAATTCAATAGGAGCTATATGAAGACTTGAACCTATACCGACAAATTGCAGGTAGAAATTTTATATCCCCAACGAAGACTTACTACCAAATCTTCAAAATACCCAAAATCTGGAGGTGAAGTTAAAGGGGGGCTATATGAAGTCGTGGGCCTATACCGACAAATTTCAAGTGGAAATTTGTATATCCCTAATGAAGACTAAATATCATATTTCAGCTATTTCGGTGGGATATTGAGGCCACAACCTTCAAAATAACGAAAATCGGGAGGTACCGCTCTACAGAGGATATATGAAGACATGGGTCTATACCTAAAAAGTTCGGGTGAAAAGTTTTACACCCCCAACGAAGACTAAGGAACAGATTTCAGCAATTTCGGTTGGATATTGAGGCCACAACTTTCAAAATACCGAAAATCGGGAGATACTCATCTATGGGGGTTATATCAAAACGAGGATCGATATAGCACATTTTCAATACCAAACATCCTAGGTGTAATAGAAACTTATATAACAAAAAATAAAGTTTAACTTCAAAACTGCTTGCTGCATGAACGAGTTTGAATAAATTTACCAGTTGTACGAAAATTCTACCAAATAGAGAAACATCAAAGTATTGGCTTGCTCCACATCCTCCTGTAGAAATCTGGTAACATATACAGATAGTGTACTCAGGACATGGCAAGAGCATTTTTCCAAACTATAGGTATCCAATACTTGCGAAGATGGCGAAGATACCACAGATTGAATCTCAGAAGATGGTATTGAACGTATACCGCCCGGTTTACGAACAATAAGGCAACAGGAGCCGATTGTTTAAAAGCCGAGCTGTTCTAAGACCGAAGCGACACACATCAGCTAGTTAGAACGACCTAGCAGGTAGAACGCGTACCCGACGATTGGAACCCGAGCATCCTGTGTCCCGTCCACAAGAAGGGAGATAAGACTGTCTGCTCCTTATTGCATATAAAATAGTATCTATGATATTTTGTGAACGACTAAAGCCAATGGTCAATAATTGGACCATATTAGGGCGGCTTTTGACCGGATATTGATCAGATATTTACATTGAGACAAATCCTCGAAAATACCCAAGAATAAATTCAGATCGACACCTACCAAGCCATGTCTGATTTTGGTATTCCCGCAAAGCTTATTCGGCTTTGTATGATTGCATTTAACTGATACTCAGTTCTCAGTTAAAATAGGAAAGAACCTCTCCGAAGAGTTTGCTACCAAAAGAGGTTTCAGACAAGGAGACGGCCTGTCGTGTGATCTCTTCAACATCATGTTCGAAAAGGTTATACGAGATGTGAAAGTAAACAAGTAAAAAAGTATCAGTCAGCTTTGCCGACAGATATATACCCTCCGCCTCCGTATATTGAAACAATGTATTTAGGGGGTTTTAAAAATTTTGGGCGCTTGAACCGACAAAAATGTTGATTATGATCAAAAGTTTTGCGGAGGAGATACTTAAAGGAATGGATCGACATTGGAAGTGGATCTCCAGCCACTACATATGGTGCCATAAGGGGTTTTTACAACTTTCGAGCTGTTTGCTCAAGAAGTATGGACTTGCCCCTGAAAAAATGTTTACCAATTTGCTTTAACAAAAATGGGATTACCAAGCCGGACTATAGGAAAAGTTTGGAGTTTCAATTAACTGACATAATTTCGCATATACATTTATCTAATGAAGTGCGATATATATACTAGTTTCCAAGCTTTGCCTTCGTCTGCCACAAAAACAACATCCTAATACACCTGAAGATCGGCTTTACCACCAGTGAAACGTAGTGTAATGGTTGGATGCGTGGGACTTCGGTAGACTGCTAATTTTTCAATGTATCTATAAAGGTCTAACAGCTCAACTCGAAAGAGAATTAATTAAATATCACTATAAATGGCCTTCGCCTTAATAAGGCAAAAATAAAACAAAAAAATCAAAGTGATTCGATTGCAGGTCTTAAAGTGAACTTATCCGAAATTGTGTGTGGGAGGTACCGGATGGAGTGGACAAATATAGTCCATATTTTAACCTGATCTATATCTGCTAGATATATTAGGATGTGTAAAGTATGGACCAATTCGGCCACTCCCTTCAAGAGTTACCGTACGAACAATTTTTCCGAACATTTTTGAACTTTTGTGGCGGGAGGTACCTGAAGGACTAGACCGATATGGCTTATCTTCGAACTTAAGCTATGTTTGGACACAATGTTACTAAGGCCAAATTTTGGACCGAATCGGCAGATCCGTTCGAGAGTTATCTTGCGCTCCAACCACCTCAGACGGTGTCATAGGGGTTTTTTGCAACTTTCAGGCTATTTTCTTGGGAAGTGTGGACTTGCCCTTGATGGAACTTGTATCGTCGTATGGGGGCAGTGAATACAAGTTGCTAAAACAAAAATCAAAGCGATTCGAGAGCAGGTCCTAAACTGAACTTATCCGAAATTTTGTGTAGGAGGACCCGAAGGAATGGACCGATTGAGTCCATATTGGAACCTAATCTAAGTCTGGTAGACATGTCGTTCGAGAGTTATCGTGTGCTCCAGCCAGCCAGACAGATAGACAGACGGACGGACATTGCTCAATCGACTCCAAATTGTCTGAAACACATTTCGTCCAAACATGCTTGGGGTCTAAAACCATTATTTCGATGAGGCACATTTTGCCCGTATGAAAGTGTATATACCCTCGTTAGCATAAATGCTGAGGGTATAAAAAATGTCATCGTTAACATTGTAAAAATTATCATTTATAAATGTACCTTTATTCCGTTCTGACTAACTATTTCTAATTATTACATATGCCATTGAGTACAGTCAACACTGGAGTTCAATACTGTACCAGCGTTTCATAGTTTCCTTCACGTTCATTTTTTGATTTTCTGCACGCTAGATCGGTATTTTTTCCCACTGTGCAGCACTTGGGTGCAGATAAAGAAACCTTTTTGACCATTTATAGCGCTATATGTCGGTCTCTAGTAGGCAATGCAAGTGCAACTCGATGAAAAAATATGCAGCGCTGAGAACTACAACAGGGTGCCTCCTCATGTTTTCATTGGACCATCTATATGAGGAGACCAACACAACGGCATGCTTTCATTGCAGTACTTGCTCGGGTGTTACCGTGAGAGCCATCCTAATCAGCATATGGGGGAAAGGACCACCCACTCGCTGAAATTTGGTATTTAGTCTTCATTGGGAGTATAAAACTTTTAACCTGAAACTTGTCGATAAAGATCCAAACAGTACCTCCCGATGTTTGCTATTTTCAAGGATTTTGCCAAGGGCAATATTTTCGTAGGTACACGGTGGCGAAGGAGCTTAGTACTTTATAAACTATTGCTTTTTGCCCCCGTCGAACTTTACTTGTTTCTTTCATGTGTTTTATTAAGTCCGGGACATATCGTGTTTTGCTCAGAAAATTGTGTTTTACATATTCAATGAATAAACATTGTATATAGTTTTCATATTTTTTTTGTTATTTTATGGGTCCGTCCGGGAGTAAGCAGCCCTCGTTTTTTTCAGACAAAGAATAGTCCGCTAAGACTTCCTATCATAGACCTCAACTTAAATTCAATTTGTTTTTACTTGTTTTTATACCCTCAGCATTTATGCTAACGAGGGTATATAAACTTTCATACGGACAAAGTGTGCCTCATCGAAACAATGGTTTTAGAACCCAAGTATGTTTAGACGAAATGTGCTTCAGACAATTTGGATTCGATTTAGCAATGTCCGCCCGTCTATCTGTCTGGCTGTCTGGTGCGTACGATCACTCTCGAACGGATGTTCCAATTTGGTCCAAAACATGGCGTTAGTAATATTTTATCCAAACTTAGCTTAAGTTCAAAGACGAGCGATATTGGTCCACTCCTTCCGTTACCTCCCAAACAAAAGTTCGAAAATGTTCGGAAAAAATTGTGCGCGCAATAACTCTTGAAGCGAGCAATAGATTTGGTCCATACTTTGCACATCGTGAAACGTGTACCAGACTTAGATAAGGTTTCAATATGGACTCAATCGGTCCACGCCTTCGGGTACCTCCCACACAAAATTTCGGAAAAGTTCAGTTTAGGGCCTGCTCTCGAATCGCTTTTATTTTTGTTGTAGCAACTTATATTCACTGCCCCCCCATACGACGGTACAAGCTTCATCGGGGGCAAGTCCATACTTCCTGAGAAAATAGCCTGAAAGATACAAAAAACCCTATGACACCGTGTGTAGTGGTTGGAGCGCAAGATAACTCTCAAACGGATGTCTAAGATTTGGCGTTCATAATATTTTGTCCAAACTTAGTTTAAGTTCAAAGATAGACAATATCGGTCCACTCCTTCAGGTACTTCCCCCACAAAAGTTCGAAAATGATCGGAAAAATTGTGCGCACGAAAATTCTTGAAGTGAGTAACGGATTTGGTCCGTTCTTTTCGTAACGTCTCTATGGGACATAAATCAGGTTCAAATATAGACTATATAAGTCCACAACTTCAAGTACTTCCCACAAAAAATTTGTGAAGAGTGCAGTTTAAGGCCCGCTCTCAAATCGTTTTGCTTCTTTTTGTAACAACTTGTATTCGCTGCCTCCATTACGACAGTAAACGTTTTTTCATGGGGAAAGTCAATACTTTCCTAGAAAATAGTCCGAAAGGTTTAAAATACCCCTATGCACTGTGGTCCCGATTGAAATAAATATTCTCTAAACACATTAAATTTTTAATATCCAGTGTTATTTTTTGCCAATTTACAGCGGTAATAAGCGGTGCTTTAAAAACGAAAAACAGATCCGCAAAATATTCGTAGCCAATGAGTGAAATTATAAAAAATTAAAGAGGTAAATGTTGAATTTCCAAAATGAAACTTATAGTTGATGGCATTGACAATATTCTTACAAAAACAAATTAATAAATCCTTTCCCAACTTCTTTAAAATAAAATCTTTGTAAATGACTTTTTATCCTATTTTTAATATCATTACTATAAATTTATGTTGAGTTTTACTAATGTAGGCCCAGTAAGGGCAAGTTCATATTTTTTTTAAATACAGGGGAAAGTCACTAGCTTACGATAAAAAAAATCCACCCTGTAAGTTATTCCCCTTATACCACGCCTGTAAAATCGCCAAAAATCCGAAAATAGGGAGGTACGTTTATATGGGAGCTATACCTAAATGTGGACTTATATTAAACGTTTTTTTTTTTTTTTTTTGCAAGGAACTCAAAATGCAAAATTTCAGCCAAATCAGTTGGAAAATTTGGCTAAAATCGTCAAAACACCGTATATCGGGAGGTACATTTATATGGGAGCTATATATAAACGTGGACCTATATTGAATATTTTTTACAAGGAGGTATGTTGTCCCCTCAGAACTCAAAATGCAAAATTTCAGCCAAATCGGCAGGAAAATTTAGCTAAAATCGTCAAAATACCGAATATCGGGAGGTACGTTTATATGGGAGCTATACCTAAATGTGGACCTGCATTGAACGTTTTTTGCCCGGAGGTACGTTGTCCCCTCATTACTCAAAATGCAATATTTCAGACAAATCAGTTGGAAAATTTGGCTAAAATCGTCAAAATATAAAAAATCGGGCGGTACCTTTATATGAGGGCTACACCCAAATGTGGACCTACATCCATTAAAACTTGTTTTCTCTCGTTTGGGCTCATTATAAAACTATTTGTAAAATTCCGAGACGGTAGCTCGATTAGAACTATTTTTGGCACTCCTTTCCATACGAGTGGGACCACTGTGCTATGGCGCCATGTGTAGTGACGGATCAGCCGAATTGGTCCAAAATTTGGACTTCGAATCCCCTTGGTTTTTGCTGTAACAATTTGTATTCGCTTTCCCCATTACGACGGTATATGTTTTTTTTTCAGGGGCATGTACTTACTGGGTTGTACGTAAGATAACCCTTGAAGGGGGAAACCGATTTGGTCCAAACGTTGTACATCGTATTACTCGTATATAGACGTCAGAAGTATTGTGTGTTGTTTTCTTTTCTTTAGCTCCGAGGTTAAATCTCTGTCGGCCAAGCCGACTGATACTTTTTTACTTGCTTATATATAATTTAAACGTGTAAATATTTACAGAACGTTTTGTTTATTACTCAATATTTTCCTGTTCCCGGGACCTGTCGTTTTTTCTTCTAAACAAATTCTTCTTTATTTGGAATTAACTCCTTGGGAGGCATAGGGCCTTTACGAAGTTTTTCCAAGCTAATCTATCATTCGCAATATGTTTTATTTCGTTCCAGCCAGCTTCTATCTACTTCTTTCATCAGACTTCTTTTCCAAGTGGTTTTTGGCCGACCCTTCCTTCTGTGCCCCTGGGGATTCCAGTCTAGGGCTTGGCGGCATATCTAATCCTGTGCTTTTCGCAATGTATGTCCAATCCATTGCCACTTCCTTCTTTTTATAGTTATGGGAATCGGTTTCATATCGCATTTTGTATATAAGTCTTCGTTACTTATTACATTTTTTTTACATATTCAATTAATTTTAAATATCCATTGATTGATTATGTTATTTCATAGATACTGTAATTTTTAATATTGGCATTTTTTTGGACAAAAAAAAATCAGTTCACTTGGGACGGAACTCAACTCATTTTTCAAAAATTTGTGTTCTTGTTTTTTTTTAACTTCTTCTTTTAACACCCTTATCCTCTATTTCTCAATTGACCTGCAGACAAAAAATATGTTGCTGAATTATCTTTCAGACATTTCCTGAAACCCCCGAAAATGGATTTTTGCTTTCATCAAATATCATGAGGGAAGACTCATTTGTTTTTATTTATTGCTTTTTTTTTTTTTTTTTTTTGTAAAAAAATGATAATTTTTGGTGCCGACTAAAGAACTGATACTGCCAGAATAATATTTCAATAGACCATTGTTTATGTAAGCTTTATTGCATTTGTAATGAAACTGTTTTAAATAACAAAAAAAATCGCTCATAACTTTTCCATTGTTATGTCAGGGACTTCTTAGACCAGGTATTTGAGTGTGGATTATTATTTGATTGGCTTGTATACATCACATTAGGAATTCGAAAAGAAAAACTGGTTCGATTCAATATAACAACAACAACAACTTCACTAATTTTTACTTAAAATATTTCTGTAATGTGTTATTATTACGTTTCTTGTTGTTGCAGTTGTTGTTGTAGTTAATAATGGTGATGATGATGATGATGACTATGATAGTGATATTGGTGGTGGTGGTGTTGACCGTATAACTTTTGCGTTATTCGCGGTTATTTCTGCTGCTGCCGGTAGCAGCAACCACCCCTTATGTAGTTTACTGTGTTAGTGGTTTGTTCGTTGGTTGCTTTGATTGTCTTAATTCCCAACACAACTTGGTTTAGTTTACAATTCATGAAGTTTTAGTATAAAAGTTAGTACCTGCAGCTTAGTTGGTATCAGTAAATTGTTTACTGTGCAGCTATACACAACACATAGCACAGAGTAGCACAGCGTTTTTCCTTCCCAGCGAAAGAAACGAGTGCGTTTCCTTAAAATTTTGCGTGTGACTCGAACGGTAGAAAGTAAATATTATTCAATTAGAAAGCAACAACAAAAAAGAAGAAGAAAAAAAATAAAACAATAAAAACAATTGAAAGAAAAAAGATTTTGCAAGAAACAATCAATCGAAACATTGAACAATCAAAAGAAAAGAAAACATTGAACAAAAAAGCATTGAAAAAAATCATTAACGAACAAAAAAATTGCAAACAAAAGTTTGTTTCCTAAGTCTTTCGTTTTAACTTATGCAACGTTTTTCTTTTCCTTCCTACTTTTTTCCATGTGTGTGTGAACCAACGTGCAGCATTACTGTGTACAACACCATCAGTATAACTAAAGGATTATTTTTTCTTGCGGATATAAAGGCGTGCATTTGCTTTTAACACCAACAACAAGGATTAACTATGAAATTAATGGTAAGTGTATGAAGGACAGAAAGGATATTCCCCCGACAAGCTTTTATTTTTTAAAGAAAATAAGGATCAACGAATTCAAGGACATATTTTTTGATTGGAGTTAATCCGAACGAGTTGGACCAGGGCTGAGATGTAGCGGTCCTGTTAACTCTACAAAGAACCAATTGGTTAATTTTGATGTATACCTGCAACACAATCGAAAGGGGAAAGTTTTTGTACTGACTTCGACATATCATTAAACACAAGGGCTGAAAATTCGCAGACCAAACCGCAAAGATCTACGAGAGAAAATAAGGATATTTTTCATTAAAAATGGCAATTCAAGTGGAATTGTTTTTTCCCGGCCTTTATCTAAACAAGTTGTATATGGGCTGAAAAGTCCCGGTCTTTAGTAACCCCCTCGCGAAGTCATAATTTTCAACAAAAAATATTTGTTCGAGTTTTGTGAAAACCGTGAACATAGTTTGAGAATACATTTTCTACAGTTCTGTGTAGACCAAACACCTAGTGGAGTTGTCCTCATCCAGGCCATCCATCTGAATAGTACCGGTCCTATTAAAAAAGCCACAAATATTAAATATTCTTCAGGGAATATTTTTTACTCTTAGTAGTTTTTGTCTGACCTTCCAGCGAGCTATTAACACAAGGGATGAAAAATCCCGAGCCAATCAACAAATCCCCTATGATAATAAAATTTTTAGTAAAGATCAATTTTTCAACTTTTATGTATATGAACTGAAATGTTAAAGCAGTTCCAGGCCAAATCATTTTTGTCCGAAGTGTATCTGAGTAGATTTGGCTAGGGCTGAAAAGTCTCGGGCTAAATAGGTAAAATATACCAATAGGACAATTTTAAAGAAAATTAAACTTTTTTTGACTTCCATAATTACTTTAAAGCTATTTCTAGTCCAATATTTCTTGTCCTGTTTTTGTCAGAGAAAATAGCACAAGGGCTGAAAAGTCCCGAGAGAATGGTCAATAATGGTCGATTTTTTAAATACTTTTTGTCCGGACTTCATCTGAGCACATTTGGTTAGGGCTGAGATTTTGCGACCAAACCAAATACTTTTAGTCCGGACTTCATCTGAGCACATTTGGCCAGGGCTGAAAAATCTCGGACCAAATAGTAAGGAGGACAATTTTACAGAATATTAAACTGTTTTGATTTCCATAATTATCTTACAGTTACTTCATATCGAGTATTTTTTCTTCGGCCTTAATCTGAGCTACAAACACAAAGGCTGAAAAGTTCCGAACTTATTAACAACCCTCTTATTAAAGAAAAATTTTGACTAGGACTGAAAAATCTCGGACCAATTAGTAAATATGTCAAGCAATGACAACTTCAAAGAAAATAAAACATTTTAGACATTCATAATTCTTTTAAAGCTATTTCAAGTCGAATAGTTTTTGTTCAGTCTTCATATGAGCTATTAACACAAGGGCTGAAAAGTTCCGGACTTATTAATAAACCTCTTATGAAAGAAAAAAAAATCACTTAATACCGATTTTTAAACATTGATGAATATGAGCGGAAGTCTAAAAGCCATTTCAAACCAAATACTTTTTGTTCGGACTTCATCTGTCCAAAAATTTTGAAAGCCATTCCAAACCAAGTACTTTATCTGAGCAAATTTGGCTAGGACTGAAAAGTTTCAGACCAGATAGGTAAACTCGTCCAAAAGGTTTCAGTTTTAACAAAGATCTAATTTTTAAACTTTTTTAATATTTATCTGAAAGCAATTCCTTATCCAATATTTTTGTCCAGCCTTCGTCTGACCAATTGTCAAAAGGGAAGGAATGTCCCAGGCCTTTTAAAAAAATTCCCATAAAAGACCAATTTTCAATGTGAATTTTGGAAATCTAATCTGCAATGGCTTCAAAACAATTCTAAGATGAGTTCTTTTTGTCCGACCTCTGTCTGAGCAAACAATACCCGGGCTGAAAATTCTCTGACTTATTAAAACACCGATAACAAATATTTAGCAAAGACATTTTTTCGTGATTTCTGAAAGCTATTCCAAGTCATATAAATTTTGTCCGTACTTAAATTCAGCAAATTTGACGAGGACTTATAACCAACTTTTGAACTCAATTCAAGTGAAATATTATACCCTCAGTCTTTAGACTAACGAGGGTATATACACTTTCATATGGACAAAATATGCCTTCGAAATAATGGTATTCGACCCCAAGTATGTTTGGGCGAAATCCGTTTCAGACAATTGGGAATCTGTCTGTCTGGAGCGGACGATAACTCTCGAACGGAGCATCCGATTCGGTCCAACATTTGGCATTCGTAATATTTTGTCCAAACTTAGTTTAAGTTCGATGATGGGCTATATCTGTCCACACCTCCCCCGCAAAAGTGCAAAAAATGTCGCTAAAATTGTGGGCACTATAACTCTCGAAGGCAGTAACCGATTTGGTCCATACCTTATACATCGTAATGGTCCATATCGCTTTTCTCCTTAGGGTACATCCCTCACAAAATTCAAAATTTTTTGATTATTTGATCGAAGATCTTTTGGAAATTTATTCCGATTCTACTCCTTGTGGTCCAGTTTACAGCCATGTTTATCGTGGGCAAGTCCATGCTTTCTGACATAGTAGTCCAAAACCTCTAAATATAGTTTTTATCCAAAATTAATGTAAGCAAGTTTGATAAGGGCCTATAAACATACAGGAATATTCCTTGTCAGCAAACCATCTGAGCAAACAATCAAAAGAGACTCTATATAGAACAACCGAGAATGACGTTTCTTTAAGGATTGGTAAGGAACTCCAAAAAGCGGCAAAGAAGCACCATGACCTTAGTTTTCTTAAAGATATCTTGAGCTGAAAGAACTACAACAAACGCGGCTTCTGTTATGAACTCTAGTAGTCTTCAAAGGGATACTAGATACTAAAGCGGCTTTTTTAAGGAAGGAAGGATCATAAAAGGTCACCTCAAAGGACCGCCGTGAAAATGGCTTTCTTAAAGCGCTTTGGAAGACCTCAAAAAACAGCCAAAAATTTATATTCTTTAAAGAATGGATCATAAAAGAGATATTTAGTAGACCTCAAAAAACCGCCGGGAACGTGACATTCATAAAAGCTATACGACGCCTTAAACGATCGCCAAGCACATGGTTCTCTTTACGTACACTGAGAGACCTGAAAAAGACATATGGAAGTGCCTTAGTAGATGCCAAGGAACCAAGAAACATGTTTTTTTTTTTCAAAAAACTCCTTAAGGAGTACCAAGGAACAAGTTTTTTATATACTCTACGAGTTTTCAATAGGTCTTACATATCAAATGACCACAAAAATAGGTTTTAAGGTCTAGAAAATCTCAAAGGCCCATTACATAGGTAGTTTCCTGCATAAACATGGTTTCCTAAACGACATCTTAAAGGGCCATCAAAAATAACTTTATCAGACCTCAAAAGATCGCCAGGATTTTGAACCAAAAAGAAGAACCAGAAAAGTTATGTTCTTAAGGAATTTTAATGACCACCAGACTTTTTATATCTTTAAAGATACCTATGAGACCTAAAGCGACCACTAGAAACATGGGTACCTCAAAGATTTCGAGGAGACTTCAAAGGACCGCCAGAAATGTGACAGTTTTAAGAACTTCTAGCAGATCTCAAAGGATCACCAGAAACATGGTTTCAATAAACATTTCTATAATTGTTCCACAAACATCCCATACAGGACAAGGGAGACTTCTCTCATATCAATGAGTGCACCCTGATTCATATTAGCTCAATGATATGGGACCTACTGTTTATCGCCGAGTCCGAACTGCGTGTCTTAAGACACCACTTTGTAGAGAAGTTTTACATGGCTGAAATACTCAGGAAATGTCGCCAACATTCCTGAGGGGTATTTTGCCAACGTTGAAAATTTTGATGTTGTCTGGCCGGGGAATCGAACCCACGACCTTCAGCGTGCAAGCCGGGTGTGCATACCATTGCACCACGGTGGCACACATAAACAATTTCTAGGAGATCTTAAATGAATGAACTCCAAGATCCTAGCAATGTGGCTCTCTTAAGGAGACCTCAAAGGTCCACAAGAAATAAATTTAGTAGAATTTTCTTAAGGGAGTATTAGGGACCACAAATGCCCACAAGAATTATGGTTTTCTAAGGATTTTTTAGGATAACTCAAATGATAGCCTGGGGTTTCTTTATGATCTCTAAGGTCATTAATTATGCCCCAAAAGATCACCAAAAACTTGATTATTGTAAGGATCTCCAGGATAACTCAAATTATTTAAAAAAAAAGAACAACATTTAAGAAACTCTTAGCGATGCCAAAGAACACCCAACAACGTGGTGTTCCTAAGCAGGCCTTAAAGGAACACAGGAAATAACTTAGTACAGTTTCTTTTAAGGACGCTTAGAGCCCACAAAGGATTTCAAAAAGTATACCTTAAAAGACTACCAATAACTTGATTAAATTAAGAAACTCTAGGAGACCTCAAATTACGTGAAAAATGAGGCGTACTTATGAACCACATTGAGACCTCACAAAACACCCATCAAAATGATTTTCTTAAGGAAACCTCAAAGGACGACCAGAAATAAATTTAGTTCAATGAGCCACTGACAAGATCTCAAGGAGGTATCAAACTACCCATAAAAAATAATAAGAAACTTGAAGAAAGAAATAACATTCCTTCAGGGAATCTTAAAGACTTTAAAGGACCAGGGTGGATTTTTGTAAAGTTTCCTTAAAGGAAAGAATATTTATTTGGAGGAATTTGGAGGTGAAAACGACTTATTCATAGGTCTCTGGGATATTCAAATAAAACTCAGTCTGAGCTTGTTTTAGATATCTCAATGTTACACTTTTTGAAGTCTTCTCCCGTCCTTTCTGGGTACTTCCTAGGAAAAATTATTTCCGATACGAAAATAACAGGCTCCGATCACAATTTTGGATTTTGATCAATTAAAAAATTCGTAAGAATTTTGAGAAGAAAAATTGGGCTGTGTTTAATTGGTAGGTTCGGAATCTTTCAGTCTTCGCGGACAATTTGAGATTTTCTGGTGGTCCGGGACGTTTCAGCCCCATAGGTATTCTCTCGCAGAAAGTCCAAACAAAAAATATTATTTTTTATTAATTTTCTCGTTTAGAGTTAAGCTTGATGATCGGAAATTATTTGCAAGTGAAAAAGGAAAGCCAAGGACTCGAACCCACATAGTCACCAAACTGCGTTACCTGGTTTCAATGGTGGTGAAGCAGATTTTTATTTTTGAATTTTTGCCTTTTTAGGGCGAAGATAATTTTTAATGATTTTTTATTAATTTTCTCGTTAAGAGTTAAGCTTGATGATCGGAAATTATTTGCAAGTGAAAAACCTTGGCTTTCCTTTTTCACTTGCAAATAATTTCAGATCATCAAGCTTAACTCTAAACGAGAAAATTAATAAAAAATCAATAAAAATGATCTTCGCCTTAAAAAGGCAAAAATTCAAAATATTATTCTTAGAACAACTTCTAGCTTAAAATTATATGCAATTCCGATTTCTAATCTTGATTTGGCAAGAAAAAGATTGCGATTGTTTGGTGGACCCTGACTTTTCAGCCCTTTTGGTTTTTTAAACGCAGGAAGAGCAAACAAAAATTTTTATTTTTAAAATAACCTCTAAATAACAATTATTCTTATGTCTAAACTCAGAATGAACTGTTGTAGTTCCTTGAAGAATTTTTTCCAAGCTATTGATTTGCCATTACTAACTCCACCCATATCTCTTTTTTTCTTGTTCTCCCTCCTTTTATAGCGAACAACATTTCTAGTGGCTGCACTGCTACTAATAGCCAGTGTCCAAGCCGAAGATGAAAAGCAATCCTCCGCTGGAGCTGAAGAACAAAAACAGGTAGAAAGTAATGACAAAGAAGCCCAAGAATCGTCAAAATCAAAACGTGGTCTTCATCATCATGAAACCTATCATCATCATGTTCATCATTACCCCGTGCATGAGGAGAAAACTTTAACAATTATCAAGAAAGTCCCCTATCCCGTAAAGGTGGAGAAGGAGGTGCATGTACCAGTTGAAAAAATTGTACATGTCCCCTATGAGGTGAAAGTGCCTAAACCATACCCTGTGATAAAGCACATACCTTATGAGGTGAAAGAAATTGTTAAAGTCCCACATGAAGTGCCAGCTCCATATCCGGTGGAAAAGAAAGTCCCTGTAGCAGTACATGTACCCTATGATCGTCCAGTCCCAGTTAAGGTTTACGTACCAGCACCATATCCCGTTGAAAAGAAGGTCCATTATCCCGTTAAGGTCCATGTACCAGCACCATATCCAGTCGAGAAGAAAGTCCATTATCCCGTAAAGGTTGAAGTGCCAGTTGAGAAACCTTATCCAGTTGAAAAGGTTGTCCATTATCCCGTTAAGGTGCCAGTAGAGAAACCTGTACCATACAAGGTTGAGAAACCAGTACCATATGAAGTGGAGAAACCTGTGCCTGTACATGTTATCAAGAAGGTCCCAGTTCCAGTGCATGTTCCCTATGACAGACCTGTCCCCGTCCATGTTGAAAAACCAGTACCCTATGAAGTTAAGCAACATGTCCCAGCCCCCTACCCCGTTATCAAGGAAATCCCAGTGAAGGTTGAGAAACATGTACCCTATCCAGTTCATGTGCCCTACGAGAAACACGTGCCTGTCCATTTGGAGAAACACATTCCAGAATATCATGAGAAGCACATCTCCTACAAGGAACCTGAATTCCATTACAAGAAAATCGAATATCACGAACCTGAACACAAGAAAGAAGAGGAAGAGAAAAAGGAAGAAGAAGGCGGCGGCCACAAGGGAGAAGAAGGCGGCCACAAAGAAGAAGAAGAAGTCAAGGAAATCTACGAAGAACCAGAGGTGGAGAAATATAGTCATGAGTCATATAGTCATGGTCAAGATTATGGCCATCAATATTATGGACACCATCAATAAGTCAATTGTGAACTAATTTTGAAACTTTTTCTCTCTCTCTTTTTCCTTTCTTTCCCAACAGCATCACTAAACGAAACAATCTGAAACAATCTCCCGAAACAAAACCCAAGCGAACCAAAGTTTAATTACCAACAAAAAATTGGCAACGTGAGAGTTTGAGAGAGAGATGGCTTCAGAGTGATTTGCATGGTTGTTGTGTGTGACAGAATGAGAGAGAAAACGTGAGAAAGAGAATGACAATGATGAGACTGGCTATTGTTTTAAGGCTTCTTCTTCCTCTTCTTTGAGAAACAGAATCTGAAATGGACCCAAAGGACTTGATTAACGGTAATATCATTTAGCAAATAAACGTGATAATGGCCTCAAATAACTGACTAACAAACAATTATGACCAATACGATTTAAGGTTAAAGTTTAAGAGATTTAGTTGTAGTAAATTGTGACTTAACAAGGCTATCAGCTGAACCTAACCCCCCAAATTTAGGTAATAGTTGTTAATCTCCTTAAACAATTAATCTCTTAACAAAAACCCTCCCACTAAGCCTTACCTTATCATTAAGTGTAGCCTAACATTATTTAGAACGATTTATATTTTTATAAGCCATTCGTTTGTACAGTACTTTTAGTTTTTTTTTTACCTAATTTTAAGGCAATGTCAACTTGTTTAAGTGTATTTTATAAGGTTAGTAATTTATTATATATTTTGGCACCAGTTTTTATGGTGTACCGCTCGAAATATCGAATGAAATACTCAATGGATGAATGCAAGACAAGACTTATTGTTCCTCATGACCTCTTAGTGCCGTCCAGCAAACTTTGTGTAAAATCAATTTATATTTATAGAAATGTTTCTTGCGTTAACTTGAGATGTCGTAAATAGTATTCTAATCATATTTAGTTGAAACAATTTGTTATAGCCAAATGTATTTTTAAGTCTTTAAAAAAGAAAATAAATAAATAAAAAAAGAAAAGATTTTTCTTAAAATAAAAAAAAATATTTTTTGTTATTTTTTGGAAACTTAAAAATCCACTAGCAGGAACAGAACCTCAATAATATTTGAAAAAATATACGAGCAGGTACACAACATCAAAAAATATTTTTAAAAAATCCACGAACAGAACCTCTGAAACTCAAAAACATTTTTAAAGAATCCACGAACAGTACAGAACCTAAAAATATTTTTATATTTTATATAGAACCTCAAAAATATTTTAAAAAATCCAGGATCAGGTACAGAACCTCAAAAATAGGTATAAAAAATCTACGATCATGCACAGTACATCAAAAATATAAAAAATGCACGAGTATATACAGTACCTCGGAAATATTTTAAAATTCACTAGCGTGTACAGTACCTCAAATCCCCAGGTAGGTAAAGTACCTCAAAAATATTTTAACAATTCCACGAACAGGTACAGAACCTCTAAAATATATTCAAAAAATCCACAAGATCAAAAAGAGCCTCAAAACATATTTTTAATCCAATAGCAAAATAGAGTCTCTAACCGCCTGTTCTTGTATGTCGCACGAAAACCCGTACGAAAGGAAAGCAGTCACTCACTTCCGTCTAAAAATGCGTTCATGTATGTACGCAAACTATGGTGCGACTGCCGTTACGTATCCTATGCGAAATACTACTAATTTCAATGTACATTTATACAACTATGTTCCATAAATGAGAGCCAAATGATATACATACAAACAATGGAATATGTGTGATTTGTTTTGTTTGAGAAAATAAAATGTGTCCGTATTTTGCATTATTTTATTTAATTGATTTCTACATAATAATGAATGAAACCGCCATTAAAACGTGTCTATAAAATTTTTATTTTGTTTCAAGAATGTGTTGCGTATATTTGTTTTAAGATTTTCGGTGTTATTCACGAGTTTACGTTCTACTCGACAGCTACAAAGCAAGTGAGTGATTTTGACATTCTTTTCAAAAAAAGACAGTCCTTTCGAAATACATAAACCCAAATTTACAAATTTACGTGTTATTTCGTATGGCTTGTCGGTCGCATAGATTTTCGTTTCGAAGATGTTTACATGAACCGAAAATGATTTTTTTCGACTTTCGGTCGACATACATGAACAGGCTGTAAATATTTTCTAAAGAATATAAAATAGAGTCTCAAAATGTTCTTTAAAAAATCAACAAGCTAAAATACGGCCTCAAATTATGTTTTAAACTCCATAAACTAAACCACAGCCTATAAATATTTTTTTATCAAATCCGCGAGCTTTGATACTTACTTACTTACTTAGCTGGCCTTTTACAGAACATTTGTTCCATAAGCCGAACTAAGAAAAAATCTCCAATCCTCTCTGTTTGCTGCTGAATTTTCCCAATCTGGGATATGTAGCTTTCTGATATTTCGTTTCACTTGTTCGCTCCAACGAAGCTTTGGCCTTCCAGATCTGCGAGAACCTCCGTGCGGCCCGTATTTATACGCCTTTTTAGCGGGTTCATCATCACTCATTCTTATAACATGGCCTAGCCATCGCAATCGTTGTATCTCGATTCGTTCAACTACATTGATGTCATTGTATAGTTGATACAGCTCGTTGTTCATACGACGCCGATAATCGCCGTCAACACATATTGGCCCGTAGATCTTTCGAAGAATTTTTCTCTCGAACACACCAAGCACTGCCTTATCTGCTTGAGCAAGTACCTATGCTTCGGAACCATACATTAGCACGGGTAGTATCAGTGTTTTGTAAAGTGTTATTTTTGTTTGACGAGAGGTGGCTTTATTCCTAAACTGCTTACTCAGCCCAAAGTAGCATCTGTTAGCCAACACTATTCTTCTTTTTATTTCACAACTGATGTCGTTTGTTGTGTTTACGGCGGTGCCGAGGTATACGAAGTCTTTTACTACCTCAAAATTATAGGAATCAACTTCAACAGCTGGTCCGAGCTCAATGGACGCATTTCGCGTCGATACCATCAGCTTGGTCTTCTCGCCGTTTACCGCCAGACCCACTTAAATCCATTTTCATAAAGGTATCGGGTACATCTTTTACTGATCGTCCCATGATGTCAATATCATCAGCATAAGCAAGCAAAATGTGGCTATTGGGGTAGATTGTGCCACTTCTTTTGACGTTTGCCTCTCGTATAAAAATTTCAAGCAGGATGTTGATCGTGTGATCAAGATCACACGGCTGTCTCCTTGCCTGAAACCTCTTTTGGTACAAAACTCTTTGTGTCAGGGTATACCAAATTCAGACATGGCTTGGAATACCTTTGGACGTAGCGGACTGCCGAAGGCTGCTTTTTAATCGACAAAAAGGTGGTAGGTATCTATCTGCATCGCCTGGGTCTTCTCCAAACATATTTTTTAAAAAATCCATGAGCTTTGATAGAGCCTCAAAATACTTAAAAAAATCCATGAGCTTATATAGAGGCTCAAAATATTTTTTAAGAAATCCATGAGCTTATATAGAGGCTCACAATATTTTTTAAAAAATCCACGAGCTTATACAGAGGCCCAAAATATTTTTTAAAAAATCCACGAGCTCATTTATAGGCTGAAAATATTTTTTGAAAACATCCAGGAGCTTATATAGAGGCTCAAAATATTTTTTAAAAAATCCACGAGCTTATACAGATGCTCAAAATATTTTTTTAAAAAATCCAAGAGCTTATACAGATGCTTAAAATATTTTTTAAAAAATCCAAGAGCTTATAGAGGCTCAAAATATTTTTTTAAAAAATCCACGAGCTTATATAGAGGCTCCAAATATATATTTTTTTAAAAAATCCACGGGCTCAAAATATTTTATTAAAAAATCCACGAGCTTATATAGAGGCTCAAAATATTTTTTTAAAAAATCCACTAGCTTATATAGAGGCTCCAAATATTTTTTTTTAAAAAATCCACGAGCTTATATAGGGGCTCAAAATATTTTTTTTAAATCTACGAGCTTATATAGAGGCTCAAAATATTTTTTTAAAGAACCCACGAACTTATATAGAGGCTCAAAATATTTTTTAAAAAATCCACGAGCTTGGATAGATGCTCAAAATATTTTTTTAAAAAATCCACGAGCTTGGATAGATGCTCAAAATATTTTTTAAAAAATCCACGAGCTTGGATAGATGCTCAAAATATTTTTTAAAAAATCCACGAGCTTGGATAGATGCTCAAAATATTTTTTAAAAAATCCACGAGCTTGGATAGATGCTCAAAATATTTTTTAAAAAATCCACGAGCTTGGATAGATGCTCAAAATATTTTTTAAAAAATCCACGAGCTTGGATAGATGCTCAAAATATTTTTTAAAAAATCCACGAGCTTGGATAGATGCTCAAAATATTTTTTAAAAAATCCACGAGCTTGGATAGATGCTCAAAATATTTTTTAAAAAATCCACGAGCTTGGATAGATGCTCAAAATATTTTTTAAAAAATCCACGAGCTTGGATAGATGCTCAAAATATTTTTTAAAAAATCCACGAGCTTGGATAGATGCTCAAAATATTTTTTAAAAAATCCACGAGCTTGGATAGATGCTCAAAATATTTTTTAAAAAATCCACGAGCTTGAATAGATGCTCAAAATATTTTTTAAAAAATCCACGAGCTTGGATAGATGCTCAAAATATTTTTTAAAAAATCCACGAGCTTGGATAGATGCTCAAAATATTTTTTAAAAAATCCACGAGCTTGGATAGATGCTCAAAATATTTTTTAAAAAATCCACGAGCTTGGATAGATGCTCAAAATATTTTTTAAAAAATCCACGAGCTTGGATAGATGCTCAAAATATTTTTTAAAAAATCCACGAGCTTGGATAGATGCTCAAAATATTTTTTAAAAAATCCACGAACTTGGATAGATGCTCAAAATATTTTTTAAAAAATCCACGAGCTTTGATAGATGATCAAAATATTTTTTAAAAAATCCACGAGCTTGGATAGATGATCAAAATATTTTTTAAAAAATCCACGAGCTTGGATAAATGCTCAAAATATTTTTTAAAAAATCCAGGAGCTTGGATAAATGCTCAAAATATTTTTTAAAAAATCCACGAGCTTGGATAGATGCTCAAAATATTTTTTAAAAAATCCACGAGCTTGGATAGATGCTCAAAATATTTTTTAAAAAATCCACGAGCTTGGATAGAGGCTCAAAATATTTTTTAAAAAATCCACGAGCTTATATAGAGGCTCAAAATATTTTTTAAAAAATCCACGAGCTTGGATAGATGCTCAAAATATTTTTTAAAAAATCCACGAGCTTGGATAGATGCTCAAAATATTTTTTAAAAAATCCACGAGCTTGGATAGATGCTCAAAATATTTTTTAAAAAATCCACGAGCTTGGATAGATGCTCAAAATATTTTTTAAAAAATCCACGAGCTTGGATAGATGCTCAAAATATTTTTTAAAAAATCCACGAGCTTGGATAGATGCTCAAAATATTTTTTAAAAAATCCACTAGCTTGGATAGATGCTCAAAATATTTTTTAAAAAATCCACGAGCTTGGATAGAGGCTCAAAATATTTTTTAAAAAATCCACGAGCTTGGATAGATTCTCAAAATATTTTTTTTAAAAATCCACGAGCTTGGATAGATGCTCAAAATATTTTTTAAAAAATCCACGAGCTTGGATAGATGCTCAAAATATTTTTTAAAAAATCCACGAGCTTGGATAGATGCTCAAAATATTTTTTAAAAAATCCACGAGCTTGGATAGATGCTCAAAATATTTTTTAAAAAATCCACGAGCCTGGATAGATGCTTAAAATATTTTTTAAAAAATCCACGAACTTGGATAGATGCTCAAAATATTTTTTAGAAAATCCACGAGCTTGGATAGATGCTCAAAATATTTTTTAAAAAATCCACGAGCTTGGATAGATGCTCAAAATATTTTTTAAAAAATCCACGAGCTTGGATAGATGCTCAAAATATTTTTTAAAAAATCCACGAGCTTGGATAGATGCTCAAAATATTTGTTAAAAAATCCACGAGCTTGGATAGATGCTCAAAATATTTGTTAAAAAATCCACGAGCTTGGATAGATGCTCAAAATATTTGTTAAAAAATACACGAGCTTGGATAGATGCTCAAAATATTTTTTAAAAAATCCACGAGCTTATATAGAGGCTCAAAATATTTTTTAAAAAATCCACGAGCTTGGATAGATGCTCAAAATATTTTTTAAAAAATCCACGAGCTTGGATAGATGCTCAAAATATTTTTTAAAAAATCCACGAGCTTGGATAGATGCTCAAAATATTTTTTAAAAAATCCACGAGCTTGGATAGATGCTCAAAATATTTTTTAAAAAATCCACGAGCTTGGATAGATGCTCAAAATACTTTTTAAAAAATCCACGAGCTTGGATAGATGCTCAAAATATTTTTTAAAAAATCCACGAGATTGGATAGATGCTCAAAATATTTTTTAAAAAATCCACGAGCTTGGATAGATGCTCAAAATATTTTTTAAAAAATCCAGGAGCGTATATAGAGGCTCAAAATATTTTTTAAACAAATTCACGAGCTTATATAGAGGCTCAAATGTTTTTCAAAAAATCCGGAGGCCCAAAATATTTTTTAAAAAATCCAGGATCTGATATAGAGGAGCAAAATATTTTTTAGAAAATCCACGAACTTATATAGAGGCACAAAATATTTGTTAAAAAATCCACGAGCTTATTAGAGCTTCAAAAAATTTTTTTAAATCCACAAGCTTATATAGAGGCTTAAAATATATTTAAAAAAATATATTTTTTTTAAATCACGAATGGGGACAGATTTTCAAAAAATATTTCCACATTTATCAGAGCAATAAGTTAAAGGTATATCCCGCATCCACGTCGGGCGCCCTTTGAAGCAAAGGATATTTTTTCCTGTGCTTTTCCTTACACCATATGGCTGTAATTTCAAAATAAATAAATGTATGAGAGAACACATATTCATTTCATAGCCAAATTGTGTCCCCTTGTTGGGCGCCATAATTGAAATTAACATTTCACATATTTTGTTTTTCCTCCACATATAAATCTTATCTTTTTCAATTATTGCATATTTGTTCCACTTGACCTAGTTCCAAAAAACCAACACAAAATAAAGACAAAAATTCCAAAATGATTTCGCGCATGCCTTTGCGGTTGCAGCACATTTAATTCAGCGTCAATTTGTCCGCCATCCCCCTCACAAAATATTCAACAATTGCAACACTTCTAAGTCAGTCGCAGCGTCTGTATGTGCATACGTATGTCATTTTGTTTGCGCAAAATCAAAGAAGCGCAAATTGTGTGACAATTTTAGCAGCTAGTCATAAATTAAATGTGGCGGCATTTATTACAACAGCAAAAACAATAATAATGTTGCCGCCGCCAAAAGCCGGCAATAACAAATCAAAATTGCAATGGAAAAATAGAGCGACAAACAAACAATGCAAACGAAACACGCCTCAAATAACATTGAAAGCAAAAAGACAATAATTGTGTGATGCCAAAAATATTTACGGATGATTGAGGTGGTTAGAGCCAAGGTACAGATGGGCAAACTAAACTACATAAGCATTGGCGTAGTTGTAACAGTTTTCAAGAACGGAGGCTATAAGTTCAATCTGAGTGGTTCTCAGTTCCCACTACGAATGGAATCATAATTTTTGAGGTGACATCAAATTTTCTTAGGATTCAGAACCCTAAACCACAGTGGTAATTACGCCAATGCCTACAATGATAGTCAGCCAGATTGTAGACAGACAAATTGGATACATTTGTGGAATTTACATTTATTGTGGAACATATGCGTTTTTTTATTGTTTGATCGCACACGCCTCATAGCTTAAATGTTAGACTGACGTATGCATATTTGCATGCCTCTATGTCGTCATAAACTTTATAATTGTGGTACATTTTATTGAAACTCTGCATTAGTAGGTATTCAAAATAATTGTAGTTGTGTAATTGGTACTTACTTGATATATGGTATATTGGCTGGAACATGATATTTGGCACCGGGATCAAAGTCTTTCTCAGAACGTAGTACTGGCGGTTTAATACCACCGTATTTTTCTCTGTAAAAGAAAACGTATGAAATATATCAGTAATTCCAGATAGTTTTAGATTGTAAAGTGGAAAAGGACGGAAAACATAAAAAACAAGTTAAAAAGTATCAGTCGGCTTTGCCGACAGAGATATGCCCTCAGCCTGTGCAAATTGAAACACTTTTTTTCACAAAAAAAAGTTATGTATTTAGGGGGTTTCAAAATTTTGGTCGTATGAACCGACAAAAATGTTGATTAGGATTAAAGTTCAAAAATTTTGGGGAAAAGGTACTTAAAGGAATGGACCGACAAAGACCATGGGGGTGCCATAGGGGGTGGGAGGTACGGGATGGAGAGGATATTTGTCCACTCCATATTCGAACCTGATCTATATCTGGTAGATATTAGGAGAATGTGTAAAGTATGGACCAAATCGGTCAATCCCATCAAGAGTTATCGTGCGCACAATTTTTCCGAATATTTTTGAACTTTTGTGGGGTAGGTACCTGAAGGAGTGGACCGATATGGCTTATCTACGAACTTAAACTAAGTTTGGAAACAATATTACGAAGGCCAAATTTTGGTCGGAATCGGCATTTCCGTTCGAGAATTATCTTGCGCTTCCACCCATAAACATGGTGTCATAGGGTTTGTTTTTCAACTTTCAGGCTATTTTTTCAGGAAATATGGACTTGCCCCTGAGGAAACTTGTACCTTCGTATAGGGGACAGTGAATACAAAATGTTACAACAAGGTACCAGAAGGAGTGGACCGATATAATCGATCTTTGAACTTGAACTAAGTTTAGACAAAATATTACGAAAGCCAAATTTTGGACCGAATCGGCAGGTCCGTTCGAGAGTTATCATGCGCTCCAACCACTACACACGGTGTCATAGGGTTTTTTGTAACTTTCAGGCTATTTTCAGAGGAAGTATGGACTTGCCCCTAATGAAACTTACAGCGTCGTATAGAGGACAGCGAATGCAACTTGAGTAAACAAAAATCAAAGCGATTCGAGACCAGGTCCTAAACTGAACTTTTCCGAAATTTTGTGTGGGAGGTACCCGAAGGAGTGGACCGATTGAGTCCATATTGGAACCTCATCTAAGTTTGGTAGAAATTACACGATGTGCAAAGTATGGACCAAATGGGTTATTCACTACAAGAGTTATCGTGCGCACAAGTTTTGCGAAAATGTTTGAACATTTGTGGGGGAGGTACCTGGCCCATCTTCGAACTTAAATCGAATCTGGACAAAATATTTCGATACCCAAAATTTGAACCGAATCGATTGATCCGTTCGAGAGTTATCGTGCGCACCAGCCAGCCAGACAGACGGACAGACGGACGGACATTGTTGGATCTACTCAAAATTGTCTGAAACGGATATCGTACAAACATACTTGGGGTCTAAAACCATTATATCGATGAGGCACATTTTTGGTCGTATCAAAGTGTAAATACACTCTTTAGCCTAAAGGCTGAGGGTATAATTAATTTCAAATGATAGGTAATCCAATAAGAGAACTCAAATAAGCAACCTGACTTATTATTCGACCTTGTAGCGACATAAGGCAAAGATTTTCTTCTTTATTTACTCATCCGTTATCCGGTTATAAGTGATCTTACAATTTTTTTGCATAACATTTATCGCATTTTAGTTATATATATTGGTTATCAGCTCTCCGTTTTTTGCAGCATTCAGTAAAGACTAAATATGGCGCCCAACGTCGGGCAGATGCTTGGTAACGACATTACTGAACGAAGTGAGAAATGGACTCACACCCGATGTTGGGTCTCTAGTGTTAAGTGTATTGTAGTTAAGCATACAAAGCATACAAAATTTTCGAACCGTTTAAATCTCCTGGTCCATATGAAATTATACCGGCGATGCTTAAATTTTCCACTCCGGGAATATACCGGATGCTGTAGGATATATATAGAAGCTGCCTGTCTTTTTCGTGCGTATTGGTCTGTGGAGAGAGGAGTCCAATACATCCCGAATGCAGCAAAACCTAGTCACTCTGAGCCAAAGACTTTCACCCTCAAGGCACTCGAAAGACTGATCAACTTGAACATTTCGAGCCGCATAGACACTACCACTCTTGGCAACCTGTGTACATTAAAGGCAAATCTGTAGAAACCGATCTACCTTCAGATGAATGTGGTGAATTCAAACTATACCTTGACTTAGCTTTTTTGTCATAGACGGCGCTTTCAATAATGTAAAACTTATATCTGCCGGAAACCCTGACTTATTGGAAGTGAAAATGCTGGAAAGCAGAATTATAAATTGAAGCCTTCGTAATGCTTCTACTACCATTAGGAACGCAGTAACAGTGATCCTTCTTGTGCAATTGGACAACTAGGGCACTAAAGGTGTCACATACGCGGACGATGCAGTGCTACTGATTACTACATATTCATGTATACAATTTCGGAACATATTCAGAGTGCCCTAATTCAGCGAAAAAAGAACTGGGATTATTCACTAGAAGGCTGATATTCGATTATTTAGTGCCAGCAGAACTAGTAGGAGTGAAACCATGCTTTTCTTACGAACCTAAGTAACTAGGTACAATCCTGGAGTGTCAACTGCGATGGAAGAGGTACGTTGAGGAGCGAACGAAGATAGAGTTAATCGCTGGAGACTGGACCCATCGATTATAGAGTGAATCTTACCTTGGGAAACCCTTTTTATGTAAAGGCGTTTTGCGGTGCCAACGATAACTCGAAAACAAATAGGCCGATATTCGTATATTTTCGTGGGTGTTTTAAGAACCTGATAAACTTGTCCTTAAGCGAAATTGTATTTTAAGAAATCAGTTTAAATAAAAACCTGAACTGTCAAAATCAACATTTCGACTTAACGAAAAAATTTACAGTCTTTTGTCCAAAAATCTAGTAAATAAATTGTTAAAAAAAATCTGTCTCGCTTAAAGACAAGCTTTTTATGCATTTAAAAAGGTCACAAAGATATATGTCGGGCTAGTAATGGTTGGTTGCGGTTTTGTAGTTGGTCAGAGGTTAAAACATCTGGTCTCCAGCTTCACCCCAGTGAATGAAAGACTTGCTACAATTCGATTAAAAGCAAAATTCTTCAACAACAGCTTTATCTGCGCTCATGCTCCAACCGAAGACAAGGACGAACTGACCAAAGATATATTCTACGAGCACTTAGAAGAAACATATGACCGTTGTCCTGCCCATGACATTAAAATTGTTCTAGGTGATTTTAATGCCAAAATTGGAAAGGAGAATATCTTTGGACAAACAGTCGGGAAATTCAGTCTACATAGTGAAACATCAGACAATGGAATGAGGCTGATAGACTTCGCAGCGGCAAAAAACATGGTAGTTAGCAGTACCAGATTTAAGCATCTCGATATTCATAAGGGCACTTGGCTTTCTCCAAAGAACAATAAATCAAATTGATCACGTTGTGATAGATGGAAGACATTCATCGAGCGTGTTGGATGTACGATCGTTCCGAGGAGCAAACATAGATTCGGACCATTACCTCGTTGCAGCAAAGGTACGTACCCGTCTAAACGTTGCAAATAAAGCACGGACAGACACAACACGAAAGTTGGACATCGTTAAGCTGCAAACACAACAGATAGCCACAGCATATTCCACTCAACTGACCCAATTGCTTAATGAAAGCGCTTCTCGTTCCGATAACATATCAGCACAATGGCAAAATATTGCCCACTCCATGCAAACAGCCGCAAAATCAGTACTTGGATACCAGAGACTTCCACGAAAGAATCCATGGTATGACCAGGAGTGCCGTGCTACTATCGAAGAAAAAAATGTGGCATATAGGGCTACTTTACAATCAGTAGCAACGCGTAGCGCACGAGAGAGGTATCGGGAGAAAAGGAGAGAGTAGAAACGTCTTTTCCGCAGGAAAAAGAGAGAGATGGAAAAGAGGGAGTGTGAACAAATAGAGATGTACAGGAGACAGAACGAAGTCCGAAAATTCTACCAAAGAGTGAAGCATCAAACTGATGGCTTTGGTACAGGCATATCCTCCTGTAGAGACCAACAAGGTAATTTGGTAACTGATACAGATAGTGTGCTCAAGATATGGAAAGAACATTTTTTCAAACTGTTGGTATCCGATAGCAGTGAAGACGGCGAAGATACCAGAGATCCAATCCCAGAAGATGGTATTGAATGTATAGCGCCCAGCTAAGATGAGGTAAGGACAGCAATAAACCGGCTGAAGATAATAAGGCGGCAGGAGCAGATGGCCTACCAGCCGAGCTGTTCAAAACCGGAGGCGACACGCTGATACGTAAGGTGTATGCATCAGCTAGTAAACACCATCTGGCAGGAAGAACGCTTACCCGACGATTGGAACGTGAGCATCTTATGTCCAGTCCACAAGAAGGGTGATAAGACTGTGTGCTCCAATTATAGGGGCATAAGTCTGCTCCCTATTGCATATAAGATAGTATCTGGCATATTGTGTGAGAGACTAAAGCCTATAGTCAATGAAATTATTGGACCCTATCAGTGCGGGTTTAGACCTGGCAAATCCACCATTGACCAGATATTTACCTTGAGACAAATCCTGGAAAAGACCCAAGAAATGCAAATCGACACCTTCCATCTTTTCGTCGATTATAAAGCAGCATTCGACGGCCCTATACGTTCAAAGGTGTTCCAAGCCATGTCTGATTTTGGTATTCCTGCAAAGCTCATTCGGCTTTGTAGAATGACATTAACTGAGACGAGATCCTCAGTTAAAATAGGAAAGAACCTCTCCGAAGAGTTTATTACCAAAAGAGGTTTCAGACAAGGAGACGGCCTGTCGTGTGATCTATTCAACATCCTGCTGGAAAAGGTCATACAAGACGCGAAGGTCAAAAGAAATGGAACGATATACACGAACAGCCACATGTTACTGGCTTATGCTGACGACATTGACATCATGGGTCGATCGGTAAAGGAAGTAACTGACACCTTTGCAAAAGTCGAAAGAGAATCTGCTAAAGTTGCTCTGGTAAACATAAACGGCGTAAAAACCAAGTTGATGGTATTGACGCGTAATATGTCCACAAACCCCGAACCATCTGTTAATGTTGGTACCTACAATTTTGAGGTAGCAAATAACATCAGTCGTGAAATACGAAGAAGAATAGTGTTGGCTAACAGATGCTACTTTGGGCTGAGTAAGCAGTTTAGGAATAAAACCACCTCTCGTCAAACAAAAATAACACTTTACAAAACACTGATACTACCCGGGCTAATGTATGGTTCCGAAGCATGGGTACTTGATCAAGCAGTGCTTGGTGTGTTCGAGAGAAATATTCTTCGAAAGATCTACGGGCCAATCTGTGTTGACGGCGAATATCGGCGTCGTATGAACAACGAGCTGTATCAACTATACAATGACATCAATGTAGATGAACGAATCGAGATACTACGATTGCGATGGCTAGGCCATGTTATAAGAACGAGTGATGATGAACCCGCTAAAAAGGCGTATAAATACGGGCCGCATGGAGGTTCTCGCAGATCTGGAAGGCCAAAGCTTCGTTGGAGCGAACAAGTGAAACGAGATATCAGAAAGCTACATATCCCAGATTGGGAAAATGCAGCAGCAAACAGAGAGGATTGGAGATTTTTTCTTAGTTCGGCTTATGGAACAAATGTTCTGTAAAAGGCCAGCTAAGTAAGTAAGTTGTCTTTTTAACATATAACACCTTCAAAAGGTCTTCATAACATAGTAGACTTAAACAGTTCTTCTTAACACAGAAGACCTTCAAGAGGATTTCTTAACAGAAAACCCTTGAAACGGTATTTCTATCACAGAATACCTTTAGAAAGCATTTTAACATATGTAGAAATCCTTAAAGATGTCTTCCACACGTATGAGACCTTCAAAACATCTTCTTAATATAGAAGACCTTCAAAAAGTCGTTTTAACGTAGAAGGCCAACACCAGGTCTTCATAACATAAAAAGACCTTCAAAAGGTCTTCCTAGCATATATGACCTTAAACAGTTATTCTTAACATAGCAAACCTTCAAGAAGATTTCCTAACATAAAACTTTTTAAAAGGTATTCTTAACATAGAATTCCTTAAGATGTCTTCCTAACGTAGAAACCCTTCAAAGTTGTTCATAACATAGAAGACCTTCTAAAGGTCTTCTTAACATAGAAAACCTTCTAAAAGTGTCTTAGCATAGAAGACTTCCTAAGAGTCTTCTTAGCATAGAAGGTAGGCCGGGCGATTTGAAAACCTTTATGGACCCTTCGCGTTTCTGATTCCTGAGATTGAACTGAGCAAAAAAGTCCACTTGACCATATGTCTACGGTGACGTTTGACGTTTGACGTTTTTTTTTTTTTTTTTGATATTTTGGCATATAACAGCCAAACCATTGAGATTTGTGATCCAACACACAGACCAATATTGTAGCCAACACAATAATTAAAATCTCTCTCGAGCATCGCAAAAGTATTGGAATGCTCCTTCAGGCAGTTTTGGCCTTGAGACTTCGAAAATTTGTCGGCAAATATCGATAAATGACACTGTGCTACAAAAGTTGACCAGAAAAATATTCAAGCGTTCTATTACAAAACTCTATCGTGTTGAGGTCCATGGACAACGAAAATACCTTTGGTTCGTTTGGGTCACTTCGTTTTATTGTTTTATAACGGTAAAAGTAGTGAAAATCTGGGTTTCTTACATTTTCAAATTTAAACGGGTATATCCTCTTTTTTCACAAAGGATTTCTATTGATCCTTCTTCCTTTTAAAGGTGTGAATTATAACTTTCTAATAAGCTAATTTTAAATAGGGTAACAAATGACTAGTGGTTGAAGTGTAAAAAACCGGACCAAAAAAACGGGAAAATTATTTTCCTCGTGCGCTAGTCTGCTTAGAAGATACCACACAGTATAATTATTTATTTTCACAAAAAAAGAAATTAAATCAGCTTTCGAACAAGGGAAAAGTTAATGAAATCGATTGAAAAATAAGGGAGCTACGCAATTTTTTCTGTTTTAAATTTTTGGTTTTTTATGCAAATCCGCCTCTCCGCCCGTCTGTGGTAATCACTCTAGACAAAAAATTGAGATAGGACGCGGAAATTTTGGAAATATAGGTTGTTTGTGTGGGGTCAAGTTCGAAGATGGACTGTATCGGTCTTCGTTTTGGTATAGCCCCAAGTAACCATATCGCCCGATTTGAGATATTTTGACGTTTTTTGCTAAATTTTGTGGACGCATCAGGTAAGATTTGACATTTAAGGTTCGTAGAGGCCAATAAACTTATCCAACAAAAATTGGGAACATAAGTCCATGTTTTCGTATAGCCCCCATATAACGGTACCACCCGTTTTAAGACATTTTGACGTTTTTGCTACATTTGTTGGTGAATGAGCTAACATTTGGCACTGGGTTCTCCATGATCAAGAAAATCCTCGACAAAAAATGATTGGCAAGGGTCCACGTTTTGTTATAGCAACTTTTGTAGCACAGTGTCATTTGTCGATATTTGTCGAAAAATTTGCGCAGTCTCAAGGCCAAAACTTCCTAAAGTAGCATTCCAATAATTTTGCGATGTATTAGCGAGTTCTTAATTATTGTTGGCTACATTTTTGGTCTTTGTGTTGGATAGCAAATCTCAATGGTTTGGCTGTTATATGCCAAACTATCCAAAAATGTCAATAAAACAACTTCAAGTCAAAATCGGGAGACATATGGTATGTAGGACTTTTTGCTCAGTTCAATCCCAGGAATCAGAAACGCGAAGGGCCCATTAAGGTTTTTTCCTTCCACACAAATCGCCCCTGCCTAATAGAAGGTCTAAAGATATTCTTAACATAGAAGACCTTCAAAATGTCTTCTTAACATTAAAGACTTATATAGAAAGAAGACTATAGATGTTCTCCTTCTTTCAGAAGACCTATAAAATCTTGCTTTCCTATAGAAGACCTTTTAAAGGACCCTTTAACTTCCTAATGTATAAAATCTTGGCCATCGCCAACAACTCACCTCAAATTCCAGTAATGGCAATTCATCATGTGCTTGTTGGCATTGCCGCTGAAAACATCATAACGCCAATTGTCCAAGGCCAAGGCGTATGGCATAAAGGCCACCTTATCAATGGCCATGGTAAAGAGGTAATTAATGTCATAACTGCTCTCATCCACAGATCTTTGGAGGAGACCCAGAGTTTGAAAATGGCGTGGAGAGCTCACCGATAAACCAATGGCATCACCTACCGCTTGGTGGAAGGCTGGTGGAAAATTTAAAAGGTATTTCATTTATTTATTCCTCAAAAATTTCCAAAAAATGCTTACCCGGATTAGCTCCATTGCGAAAAACTTTCGGCAAGTGGCGATATTGCAAAAAATACTGGATATGAGCCATTTCATGATGAACACTTATCAAACTCTTCTGATTTATGTCGGTGCATAGCTTAACTCGAAAATCGTGGCGATTACAGAAATCCCAAGCGGATGGTTCACACAAAACTCTACGATTAAGTGGCTGTTCTATCAGGGAATTCTGATAGAATTCCGGACCCACAGCAGACATATTGATGGAAGTGAAAAATTCCTCAGCCAATTGGAACATTAGTTGTGGAGTATAGCCTTGCTCTATCATTCTCGGTGTTATATCAATCAACTTCTTTCCTGGGTAGGGTATTACAATATCCAAAATATTTGACCATGATTGGCCAAACATGTTGCCTAAAATATGCGAAGGTATGGGGGCAATACGATTAACTCTCTCGGGCCCATAATATTCTCGTAGGCGACGACGAACATAGGCATGCAGGGCTTCATAGAGGGGGCGAATTTGTTCCCAAACATTATCCACATCCTGACGGAAGTTGTTCGACTCATAGGCCAAATACCAATATTCACCACCATTTGTGACATCTGAAAGAAACGTTTCATGTTAATACTCTCTCTCTTTATTCTTCCCTCTCTATTTCACTCATTTGTTACTTACTATTCACATGTCCAACCTCATTCATCACATCCACCAGTTGTTCATAGCCATCACGCATTTCCCGACCCGCCTTACGATGATATTCCACCCAGGTGTGTTGCAACTCATCCCAGTCGCGTGATTTGGACATAATTTCCTTGAGATCCGGTATATAACGTAAATTACACAAAAATGGTTGCTGATAGGCACAGATAGTGGCTCCATTGTAGATGTAAAGCATTTCATTGATGAGGCGATTGTACTGTAAATTGAGGGATTCGAAATTAATTTCCACTTTTTATTTTGTTAGTATTTTTGGTCTTACCCTATCCAAAGACTCCAGCGGCAAGGCATTGGGTCCAACCTCCGACTGCAACATCAGCTGACGATATAGACGACGATCAAAAATTAACTCCTTATTTATTTGACGAGATTGCAGCGCCACCAATCGTTGAAATTCCACATAACGTTGTTGGGCATTGAGCTGAAAAACAAAAATTAATTAAAAATTTATATTTCAAGTTGGAAATTTAATGACAAAATAATTGAAATAGTTTCAATGTTAAAAGACCTGTTGAAGTTATTCTATGTTAAGAAGACTGGTTGAATGTATTCTATGTTAAGAAATATCTTTAAAGGTCTTCTATATTAAAAACACATTCTGAAGGTCCTCTAGGTCAAAAAGACTTGGTCAAGGTCTTCTAGATTAAATAGACATTTTAATGGTCTTCTATTTAAAAAATACGTATTGAAGGTCTTCCAGGTTAGGAAGACCTGTTAAAAGTCTTCTAGGTTAAGAAGACCTTTTGAAGATCTTCTATGTTAAAGGTCTTGTATATTATGAAGTTCTTTTGAGGTGTTCCATGGCAAGTAGACCTTATGGAGGGATTCTATTGTAAGAAGGCCTTTAGAAGGTCTTCTATGGTAAGATGTCCTTTTGAAGGTCGTCTATTATAATAAGACCTTTCGTAGGTGTTCTATGGTAAGAAGACCTTTTGAAGGTCTTCTATGATAAAAAGACCTTTCGAAGGTCTTCTGTGTTAAAAAGAACTTTAAAAGGTCTGCTATGAAGGACTTCTATGGTAAGAAGACCTACCGAAGGTCTTCTATGATAAGAAGACTTTCGTAGGTCTTCTATGGTAAGAAGACTTATTGAAGGTCTTTTACGGTAAGAAGACCTTTTGAAGGATTTCTATGGTAAAAGGCCTTTTGGAGGTCTTCTATGGTGAGACGATTTTTTGAAGGTTTTCTATTAGAAGAAGACCATTGGAAGGTCTTCTATGGTATGAAGACTTTTTGAAGGTCTTCTGTGTTAAGAAGAACTTTTAAGGGCCTACTATGGTAAAAATACCTTTTGAAGGACTCCTATGGTAAGAAGACCTTCCGAAGGTCTTCTATGAAAAGAAGACTTTCGTAGGTCTTCTATGGTAAGAATACCTATTGAAGGTCTTCAATGGTGAGAAGATCTTCTATGGGAAGAAGACCTTTTAAAGGTATTCTATTGTAAGAAGACCTTGTAAATGTTTTCTATGGTAAGAAGACATTTTGAAGGTCTTCTATGGTAAGATGACCTTTTGAAGGGTTTCTGTGGTAAGAAGGCCTTTTGGAGGTCTTCTATGGTGAGAAGATGTTTTGTAGGTCTTTTATGCGAAGAAGACCTTTGGAAGGTCTTCTATTGTATGAAGACCTCTTGAAGATCATCTATGGTAAGAAGACCTTTTGAAGGTCGCCAATGGTGAGAAGATCTTCTATGGGAAGAAGACCTTTCAAAGGTCTTCTATGATAAGAAGACCTTTCAAAGGTCTTCTATGGTAAAAATACCTTTTGAAGGACTTCTATGGTAAGAAGAGCTTCCGAAGGTCTTCTATGAAAAGAAGACTTTCGTAGGTCTTTTATGGTAAGATGACCTTTTGAAGGATTTCTATGGTAAGAAAGCCTTTTGAAGGTCTTCTATGAGAAGAAGACCTTTGGAAAGTCTTCTATGGTATGAAGACCTCTTGAAGATCATCTATGGTAAGAAGACCTTTTGAAGGTCGCCAATGGTGAGAAGATCTTCTATGGGAAGAAGACCTTTTAAATGTATTCTATTGTAAGAAGACCTTGTAAATGTTTTCTATGGTAAGAAGACATTTTGAAGGTCTTCTATGGTAAGATGACCTTTTGAAGGGTTTCTGTGGTAAGAAGGCCTTTTGGAGGTCTTTTGAAGATCTTCTATGGGAAGATTACCTTTGGAAGGTCTTCTATGGTATGAAGACCTCTTGAAGATCATCTATTGTAAGAAGACCTTTTGAAGGTCTCCAATGGTGAGAAGATCTTCTATGGGAAGAAGACCTTTGGAGGTCTTCTGTGTTAAGAAGAAGTGTTCCATGGTAGGTAGACGGTATTCTATGCCATTCTCCGGATTTTTGAAGGTATTCTATGCCTGGATGTATGAAAAACCATAACAAATGTGGGTGCGTTCAGGTTGTCCAATTCACATTCACCACACTCAAGCTTCAATAGATATCGGGAGTGGTGGCATCGCAACTTTTGCTCTCAGGACGTCTATAGGACGAACACTCTCCCCAGTGAGTCATTGTATTCGTCATCAGAATATGATACTCCCTGGCACTCGCCACACATTGCACTTAACACCGATCGTTGCTGTTCCAATCCCTGAAAATGAATTATTTTTGCAATTTTATTGCAATGAACTCCGAGTTAATATCGGTGGACTTCAAAAGTCGGAAGAATATCATGGTCGCCTGCGGTGCAGGAAACTAAAGCCAGGGTCACATTAGGCAAATATTTGCTCTAGCGACCGGCAGTGTGCGCTTACTGAGAGCAAATGAGCGTAAATAATGCATTGAAATTTATGCTCAATTCCTCTCAGTAAACACACACTCCCTGTGGCTGGAGCAAATATTTGCCTAGTGTGACCCTAGCTTAAGCTGTAAAGTACTGATAAAAGATTGCACCAGAAGTCTATTTTACCATACTGTTCAGTACAAACCTATCTCTATATAGCCTGGCTCTAATGACTCGTACATGGAATTTATGGGGATTTGAAACTACCGAGGTAGAGTGCTGAACGTATACATCCCTCCGATAAATAGTTGTATTCCAATTATAGGCCCAACAATAGCCCGCCTCGAGAATTTCATATTAACCGACTAATCTTAGGCCACAACTAATGCACTTCATGGGTTGTGGCATTATGTCCTAATAAATCTAATGACATTGGAGTATATTGCTGGATGGGCAGATTGATTGATTGATTGATGACCAAACAACGTCAATGAGGACGCCCTATCAGAGTTAGCGGAGAGTGTTCCTGTTCGCCAGACACAACCATCGTGTCATCCTGTCTTGCAAATAACATCATCTTGGGTCAGTTCATCTCCCTACAATTGTCCGACCCACTTGATCACCTCTGAACACCACACTTTCATCAATACAGGAAAACTAATTATTCTTCTTTTAGAGAGTTTACCAATCATCACCTCAGTAAAGTGACCAACCCTTCTTATGTTCGAATTGCAGAAAGCGTTGGACCCTGAAGGAATCTCCAGTGTAATGCTGAAACAAGTGGATGAGTCTAAAAGTTGTCAAACCATCGCTAGCCACCCACATCGTGCCTGAATCGTGAATTTTGGGCAACGATTAAGTCACTCTTGAACCCTGGGAAGAAGGAAAATATAAACTAAATTACGTTTGACGACGATACGTTGACTGATCCGAAGAGGTGTGCATTGTATTTTAATCGACAATTTGTCGAGTTCTGCAGGAGTGACAGGGCAAATAGAAGAGATAGACGTCCTTTTCTTGCCGAGGAAAAACCGCCAACATTTACAATGGATAAAGCCAATTAGAAACGTTAAATCATCCAAAGTGTTGGGCCCTAACCAAGCTTCATGGTAATGCTGAAAGAACGGGACGATTATCTCACCAAAGTTCTGAAACTGTCGCCAGACACACACATCGCGCCGAAGTCTGGAAAACAGATAGGGTGGTGACGTTACTGGGTGCAGGCAAAGATGTCAGCAAAGGTGAATCGTACAACCCGATTTCGTTTTAGACGCCCGTGGCAAAAGACTTCTGAGATGGGTTTTACAAGCAAAACAGCACTACAATAGTTTGCACGCCACTTCCACACGTACCAGTCGGGACTCAACCAGAACAAGCCATGCTATAGGACAGTGCTGGTGGTGTTCAACTTTTCAAAAGGCGATTATACTGTCCAACACTCCACACTTTTTTAGGGATTACCCTTCGGCCATGTTTGAAGCGTTGGATAATCAACTACATGGGAATTCAGGAACATGTAGTCGAAACCTCGTAGAATGAAACAGGGAGTTCCCCAAGATGGGGTGATATCTACGGAACTGTTTAACCTTTACGTTTTGTATATTCCACCCCTCTACCTACTTACCGGCTGCATTAATGTTTTTACATATGCGGATGATTGTACGATCTTGTCGGATATCTACCCAATACCATTTGCGAAAGGCTGAGCTCCTATTTAACGGATCTTATGAAATTTTCCGCTGAAAATCTAAGTCGATGGTAACAGAATTCCAATCACTAACTACCCCAAGATTCTAAGGGTCAAATTCGATAGTAAGATCACGTCGTTCGCGCATGTCACAGCTATCCTTTATTTATCGCAGCTGAAGAAGGTCAGCAGTGGCAAAAATGAGCAGTTTTGGCTCAACTACATTCGGGATGATGCAGCCGTCTCAATTCCTATAGGGCAAGGATTGATAATACCGTACAAAAAATCTGTTCAGTGTGCCATATAGACCCGCACTACACACTGCACCTTTTCAACTCCTTGCCAAACCTATTACAAAGGCATATCACATGACGCTTCAACAACAACAACTGACGTGAACTATAACACCTGAATTGACCGTTTGTTTTGCTCTAAACTTTGCTACGGTTTTTTTTCTCAAGCTTTCACAAAGTTCAGGATGGTCTGTATAGTTTTTGTGGGAAAATCCTGACAAAAGGCCACAAGTTCTAAATAATCTCAAGGACTTTGCAAAAATGGGTAGAGCACCCTATAACTATCGAATGGGGTGACTGTTTCTAATAGGAAACCATGTAACGCGACAAAATGATCACGTACATAACACAACAACTACTACCAAGAAACCCCTTACAGTCATGGGTAAACAGCGCTTTGACATCACTGCACCATACATTGTCTCTACCTGACACTAGTGGTATACAGGCCACGCACTGGTAAATCAAACTCCAGTGTATTTTTCCAACCATCATAGTCAGTGCTTAGGGCGAATAATTCGCTTCATGCCTCGAGTCACTCATATATTTCAGAGTTGGTTGCTGATGACGAGCTGGCTACTGCAGGGAGTTAGCTACACGGGTTACAAAGGCATATCACATGACGCTTCAACAACAACAACTGACGTGAACTATAACACCTGAATTGACCGTTTGTTTTGCTCTAAACTTTGCTACGGTTTTTTTTCTCAAGCTTTCACAAAGTTCAGGATGGTCTGTATAGTTTTTGTGGGAAAATCCTGACAAAAGGCCACAAGTTCTAAATAATCTCAAGGACTTTGCAAAAATGGGTAGAGCACCCTATAACTATCGAATGGGGTGACTGTTTCTAATAGGAAACCATGTAACGCGACAAAATGATCACGTACATAACACAACAACTACTACCAAGAAACCCCTTACAGTCATGGGTAAACAGCGCTTTGACATCACTGCACCATACATTGTCTCTACCTGACACTAGTGGTATACAGGCCACGCACTGGTAAATCAAACTCCAGTGTATTTTTCCAACCATCATAGTCAGTGCTTAGGGCGAATAATTCGCTTCATGCCTCGAGTCACTCATATATTTCAGAGTTGGTTGCTGATGACGAGCTGGCTACTGCAGGGAGTTAGCTACACGGGTTGGAACTAAAGACTGTTCTAAATCCGCCAACGTACACCTTGGTGAACCGAGTTGGGAATACTTTTTGGAAGCTACCCATTAAGTTGTGGTAGTTGCTGCTACCTTCTTATTGTATCATGCCTATAGCTCTGTATTTCAATTTGAAATACATGTATTTTGTTTTTGTATTATTGTACGCACACGCAACACGCAGAGCTATAGGTTTGGCCCTAAAGGTCTTCTATATTAAAAACACATTTTGAAGGTATTCTAGGTCAAGAAAACCTGTTTCAAGGTCTTCCAGATTAAAAAGACATTTTAATGGTCTTCTATTTAAAAAAAAAAAGTGTTGAAGGTCTTCTAGGTTATGAAGACCTGTTAAAAGTTTTTCAGGTTAAGAAGAACTTTTGAAGATCTTCCATGTTAAAGGTCTTCTATGTTATGAAGTCCTTTTGATTGTATTCTATGTTAATAAGACCTTTAGAAGGTCGTCCATGACAAGTAGGCCTTATGAAGGTATTCTATGGTAAGAAGACCTTTAAAAGGTCGTCTATGGTAAGAAGACCTTTTGAAGGTCTTCTATGGTAAGAAGACCTTAAGAAGGTCTTCTATGGTAAGATGTCCTTTTGAAGGTCTTCTGTGCTAAGAAGATCTTTTGAAGGTCGTCCATTATAATAAGACCTTTCGTAGGTCTTCTATGGTAAGAAGACCTTTTGAAAGTCTTCTATGGTAAGAAGACTTTCCATAGGTCTTCTATGGTAAGAAGACTTTTAGAAAAATTTTTATGTTAACAAGACTTTTTAAGGGTCTTCTATATTATAAAGTCCTTTTGATTGTATTCTATGTTAATAAGACCTTTAGAAGGTCTTCCATGGCAAGTAGACCATAAGAAGGTATTCTATGGTAAGAAGACCTTAAGAAGGTCTTCTATGGTAAGAAGACCTTACGAAGGTCTTCTATGGTAAGATGTCCTTTTGAAGGTCTTCTGTGCTAAGAAGATCTTTTGAATGTCGCCTATTATAATAAGACTTTTGGTAGGACTTCTATGGTAAGAAGACCTTTAGAAGGTCTTCTTTGGTAAGAAGACCTTTAGAAGGTCTTCTATGGTAAGAAGACCTTAAGAAGGTCTTCTATGGTAATATGTCCTTTTGAAGGTCTTCTGTGCTAAGAAGATCTTTCGCAGGTTTTCTATGGTAAGAAGACCTTTTGAGGGTCTTCTATGGTAAGAAGACCTTAAGAAGGTCTTCTATGGTAAGATGTCCTTTTGAAGGTCTTCTGTGCTAAGAAGATCTTTTGAAGGTCGTCTATTATAATAAGACCTTTCGTAGGTCTTCTATAGTAAGAAGACCTTTCGCAGGTCTTCTATAGTAAGAAGACGTTTTGAAGGTCTTCTATGGTAAGATGTCTTTTTGAAGGTCTTCTGTGCTAAGAAGATCTTTTGAAGGTCGTCTATTATAATAAGACCTTTCGTAGGTCTTCTATGGACAGTAGGTCTTCTATGGTAAGATGTCCTTTTGAAGGTCTTCTGTGCTAAGAAGATCTTTTGAAGGTCGTCTATTATAATAAGACCTTTCGTAGGTCTTCTAACGTAAGAATACATTTTGAAGGTCTTCTATGGTAAGAAGACCTTTAGAAGGTCTTCTATGGTAAGAAGACCTTAAGAAGGTCTTCTATGGTAAGACGTCCTTTTGAAGATCTTCTATGGTAAGACGTCCTTTTGAAGGTCTTCTGTGCTAAGAAGATCTTTTGAAGGTCGTCTATTATAATAAGACCTTTCGTAGAAGACCTTTTGAAGATCTTCTATGTTAAGAAGGCTTTTTAGTGGTCTTCAATATTATGAAATCCTTTTGAATGTATTCTATGTTAAGAAGACCTTTCGTAGGTCTTGCATGGTAAGAAGACCATCCGAAGGTATTCTATGGTAAGAAGAACTTTTGAAGGATTTTTATGGTAAGAAGACCTTTGGAAGGTTTTCTATGGTATGAAGACCTCTTGAAGGTCATCTATAGTAAGAAGACCTTTTGAAGGTCTCCTATGGTGAGAAGATCTTCTATGGGAAGAAGACCTTTGGACGTGTTCAGTGTTAAGAAGTCTTTCTCTCTTAAGAAGTAATTTTTCTGAGAAAATCACTTGCAGGTGTTCCACGGTAGGAAGATGGTCCGTGCTATTCTCCGGATTTTTGAAGGTATTCTTTGCCATTCTCCGGATTTTTTCGGTCCGTGTTTGGATGGACGAAAAACCATAACAAATGTGTATGAGCTCGGGTTGTCCACTTCACATTCAGCACAGTCAAGCTTCGCTGAGATTCAATAGATATCGGGAGTGGTGGCATCTCAACGGTTGCTCTCAACTCGTCTATAGGACAAACACTCTCCCCAGTAAGTCATTATATTCGTCATCAGAATACGATACTCCCTGGCACTCGCCACACATTGCACTTAACACCGATCGCAATGGACTCCGAGTTAATATCGATGGACTTCAAGAGTCGGAAAAATATCATGGTCGCCTGCGGTGCAAGAAACTTAAGGCCTCGACACATAAGAAGCATGGCATTCTTGCTGAAGTCATATCTGATAAAAGACTAAAGACAAAGTTCGACCTAATAAAAAGATTTCAGAATCACATTTGAATTAGGTCGAACTGGGTCTTTAGTCATTTACTAGATATGACTTAAGCAAGAATGTCATTCTTCTTATCTGTCGATGCCTTAAGCTCTTCTTACAGCTCACATCGTTGTGATGGTTACATCGTACTGATGAAAGATTGCACCAGAAGTCTATTGCACCATACTGTTCAGCACAAACATATCTCTATATAGCCTGGCTCTAAATACTCGTACATGGAATTTATGGGGGTGTGGAACTAACCAGGTACAGTTACTTAAGGTATACATCCCTCCCATAAATAGTTGTACTCCAACTCGTAGTCCCAACAGTAGACCGCTTCGAGAATTTCATAATAACCGACTAATCTTAAGCCACAACTAATGCACTACATGAATTGTGGCATTATATCCTAATAAATGTAATGACATTGGGGTATATCGCTGGATGGGCAGATTGATTGATTGATGACCAAGCAACGTCAATGAGGACACCCTAAAGAACTATAACACCTGAATTAACCGTAGGATTTGCTCTAAACTTTGCTACGTTATACTTTTTTCCAAACTTTCACAAAGTTCAGGATGGTCTGTATAGTTTTTGTGGGAGAATCCAAACAGAAGGCCACAAGTTCCAAAAAATCTCAAGAACTTTGCAAAAATGATACAGCACCCTATAACTATCGAATGGGGTGACTGTTTCTAAAAGGAAACCTCTAAACAATGAAAGACCTCTAGTCGGGTCTTCTATGCACACATAAGACCTCCAGGATCTTCTTCATAACAGGAAATTTCCTACAGGTTTCTTCTAAACAATAGAATTATTCTCGAGATGTCGACTCTTATTGCCCAATAGAAGACTTTCAGAGGGTATATAAAATAGAAGACCTTCTCATGTTATTGTTTACAAGAACCGCATGAAAATTTTATGTACAATAAAATACCTCCAAATGGCTATCCCATACAACATAAAACCACCAGAGGTATATTTTATACGATATAAGAACTCCGTACGGATCCTCTAAACAATACGCCTATTGAATGATATGCAATGGAAGACCATCATAGGGGTCTTCTATCCACGATATTCTCCAGATGGGTCTTCTGTGCAAAACAGGACCACCAGAAAGGATCTTCTGTGCAACAAAATACTTCTTCAGAGGTGACTTCCATGCAACAGGAGATCTCCATAGCGTGTTCTACACAATAGAAGTGTTCCAAAGGTTCTCCTGTAGTGGAGTTCTGTAACTGATATCGTTAGAACTTAACGACTACTACATTCTGGCCGCTATATTACCGAAAATTTTTGTTAATTACCGAAATTAAAATTTTATTTGCCCGATTTTTGTCGGTAACACAAAAATGCGTTAGAGAATCGCATTGCAGAGGGGTTTTGTAAACAATAGAAGATCTCTCATTTTTATTAACGGCTTTTGCATATTCTAATCGCAATCCTCAGGTATAAATTCCGCTTGCAACTTAGCACTAACTAGCTGGTGCATACCAATGTCGCCTCCTGTCTAAACCGGCATAGCTGAAAACCCATCGTAGCTAAGGCTTCGTCCTCTTCGAAACTACTGTTGTCATCTACACCATCTCCGTATTCACACTCATATCTCAGTGTTCGCATTAAGGTAAACAAAAACAAATAATAACCATATTCGATTAATGGTAGGGTTAATCAAAACAGGGTGTAACAGTTGACTGAATGCCTCACTGTCTGTGAATTTCACATTCATGATGAGTGTTTGAGATGAGTAATAAATAATTTATAATTAATTATAGATTAGAAGAAGGAAATAGAACGTATTCATTATCACGGTAAATGTTCGCTATGAAATCCAATACTTGACTAAAATGTATTTGAATTTCAATTTGTCTTTATGATTCATTTGCGTGCTGGCGGCAAATAGCAAATTCCCCTTAAAAGCGTTTTACAATTTTCACATAAAAGCAAAAAACAAAAAATATAAAAAACATTTAGTAAAAGTCTCATGTAACATGTTGAGATTCTTGGTGATTTTTCTGAATTCTCAGGTCTCAAGGTTAGGTTTAATCAAAGGGTTGTTGTGTACTGCTGGTTGCTGGGGGACTACCTATTGTTGACAAGAATTTGAGGTTTTTTATTTAAATGGTATTCCAATGTCAAGATATTATAGAGGTTTTAAAGAGAATCGCGTGCTGAGCAAGACACTTATATTGCATTCTGACCTTGGTGAAAATTGTCATCATGAAAATGAGAGACGAGAGTATAACAAATTTGGAGACAAAATACATGTTTACAGATCCATATTGGAGAAGAGATATTTCTATTGACATACCTGTTGTTATCGAACAGTTTTTCTATAGGAAAACATGTTATCGAAAAATTGTTATCGAACAACTTTGGATTTTTAAAGAATATTTCTCAAAGCCCACCAGAAACTTGGATTTTTTAAGGCATCGTTTTTCAAAGGCTAAAAGAAACGTGGATTTAAAAAAAAAATAGACCAACAGAAACGTGGATTTTTTAAAGAATATTTTTCTAAACCCCCACGCAACGTGTTTTTTTAGTAATATTTTTTCAAAAAGCCACAGAAACGTGAATTTTTTAAGGAATATTTTTTTATGACTGACAGAAACGTCGATATTTTAAAGAATAGTTTTTAAAAAACCCACAAGAAAAGTTGTTATCGAACAACTTTTCTATAGGAAAATTTGGTATCGAACAATTTTTCTATAGGAAAAATTGTTATCGAACAACTTTTCTATGGGAAAAGTTGTTATCGAACAACTTTTCTACCGTAAAAATTGTTATCGAACAATTTTTCTATAGGAAAAGTTGTTATCGAACAACTTTTCTATGGGAAAAGTTGTTATCGAACTACTTTTCTACGGTAAAAATTGTTATCGAACAACTTTTCTATGGGGAAAGTTGTTATCGAACAACTTTTCTATGGGAAAAGTTGTTATCGAACAACTTTTCTATGGGAAAAGTTGTTATCGAACAACTTTTCTATGGGAAAAGTTGTTATCGAACAACTTTTCTATGGGAAAATTTGTTATCGAACAACTTTTCTATAGGAATGGTTGTTATCGAACATCTTTTCTATAGGAAAAGTTGTTATCAAACACCTTTTCTATAGGAATAGTTGTTATCGATAATCTTTTCTATAGGAAAAGTTGTTATCGATCATCTTTTCTTTAGGAAAAGTTGTTATCGAACATCTTTTCTATAGCAAAAGTTGTTATCGAGCAACTTTTCTATAGGAAAATTGTTTATCCAACAACTTTTTTATAGGAAAATTGTTTATCGAACAACTTTTTTGCATTTTCTATAGGAAAATTTGTTATCGAACAACTCTATTATAAGAATTGTTGTTATCGAATAAATTTTATTTAATAAAAGTAATTATCGAACACTTTCTGATAGGAAAAGTTGTTATCGAATATCTTTTCTATAGAAACATAAAATTCCTTATTTACTTACCGCTTCGGTCTGAGTAAATTCATTGACATTTGTTTCGAAATTCCATTGGGCCGCCACATTTGCCGTGCACTCCTGTGAGCCCTGCTGATCCGTTTCTACTAAAAGATTTCGTAATTTTTCCAATTCGATTTGATAACGACGATCATCTTGAAAACGTTGACGCTGGTCGTAGAATTGTTGATTTAAATTGAAGCGATCCTGATTAGGATTATAGGGATTTTGAAAACGATTAGCATCCTCAGGATAACGATTGTTTGGATTGTTAGGATTATAAGTTGTTACAGGTGGATTAAAGGGGCTCGGAGATGAAGGATTATAATTCTGGGGAGTTGTTGGATTGTAGTTGGACGGTGTGGAAGGATTGTAATTAGCTGGAGTTGAGGGATTATTGTAGATAATAGGAGGCTGAGGAGTAACACCATCATTTCCGTTATTGTTGTTGGCATAATTGTAACGATTATTGTATTGTTGTTGTGGCAGCTGCTGTTGTTGTTGCTGTTGATTTGCCAAATTTAAGGCATTCTGCCCATAACGATCATTATAGGTTTGATGATTTAGCGGATTGGTATCATAATTACGGTTACCATAACGATCATTTAACAGAGACTGTGTATTGTAAACATTCTTATCACTGAAGGGCGAATCGGAGGGGAATGTAAAATTTGAACGATAATTATTGAAACCATAGCGCATTCTTTCGTCATAGGTTTGACCATTCTGCAAGGCAAAAAAGATTTTTGTTAGTTTGCAATAAAAAATGAAAATTTGTTTTAATATTTTACTTACCCTAAAATCATCTGAGCCATCATCATTGTTGCCATCTTCAGCATAGGGTGGTCCAAACCTTTGATCCCGATCTAAATCTCCCAAAGCCTGGGCCGGTGTAGTTGACACTGTGTAACCGTTGTAATAAATTTCTGGCCTTGGTGTGGGTAGTGGTGGCAATTCTAGCTGGGCATGTGCCTTACTCCACACTGGACTATAGAGGGTCCATATGACACATAGCAGGGTTCTTAAATGTTTGTGGAACATTTTTTTCGACTAAGTTATCTAGAATGTAAGAGGAAATATATAAATATTTTTGTCGATTGGAAGAATATTTTTTCAACGACTATCAGAATCTTGGATTTTTTAAAGAATATTTTTTTCAAAGACTATCAGAAACGTACGGCACATATAGCCTTGTTGAAATGTTGTAAACATTCTTAAGAAGAAAGTATTTTTCCGTTCAAAAAAATGTTTGACCCAATAACTCTCTTTAATATTCTCTCTTTTCTCAAACTTCTTTCATATTTTATTTATCCAAGAAGCAACGAAAAACAATCAAATCCTTTGTTAGTTGTCGAAAATGTTTTGTTTACATTTTCAAAGTAGCTGTGAAATTGACATGTTTATTTAACCAACTATGAAGGTTATAACTGCATCGACAATTGATGGTTGACTGTAGTAAACAATCGGAGAGACAGTCAAGCGGCCACTTATTCACTTAAACACTGAGTTGTGAGATTTTTTTATGGGCTTTTTGTGAAGTTTATGGGAATAGTTTGTTTTCGGTTTGTTGTGATTTTATGGCTTTTTTCATAGTTGAGATTTTTTTCTTCGGTGGGGAGGGGAAAGGGAAAAGCTATGTAAATTTAAAAGATTATAAAAACGAAAATTTTTTAAATAAATGCTCTGTTCCAGAACCTGCAAGAATCTACTATTTTTTACAACGATAACAATTTTTCCTTTATGTTATCGAAAAAAAAAAATAGTAAAAATTAGTAGATTCTTGAAGTACTGGAACAGACCAAAAGTTTTAATAAAATGTTTGTATAAATATAATGCCTGTTCCAGAACCTGCAAGAATACATAATTTTTTACTACGATAACAACTTTTTTCCTTTATGTTATCGAAAAAATAGTAAAAATGTGTAGATTCTTGCAGTTCTTGAACACACCAACAGTTGAACGACAATGTTCTTGTGAACATTTTGAATAATTTTCACCTCCAAATTCGATATTATTCAAGAGAGGGCTGAATCCCCCTTTCACCGCAAAAATGTCAAGTCTTCCAAAAGGAAAATTGGAAGCTAAAGTATTAGGTAGATGAGATCAGCAGATCAGCACTTCGATAACATTAAATCATCAAATCTTTTGTGTGTTCCCCTACACAAAAGCTTGTAAAACTTTTCAGATTTGTAAAGGAAAAAGTGGTAAAACTGGAAAAAATAGTAGATTTTTAGATGTTCTGGTATCTCCCTTACAAAAGTTTAAAATTTTTGCTTAAGTGCAGTTTAAGGTCTGTTCTGTAGTCCTGTTTACAGCAATATTATGTTTTTTCATGGGCAAGCCCATGCTTTCCGGCACAATGGTCCAAAAGCTCTAAATCCTACGACGACCAACCGAAATGACTGGTGGTCGCGACATCTATTGAAAGGAATGACTCCCCAACTAAAATCTGCTTCCAAAATGGACAATGTCGATCCATCTCTTCAGTTACTTCCTCCGCAACACTTCTGCGCTTTAATCCAGATCAAATTTATTATCAAAACGTGAGCATTTATTCGGAACGATCAACTACGTTAAAATAAATACCCAACAAGTTTTCCTTCAAAAAGGGCCGCAGAGTTCTGAAAATCTCTAAATATGTAAATAATTTTTGGGAAAAAGGATTTGGTAGCCAGTATTCGGCAGAGCTTACTCATACTTTTTAACTTGTTTATACCCTCCACCATATGGAGGGTATAATTAAATTTGTCATTCCGTTTGTAACACATCGAAATATTCGTCATACATAGCCCCCATAGAACGGTACCTCCCGATTTTCGGTATTTTGAAGGTTGTGGCCACAATAATCCACCGAAATGGCTGAAATTTGGTACTTAGTCTTGGTTGGGGGTATAAAACTTTCCCCCAGAAATTTGCCGGTATAGGTCCACGCCTTCACATAGCCCCCATAGAACGGTACCTCCCGATTTTCGATATTTCAAAGGTTGTGGCCACAATAATCCACCGAAATGTCTGAAATTTGGTACTTAGCCTTCGTTGGGAGTATAAAACATTCCCCCAGAAATTTGTCGGTTAAGGTCCACGCCTTCATATAGCCCGCATGGAAGGGTACCTGCCGATTTTCGGTATTTTAAAGGTATAAAACATTCCACCAGAAATTTGTCGGTACAGGTCCATGTCTTAATATAGCCTCCATAGAGCGATACCTCCCGAATGTGGTTATTGTGAAAATTAGCCAAATTTTTTACCGAAATTGCTGAAATTTGGAATTTTGTCTTCTTCATACACGAAGGGAAATTGTTCCATTTTTCTTCAATACAAATCGTGGTGGAGGGTATAACAAGTTCGGTCCGGCCGTTCTTACTTGTTTAACAAGGCATTACAAAATAATGGGTTGCCATTGCACGCTTGTGATAACCTTTGGATGCTTTGATAATATTTCATGCATGCTTTGATAATATTCACTTGAAGGAACCATGCTTCTGATAAGCTTTAAAAATATTCTTTGAACACGCTTCGGATAGTCTTTAAAAATATTGCTTGAATGATACCACGCTTCTGATAGTCTTTAAAAATATTCAATTGAAGGAACCACGCTTCTGATAGTCTTTACAAATATTCTTTGAGGGGAACCGCGCTTGTAATATTATTTAAAAATATTCGGATAGTCTTTAAAAGTATTATTAGAACTATACCACGCTTCTAATAGTCTTTGAAAATATGCTATGAACGGAACCACTCTTCGAAACCACGCTTCTGATAGTCTTTAAAAACATTCACTTGATGGATAATCTTTAAAAATATTCACATAAGACACCACGCTTCAGATAGTCCTTAAAAATATTCATTTGCGCGGAACCACGCTCCTGATAGACTTTAAAAAGGTCTTTGAAGGGATCCACCCTTTCGATAGTCTTTAAAAATATTCGCATAAGACACCACGCTTCAGATAGTCCTTAAAAATATTCTTTTGCGCGGAACCACGCTCCTGATAGACTTTAAAAAAGTCTTTGAAGGGATCCACCCTTTCGCTAGTCTTTAAAAATATTCACTTGAAGGAACCACGCTTCGAATAGAAGGTCGAAAAAATATTCTTTTAAAGGAACCACGCTTCGGATAGAAGGTCAAAAAATATTCTTTTAAATGAACCAGATAGTCAGAAAAATATTATTTGAACGAACCACGCTTCGAATAGAAGGTCGAAAAAAATATTCTTTTAAAGGAACCACGCTTCGGATAGAAGGTCAAAAAATATTCTTTTAAAGGAACCAGATAGTCAGACAAATATTCTTTGAAGGGAACCACGCTTCTAATAGTCTTTAAAAATATTCTCTAATAGGAACCACGCTTCTGATAGTCTTTGAAAATATTCTTTAAATGGAACCGCGCTTCTGATAGTTTTTACAAATATTCACTTGAAGGAACCATGCTTCTGATTGTCTTCTAAAAATATTCTTTAAAAGGAACTACGCTTCGGGTAGCCTTTACAAATATTCCCATAAAGGAACAACACTTCGGATAGTCGAACAAATAATTCTTCCGAGGATCGAAAAAATAAATTCTTTCAAAGGAACCAGTATTGTGATCGTTAGAAAAACTATTCTTTAAAAAGAACCACGCTGAAAAAAATTTTCTTCAGAGGGTCGTAGAAAATGTACTTTAAAATGAACCGCGCTGGTCAAAGAAAATATTCCTTAGAGGGTTGTAAAAAATATTCCTTAAAAGAAATCACGTTTCTAAAATTTGAAAAAAAAAAAAGTAATCTTAACAAAGAACCACGCTTATGATGGCCGAAGAAAATATTCCTCAGAGAGTCGAAGAAAATATTCTTTAAATGGAACCACGCTGAAGATGGCCAAAGAAAATATTCTTTAAAAGGAACCACGCTGAAGATGGCCAAAGAAAATATTCTTTAAAAGGAACCACGCTGAAGATGGCCAAAGAAAATATTCTTTAAAAGGAACCACGCTGAATATGGCCAAAGAAAATATTCTTTAAAAGGAACCACGCTGTAGATGGCCAAAGAAAATATTCTTTAGAAGAAACCACGCTTGAGATGGTCAAAGAATATATTCTTTAAAACGAACCACGCTGAAGATGGCCAAAGAATATATTCCTATAATGGAACCAACCTTGCAATAGACGAATAAAATATTCCTCAGGCGGTCGAAGAAAATATTCTTTAAGAAGAAACACGCCTGTGATAGTCTTTTCAAAATATTCTTTGGAAGGAACCACTCTTGTGCTCTACAAGGACATATGCTTCTGATAGTCGAATAAGATATTCCTCAGAGGATCGAAGAAAACATTTTTTTAAAGGCACCACGATTCTGATAGTCGAAGGAAATATTACTCATAAGTTGAAGAAAATATTTTTTTTAATTTAATATTCCTCAAAGGGTTTAAGCCATGGTACAATTACAATTGATAGTCGAAGGAAAAATTGTAAAAGGAAAAACGCTTGAGATATTCCAAGAAAAATTCTTTTAATAGGAAGCAAGCTTGATATAGGCGAAGAAAATATTTTTAAAAGGAACCCGCTTAGTATGCTCGAAGAAAATATTCTTTTAAAGGAAACACGCTTGTGATTGTCGAACAAATATTCCTCAGAAGTTCACAGAAAATATTCTTTTAAAGGAAACACGCTTGTGATTGTCGAACAAATATTCCTCAGAAGTTCACAGAAAATATTCTTTTAAAGGAACCACGCTTGTGATAATCAAAGCAAATATTCCTCAGAGGTCCAAAGAAAATATTCTTTTAAAGAAACAGTCGAACAAAAAAATTGTAAAAGGAAACACGCTTGAGATATTCCAAGAAAATTTCTTTTAATAGGAAACACGCTTGAGATTGTCGAAGAAAATATTTTTAAAAGGAACCCGCTTAATATGCTCGAAGAAAATATTATTTTAAAGGAACCACGCTTGTGATAGTCTAACAAATATTCCTCAGAAGTTCACAGAAAATATTCTTTTAAAGGAACCACGCTGGTGATAGTAGAAGCACATATTTCTCAGAGGTTCAAAGAAAATATTCTTTTAAAGGAACCACGCTTGTGATAGTCTTTTCTTCGACTATCACAAGCGTAACCCTCAGCGGTTCAAAGAAAATAGTCTTTTAAAGGAAACACGCATGTGATAGTCCTCAGAGGTTCAAAGAAAATATTCTTTAGAAGAAACCACGCTTGAGATGATCGAAGAAAATATTTAAAGGAGCCACGCTTGTAAAAGTCTTTGGAAATATTCTTTAAAGAACCATGATTGTAATAGTCTTTGGATAATATTCTTTAAAAGGATCCATACTTGTGATAGTCGAAGAACATATACTTTACAGAAATCAATGCTTCTGTTAGCCGCAGAAAACATTCCGGAGCAAGTCGGAGAAAATATTATTTAAAAGGAACTACGCTTGAGATCTTCGGACAAAATATTATTTAGGAGGAGCAAAGCTTGTAATAGTCTTTGGAAAATATTCTTGTGATTGTGGATGAAAATATATTTTATAACAAACCACGATTCTGGTAATAGAACAAACTACTCCTTAGAAGGAACCACGCTTGTAATAGTCGAACAAAATATATTTTATAAGGAACCATGATTCTGATAATAGAACCAAATATTTCTTAAAAGGAACGTCGCTTCGGATAGTCCTAGGATAATGTACTTTTAAAGGAACCACTCTTCTGATAGTCAATAAAATATTCATTAAAAGAAACACCACTCTAGTCGTTCATTTATGGAACTGTTCTGCTTGTTTGCTGTAAGTAATCCTCTTAAAAGCTCTTAGATACATCAATTATTTTAGGAAGTTATTTGGTATTAATAGCCTTCAAAATAGTTTTTTTGGGAATCAGAAGGCACGTTACGCCATAAATATGTTGTCGTGGAGTTAATTCTGCATTAAATATTCAAATTAATATTTTTTGAATAGAAATTGTGGTTAATTTTATATTTCAATTTAATTTTTTGTTTTTTTGTATTAGTTATTGAGAAATTTTATATCATAGATTTTAGGATCACATTCACTAAAAAATAATAAATATTTTTAATTTAATTTTGTAAAAATATTTTTAATTTATATTTTTTAAGCAAATTTTTTTTTATTAAAATGAATATAAAAATAAAAACATACACTACTTTATTCAATAATAATTGTTGTTACTATTTTTTCAAGTTCAAGTTTATTTATTCTTCAACTGAGTGGAACACAAGTCTCACGATTTCCACTAACTTGCAACCGCGAAAAAAGTAAACACAACAAGACAAAAAACGCAACGATAAATTGTATTATAACCGAAGGCTATCCTTGATATCCTCACGAGATTGTATCCGCCCGAAATCAAAACCGTAACCCGTGTTGTGACACGTCTAAAACGCTACTAGTCGTAACTTGTGATTTTTTCTATAAAGAATTGAAACATTGCTATCATTGTTGGTTTCGTTGACGCCGGTGTCTGTGTGCTAGAAGTAATGAAAAGTGAAAAATAAAAGCAACAATAACGAAAACAAAAACAAAAGTGAAAAATACAAAATTCACACAAAAGCAGAAAAAAACAAAAAATTCAAATTTGTAACGTCTGAAAACTATCTACATGCGGCGGGCGCTGGTGGAAAACAATGGAATTGTGTTAAGACGCTGCTGGGGGGAAACAGCAACAGATGAGCATATGAACAAACAAACGAACCCGCAGTTTATAATTCACATATAGAGACGACAATACAAAATTAACAATTAGTGATTTAACTTCGTTCGAAGTCATTCTAGTGTAAGACAGGTAAGGTGAAAAAGCTTTATTAGAGAAACACACAACATATTGGTGCATGTGGGTAATGGGGTGGGGTGAAAGACCTAATTTGCCTTTTGATAGTCTTTGGAAAATATTCTTTAAAAGGAACCACGCCTGTGATAGTCTTTGGAAAATATTCTATAAAAGGAACCACGCCTGTGATAGTCTTTGGAAAATATTCTTTAAAAGGAACCACACCTGTGATAGACTTTGGAAAATATTCTATAAAAGGAACCACGCCTGTGATAGTCTTTGGAAAATATTCTTTAAAAGGAACCACACCTGTGATAGACTTTGGAAAATATTCTATAAAAGGAACCACGCCTGTGATAGTCTTTGGAAAATATTCTTTAAAAGGAACCAAGGCTGTGATAGTCTTTGGAAAATATTCTTTAAAAGGAACCACGCCTGTTATAGTCTTTGGAAAATATTCTTTAAAAGGAACCACGCCTGTGATAGTCTTTGGAAAATATTCTTTAAAAGGAACCACGCCTTTGATAGTCTTTGGAAAATATTCTTTAAAAGGAACCACGCCTTTGATAGTCTTTGGAAAATATTCTTTTAAAAGAACCACGCCTGTGATAGTCTTTGAAAAATATTCTTTGAAAGGAACCACGCCTGTGATAGTCTTTGGTAAACATTCTTTAATAGGAACCACGCCTGTGATAGTCTTTGGAAAATATATTTTAAAAGGAGCCACGCCTGTGATAGTCTTTGAAAAAATTCTTTAAAAGGAACCACGCCTGTGATAGTCTTTGAAAATATTCTTTAAAAGGAACAACGCCTGTGATAGTCTGTGAAAATATTCTTTAAAAGGAACCACGCCTGTGATAGTCTTTGAAAATATTCTTTAAAAGGAACAACGCCTGTGATAGTCTGTGAAAATATTCTTTAAAAGGAACCACGCCTGTGATAGTCTTTGAAAATATTCTTTAAAAGGAACAACGCCTGTGATAGTCTTTGAAAATATTCTTTAAAGGAACCACGCCTGTGATAGTCTTTGAAAATATTCTTTAAAAGGAACAACGCCTGTGATAGTCTTTGAAAATATTCTTTAAAAGGAACAACGCCTGTGATAGTCCGTGAAAATATTCTTTAAAAGGAACCACGCCTGTGATAGTCTTTGAAAATATTCTTTAAAGGAACCACGCCTGTGATAGTCTTTGAAAATATTCTTTAAAAGGAACCACGCCTGTGATAGTCTTTGAAAATATTCTTTAAAAGGAACCACGCCTGTGATAGTCTTTGAAAATATTCTTTAAAAGGAACCACGCCTGTGATAGTCTTTGAAAATATTCTTTAAAAGGAACCACGCCTGTGATAGTCTTTGAAAATATTCTTTAAAAGGAACCACGCCTGTGATAGTCTTTGAAAATATTCTTTAAAAGGAACCACGCCTGTGATAGTCTTTGAAAATATTCTTTAAAAGGAACCACGCCTGTGATAGTCTTTGAAAATATTCTTTAAAAGGAACCACGCCTGTGATAGTCTGTGAAAATATTCTTTAAAAGGAACCACGCCTGTGATAGTCTTTGAAAATATTCTTTAAAAGGAACCACGCCTGTGATAGTCTGTGAAAATATTCTTTAAAAGGAACCACGCCTGTGATAGTCTTTGAAAATATTCTTTAAAAGGAACCACGCCTGTGATAGTCTTTGAAAATATTCTTTAAAAGGAACCACGCCTGTGATAGTCTTTGAAAATATTCTTTAAAAGGAACCACGCCTGTGATAGTCTTTGAAAATATTCTTTAAAAGGAACCACGCCTGTGATAGTCTTTGAAAATATTCTTTAAAAGGAACCACGCCTGTGATAGTCTTTGAAAATATTCTTTAAAAGGAACCACGCCTGTGATAGTCTTTGAAAATATTCTTTAAAAGGAACCACGCCTGTGATAGTCTTTGAAAATATTCTTTAAAAGGAACCACGCCTGTGATAGTCTTTGAAAATATTCTTTAAAAGGAACCACGCCTGTGATAGTCTTTGAAAATGTTCTTTAAAAGGAACCACGCCTGTGATAGTCTTTGAAAATATTCTTTAAAGGGAACCACGCCTGTGATAGTCTTTGAAAATATTCTTTAAAAGGAACCACGCCTGTGATAGTCTTTGAAAATATTCTTTAAAAGGAACCACGCCTGTGATAGTCTTTGAAAATATTCTTTAAAAGGAACCACGCCTGTGATAGTCTTTGAAAATATTCTTTAAAAGGAACCACGCCTGTGATAGTCTTTGAAAATATTCTTTAAAAGGAACCACGCCTGTGATAGTCTTTGAAAATATTCTTTAAAAGGAACCACGCCTGTGATAGTCTTTGAAAATATTCTTTAAAAGGAACCACGCCTGTGATAGTCTTTGGAAAATATCCGTTTAAAGGAACCACGCCTGTGAGAGCCTTTGGAAAATATTCTTTAAAAGGAACCACGCCTGTGATAGTCTTTGGGAAATATTCTTTAAAGCGACCCATCTTAATATAACTTCCCAACTATTTCACCAATATAGCACACACTCATACCAATGCACTTCTACATAAGAATGAGATAATCAAGTCATTACTGCTGCCGTTGATACCTTAAAACATTTGTCAGTCATTCATGCATTCCATATCGCAAACTTTTGAATGGAATTGCATATTCTTAAAACAATATTATTGTTTTATGGCAACAACAAAAAATGTTAAGTGTGTGGCATATTTAATAGCGCTAAATTTATATTAAAATTTTTAACATCATCCATACATCTTAGAGGAGATAAAAAAGTATTTTTAAGATAGTCAAGTACTTAATGTAAAAATCATGGATCCTGACATTAAATAAAAACCCGCATGAATCATTTAATTTTCATTGTGTCTTGATTGACTCCCCCATGCCGGGTTACAGAGGTGAGTAGCAATTAACTTACAGTAAAAACAAACTGCTCAACTTGCGGATAATTACATAATGCGAACACTACACCTGTGACTGAAGCATACTTAGTTTTGGCGGGAAGTAATGTTAAAAGAAAATGATTATTAAAATTGTTTTACATTTCAAATGGTTATCGGTTATGTACTGTACATAAGCAATAACAACAAAAAAACCTGACACAGTGGCTTCGGAGAATTTTTGTTTGTTTTTTGTAATATGCTTTCATCGACTATAAGAAACGTGAATTTTTTAAAATTATTTTTCATTGACTATAAGAAACGTGGATTTTTTAAAATTATTTTTCATTGACTATAAGAAACGTGGATTTTTTAAAAATTATTTTTCTTTGACTATAAGAAATGTGGATTTTTTAAAAATTATTTTTCATTGACCATAAGAAACGTGGATTTTTTAAAAATTATTTTTCATTGATTATAAGAAACTTGAATTTTTAAAAATTATTTTTCATTGATTATAAGAAACTTGAATTTTTTAAAAATTATTTTTCATTGACTATAAGAAACGTGGATTTTTTAAAAACTATTTTTTCATTGACTATAAGAAACGTGGATTTTTTAAACATTATTTTTCGTTGACTTTAAGAAACGTGGATTTTTTAAAAATTATTTTTCATTGACTATAAGAAACGTGGATTTTTTAAAAATTATTTTTCATTGACTATAAGAAACGTGGATTTTTTAAAAATTATTTTTCATTGACTATAAGAAACGTGGATTTTTTAAAAATTATTTTTCATTGACTATAAGAAACGTGGATTTTTTAAAAATTATTTTTCATTGACTATAAGAAACGTGGATTTTTTAAAAATTATTTTTCATTGACTATAAGAAACGTGGATTTTTTAAAAATTATTTTTCATTGACTATAAGAAACGTGGATTTTTTAAAAATTATTTTTCATTGACTATAAGAAACGTGGATTTTTTAAAAATTATTTTTCATTGACTATAAGAAACGTGGATTTTTTAAAAATTATTTTTCATTGACTATAAGAAACGTGGATTTTTTAAAAATTATTTTTCATTGACTATAAGAAACGTGGATTTTTTAAAAATTATTTTTCATTGACTATAAGAAACGTGGATTTTTTAAAAATTATTTTTCATTGACTATAAGAAACGTGGATTTTTTAAAAATTATTTTTCATTGACTATAAGAAACGTGGATTTTTTAAAAATTATTTTTCATTGACTATAAGAAACGTGGATTTTTTAAAAATTATTTTTCATTGACTATAAGAAACGTGGATTTTTTAAAAATTATTTTTCATTGACTATAAGAAACGTGGATTTTTTAAAAATTATTTTTCATTGACTATAAGAAACGTGGATTTTTTAAAAATTATTTTTCATTGACTATAAGAAACGTGGATTTTTTAAAAATTATTTTTCATTGACTATAAGAAACGTGGATTTTTTAAAAATTATTTTTCATTGACTATAAGAAACGTGGATTTTTAAAAATTATTTTTCATTGACTATAAGAAACGTGGATTTTTTAAAAATTATTATTCATTGACTATAAGAGACGTGGATTTTTTAAAAATTATTTTTCATTGACTATAAGAAACGTGGATTTTTTAAAAATTATTTTTCATTGACTATAAGAGACGTGGATTTTTTAAAAATTATTTTTCATTGACTATAAGAAACGTGGATTTTTTAAAAATTATTTTTCATTGACTATAAGAAACGTGGATTTTTTAAAAATTATTTTTCATTGACTATAAGAAACGTGGATTTTTTAAAAATTATTTTTCATTGACTATAAGAAACGTGGATTTTTTAAAAATTATTTTTCATTGACTATAAGAAACGTGGATTTTTTAAAAATTATTTTTCATTGACTATAAGAAACGTGGATTTTTTAAAAATTATTTTTCATTGACTATAAGAAACGTGGATTTTTTAAAAATTATTTTTCATTGACTATAAGAAACGTGGATTTTTTAAAAATTATTTTTCATTGACTATAAGAAACGTGGATTTTTTAAAAATTATTTTTCATTGACTATAAGAAACGTGGATTTTTTAAAAATTATTTTTCATTGACTATAAGAAACGTGGATTTTTTAAAAATTATTTTTCATTGACTATAAGAAACGTGGATTTTTTAAAAATTATTTTTCATTGACTATAAGAAACGTGGATTTTTTAAAAATTATTTTTCATTGACTATAAGAAACGTGGATTTTTTAAAATTATTTTTCATTGACTATAAGAAACGTGGATTTTTTAAAAATTATTTTTCATTGATTATAAGAAACTTGAATTTTTAAAAATTATTTTTCATTGATTATAAGAAACTTGAATTTTTTAAAAATTATTTTTCATTGACTATAAGAAACGTGGATTTTTTAAAAACTATTTTTTCATTGACTATAAGAAACGTGGATTTTTTAAACATTATTTTTCGTTGACTTTAAGAAACGTGGATTTTTTAAAAATTATTTTTCATTGACTATAAGAAACGTGGATTTTTTAAAAATTATTTTTCATTGACTATAAGAAACGTGGATTTTTTAAAAATTATTTTTCATTGACTATAAGAAACGTGGATTTTTTAAAAATTATTTTTCATTGACTATAAGAAACGTGGATTTTTTAAAAATTATTTTTCATTGACTATAAGAAACGTGGATTTTTTAAAAATTATTTTTCATTGACTATAAGAAACGTGGATTTTTTAAAAATTATTTTTCATTGACTATAAGAAACGTGGATTTTTTAAAAATTATTTTTCATTGACTATAAGAAACGTGGATTTTTTAAAAATTATTTTTCATTGACTATAAGAAACGTGGATTTTTTAAAAATTATTTTTCATTGACTATAAGAAACGTGGATTTTTTAAAAATTATTTTTCATTGACTATAAGAAACGTGGATTTTTTAAAAATTATTTTTCATTGACTATAAGAAACGTGGATTTTTTAAAAATTATTTTTCATTGACTATAAGAAACGTGGATTTTTTAAAAATTATTTTTCATTGACTATAAGAAACGTGGATTTTTTAAAAATTATTTTTCATTGACTATAAGAAACGTGGATTTTTTAAAAATTATTTTTCATTGACTATAAGAAACGTGGATTTTTTAAAAATTATTTTTCATTGACTATAAGAAACGTGGATTTTTTAAAAATTATTTTTCATTGACTATAAGAAACGTTGTTTAAACAAATTAATTATTTTTATTTATTTATGAAACATTTTGTGTTTTGTTAAAAATATTTTTTTATTTTATTGAAAATATTTTTAATTTTTTTAACATATTTTACATTTTTGTAAAAATATTTTTTATTTTTTTACTATTTTATCTTTTTTTAGAAAATAGTTTCTAAATATTTTTTATTTTTTTTAAATTTTTAATGCTGTTATTTTTTATTATTTAAAAAATATTTTTATTCAATCCACTATGTTTACCATACTCACCCTCGTGCTGAATGCACCCACGAATACCACAAAATTATTTGTTATCATCAATACCCGTTGCGGTGCAGCATTGCTTGTACATATATTGAATGCGGTTGAGTGTGGAAACAAGTTAACAACACAACTGACCTCTGACTGTGTGAACTAAACAATTTTACAAAAAACACAACAACAGCAGCAGTAAAGGAAAACCCCACATAACAACAACAAATTTCAACTTACATGCAACAGCAGCCCCATGACAATAAAAATTCATAACAACCAAGTTTATAAGTTTTGATGTTTGGTTAACACTTTTCATATGGCAGTAAGCATGGCTCAAAATCAAATAAATATTTGACATGCGGGACATATTGTAGTTGTTGTAATTTTTGTATTTTCTTATGTGATGGAAAATACAGTCTACATTCCATTCGTTGTTATTTTACGTCATTGTCAAGTTTATTTTTCAAGAGTGTTGCATGCGTTTTTTCATCGGATAATAATGACAACAAAAACATCATAATTCGAGGCACGAATCTTAGTCCACCAAAATTGTTGTTGACCTATTTTTCTTACTAGAAAATTGTCTACTTTTAAAGGTTATTGCAATTAACATTAAGTGGGTCCCGCTTTGTAATGAAAGGGAGTGGAGGGTATCTCATATGACCGGAAAACCCTTTTATAGTTGTTATGAAGACATCTATGGAAAATCTGCTTGCTTCACTGCCTAAAACCTTAACAAATTTACAATATAGACGTATCAACAATTATTGTTAATTGTTTTTTGGGGTTTTATTTTTATTGTTTAATTTACAAAATATTTTAATTGTGGGAAAATTGAATGAGACAGTGGAGTTCGTAACCTAACATAAAACAACAGAATGGGGAACCTTTGTTTTGGATTTTTTAAATAATAATTTTTTAAACTCTTAAAAACGTGAATTTTTTAAAGACTATTTTTCATCGAATATTACGAACGTATTTCAAAAAAATTATACAATACAAAAAACGTAGATTTAAAAAAATACTTACTTACTTTACTTAGCTGGCCCATTACAGAACATTTGTTCCATAGACCGAAAAAGAAAGAAAGAAAGAAAAGATCTCCATTCCTCTCTGTTTTTCGCTTGGCTTTTTGGAATACCGCGCCTTTTCATTTCTTCATCCACTTGTATGCTCAATCGAAGCTTAGGCCTTCCGATTCTGCGTGCACCGCCATGTGGAATGTATTCATACGCCTTTTTAGCGGGTTCATCATCGCTCATTTTTATGATATGGCCTAGCCAACGCAATCGTTGCATCTCGATACGTTTAACTATATTCATGTCTTTGTATAGCTGATATAGCTCGTGGTTCATACGACGTCGATATTCACCGTCAACGCAAATCGGCCCGTAGATCTTTCGAAGAATTTTCCTCTCAAACACACCAAGCACTGCCTTATCTGCTTGCGCAAGTACCCAGGCTTCGGAGCCATACATTAGCACGGGTAGTATCAGCGTTTTGTATAGTGTTATTTTTGTTTGACGAGATGTGACTTTGTTTTTAAATTGCTTACTTAACAGAGGTCCGGAAAATGCCACTCGCTTTTAATGCATATTCGCGATTTCGTGCTTTTTTCATTGCTTGCTATTGCCATCTCTGTTTAATGCTATTGCTTGCTTTGCCTTTACTTTCATGAGTGTGTGCCAATTGCACACACACAACACACTACAAGAGCTCGTTGCCTTTTTTTTGCACGCTGCCTTCGAAAAAGCACGTTGCATTACAAAAAGCAGTAGATATTTCTGGTCAAATTTACATGTTAATAAACATAAAAAAATTAATGTTGAGACAATAAAAACAATTACTAGTTTAGTTTATCCTATTATTAAAGAAACTCAAAGAAAAAGCGAAATTTGGCAAATGTATTCATTTATTCAAACAGAAGATGGTACGATACTGTGTGGTGGTATGCAGTATTGCGCATACTGCATTTGCGAATCGTGTGAATACAAATGTAAAAGCAAGCAAGCATGCACTAAAGCAGTGAATCATTTTTTGGGGTGAATCTGCTTTTTGCACATTCATATTTTTTATATGCAAGGCACTGCACTATTCGCTTTTGGGAAAAGGCAATAGAGTGTGCCTTTTATATGCATTTTGCGGACCTCTGTTACTTAAACCATAGTAGCATCTGTTGGCCAATACAATTCTTCTTCTTATTTCACAACTGATGTTGTTTGTTGTGTTAATGGCAGTGATGAGGTAGACGAAGTCTTTAACTACCTCAAAATTTTAGGTACCAACTTCCACAGTTGGTCCGAGCTCTATGGACGCTTTGCGCGTCGACACCATCAATTTGGTCTTTTCGCCGTTTACCGCCAGAACCCACTTTCGAAGATTCTGCTTCGACCTTCCTAAAGGTATCAGTTACTTCCTTTACTGATCGTCCCATGATGTCTATGTCATCAGCATAAGCAAGTAACATGTGGCTATTGGTGTAAATTGTGCCATTTCATTTGACATTTGCATCTCGTATTACCTTTTCCAGCAAAATGTTGAATAGGTCACACGAATGGCTGTCTCCTTGTCTGAAAACCAGCGCGTCGCCTCCGGTTTTAAACAGCTCGGCTGGTAAGCCATCGGCTCCTGCTGCTTTATTATTCTTCAGCCGGTTGATTGCTGTCTTTACCTCATCTTGGCCGTGCGGTATACATTCTATACCATCTTCTGGGATTTGGTCTGTGGTATCATCGTCTTCGCTACTATTGGATACCAGCAGATTGGAGAAATGTTCCTTCCATATCCTGAGCACGCTATCTGTATCTGTTACCAGAGTACCTTGCTGGTCTCTACAGGAGGATGTGCCTGTACCAAAGCCGTCTGTTTAATGTTTCACTCTTTGGTAGAATTTTCGGACTTCATTCTGGCTCCTGTACATCTCGATTTTTTCACACTCCCGCTTTTCCATTTCTCTCTTTTCTTGCGGAAAAGACGTTTCTCTTCTCTCCTGTTCTCCCTATATCTCTCTCGTGCGCTACGCGTTGCTACTGATTGTAAAGTAGCTCTATATGCCGCTTTTTCTCTTCGGTAGCAGCACGACACTCCTGGTCATACCATGAATTCCTTTGTGGAGGTCTCTGGAAACCAAGTATGGATTTTGCGGCTGTTTGCATGGAGTGGGCAATATTTTGCCATTGTGTTGTTATGTTATCGGGACAAGGAGTGCTCCCGTTAAGCAATTGGGCTAGTTGAGTGGAATATGCAGTGGCTATCTGTTGTGTTTGCAGCCTATCGATGTCCAACTTCCGCGTTGTGTCTGTTCGTGCTTTATTTGCAACGTTTAGACGGGTACGTACCTTTGCTGCAACAATGTAGTTGTCCGAATCAATGTTTGCGCCTCGGAACGATCGTACATCCAACACGCTCGATGAATGTCTTCAATCTATCACAACATGATCAATTTGATTACTTGTTCTTTGATCTGGAGACAGCCAGGTGCCCTTATGATCATCGAGATGATTAAATCTGGTACTGCTAACTACCACGTTTTTGCAGCTGCAAAGTCTATCAGCCTCATGCCATTATCAGATGTTTCACTGTGGAGACTGAATTTCCCGACTGTTGGGCCAAAGATATTCTCCTTTCCAATTTTGGCATTAAAATCGCCTAGAATGATTTTAATGTCATGGGCAGGGCAACGGTCTTATGTTTCTTCTAAGCGCTCGTAAAATATATCTTTGGTCTGTTCGTCCTTTTCTTCAGTGGGAGCATGAGCGCAAATAAAGCTGATGTTGAAGAATTTAGCTTTTATTCGAATTGCAGCAAGTCTGTCATTCACTGGGGTGAAGCTGGATACCAGATGTTTTAGTCTCCGACTAACTTCGAATCCGCAACCAAACTCATGCTTTACGTCATGGCAGCTATAATACAGTGCGTCACCTTTAGGTGTTGTTGTGACGCCTTTCCCAATCCATCGTATTTCCTGTATGGCAGTAATATCGGCCTTGTACTTTTCAAGTACGTCTGCCAATGCGAAGACTGCAACTTCTCTATAAAGAGTGCGAACATTCCAGGTGCAGATTCGCAGATCATGGTCCTTAAAACGTTTGCGGGGTTCGTCAACTTTAGAGGGGTTTGTTTTTCCTTTCTTTCGCTTTTTCATAGTAGGTTGTTTTTTCTAGGGGAGGGTTACTAACCCGACGCCCAAACCCAAGTTTTTTCGTTCTTATGGGTGAACGCGCGGCACATGTTAGCTCACTACCTTTAATGGGTGTTAAAGGCAGTTCCCCAGGTGACACCACGGGGAGGTCAGTGTCCACTTGAGATGAAAGAGGGACCAAGATAAATCCAGGGCTTTGCCATGTTAAAACCGGTCAGGACCGTTCCATGGTATCTTCCATCCCCTACGATTTAAAAAAATACTTCAGCGAAAATTACAAACGTGCATTTAAAAAATATTTTTATTATCCCTAAAAGGATTCTTTAAAAAAATATTTTTAATACAGAAAGATGTCCAATGTCTGTCCTTAAAAACCTTCATAAGTGATTCTGATTCTGATTCCTCTTTCTCACAGTTAATATTATTGAATCCTTTGTTAAGAATAGACCAGCCACATCGTATCGTTCTCTGATCCACTTATTCTGAGAGGTTAATGACCCTTGATAGCCCCTAACGTCAGGATATGAGGTCGGCTTCTTTACCATATATAAAGGATAAAGGATTTGGAAAGTAAAGCAGTCGACAAGATTGGCAATACCGCCTATGAAATATTTGCTAAAGTTTTCGACTGCTTTGAGCCGGAGAGGTTCGCGAAACCTTTCTTTCAAGCTCTTCATGCAGCTTTAAACTTCTTTGTTTTCGTCACCAATATTTTAGGGGTATGTATCCTAGCCACATTGCACAGCGGTTCCAGCCATTTGCCAAAAATCAGAAACTGAATGTCAAATTCGTTGTGCAACATCTGGCAACTATGGTAGCTATGACATGGACCTTTTTAAAAATATATTAGTGTTTGCTTCATTCGAACGCGTTCTTATTAAGAATAGCTCCAAAACATATCGTGTTGCAAAATATTATAGCTGTCTAAACATATGGGGAATTTACATAGACATAGCCATCTACATCAACTGAACATTTTTTGTAGAGTCTTTGTACCATCAGTCTTTAGGCTAACGATCAAAAATTTCCCTCATGGAAATAATGTTTTTGGTTTCATAAAATTCGGAATTGATTTAGCCCTGTTCGTCCGTCTGACTCCTAGCTGCTGCGTATGATAACTCTCAAACGGATCAACCGTTTTGGCCAAACTGTGCACCTCATATTATTTTGTCCAAACATAGATAAAATTCGAAGATGTACCAAATCGGTCCACTCCTCCGGATACCTTCATCACAAAACTAACAAAAATCGTATAAATGGTCCATACAATAACTCTCGAAGGGAGTAAACTATTTGGTCCTAATATCCCTTTCAGACATATATTCTGTTCGAATTTGGACTGTATTGCTTGACTCCTTCGGGTACGTTCTATACAACATTTCAAAAATGTTCGTATAATTATAGTTTAAAAATTGTTTGCAGCAGGTTTTATTACTATAAAAAGTTTTCCAGGACAAGTCCATATTTTCTGAGATAATGACCCAAAAGCTCCAATAACCCCTGCCGGCACCAACTAAAATGACTTCTGAGCACGATAACTTACGAATTGATTATCTGATTTGAGCCAAACTTTGCACATTGTAACATTTCTTCCAAACAAAGGTCTATATCGGGTAACACCATCGGGTACCTCCCTCACTAAAGTTCAAAATCAAGTTTAAGGGCTATTCGAGGAGCATTTTAAAGATTTCATGGAAGGAATTCCTTGTGGTTTAACATGACAGAATATTCACGTACATAATACAACAACTACTACCCTTACCATACAGAACCAACCATCCAAAAACAACCATCATTACTATCCACCCTACCCATCCGCGAAAATAACATCTTACACAAGGGAGATTTGCATTTCAGTGCAACGTCACAACATTTATTGTCATGGCACACAACAAATAATTCTCATTTACTTTATACTTCAGGTCACTAAAGTATTTCAGAAATGCTTGAGAAGGGGGAACTTACTACTGCAGGGAGTTAGCTACACGGTTTTTAAGAAAAGACTGTTCTAAATCCGCCGACTTACACCTTGGTGTTATAGCGTTGGAAATACTTTTTGAGGGCTACCGATTAAATTTTGATGGCTAATACATACACAGGGTTTTCGAGTCAGCAGTTCCACTGGGCCTTCTGGTCAGTTGTGTCACTAGGTTTTCGGGTCAGTAGTTCCGCAGGGAATTCGGGTAATCTGTTCCACTGGGTTTTTGGGTCAGCAGTTCCGCAGGGCTTTGGGTCAGCTGTTTCGTAGTTAGAAACAAGTAGCGCATGGTAGAAATTAAACCATAACACTAGACTAATACCTAACCACTGTGTTGATGCTCGATCAACAGCCAAACGGAAAACCCATCGTATTCCCGAGCATCAACAGCTGAACGCCGAAAGCATCGTGTTTCCGAGCATCAACAGGCGAACGTCGAATCAACCGTGTTCCCGAGCATCAACAGTCGAATGCCGAACCCATCATGTTCCAGAGCATCAACAACCGAACACCGAATACATCGTATTCAAGAGCACTTATTCAACTACCCTGCCAAACAGCCAAATCCATCGTGTTCCCGAGCATCAAGAGCCGAACGCATCGTGCTCCCGAGCATCAACAGCCGAACGTCGAACCCATCGTCTTCCCGAGTATCAACAGCCGAACGTCGAACCCATCATGTTCCCGAGTATCAACAGCCGAACGCCGAACCCATCGTGTTCCCGAGCATCAACAGCCGAACACCGAATACATCGTGTTCCCGAGCATCAACAGTCAAATCCATCGTGTTCCCGAGTATCAACAGTCGAACGCCGATCACCTACAGCCGAACGCCGAACCCATCGTGTTTCCGATCACCTACAGCCGAACACCAAACCCATCGTGTTCCCGATCATCTACAGCCGAACACCGATTACATCGTAATACCGATCATTCACACTTGAACCCCGAGCATATTGTGCTTCCGACTACACACACCCGAACACCATATACACCGATTCGCCCGCATCCAGTCTGTCTGAAATATCGTCACACCTCTACTATCCCTCAAGAAAGTAAAGTTAACAATATTCGCTGGAGCATTGTTTCGAGAATGTCCTCGAAGGTAGACCTTGTGGTTGTGACTCTTGATCTACATATCTCCAGATCAATGTATGTGGTTACTTCTATGGATTGGAACCACAAAGCTATTGGAGTTAGTTAAGTAAGTATGAAAGGGTAGTTAAATAAGTGCAGTGTATTGTCTGGGCTTCTGCCGCATGCTGGAGATGTTCTGCATAGTGTCATCAATCATTGCCCTATAAGAATTCAGATGACTGCACCATCGCGAATGTAATTGAGCCAAAACTACTCAAGTTTGTCGTTGCTGTTGACGCTACTCAGTTGTGATATATAGGAGGTATACTCTGAGTCCACGACGACGTGGATATTATTATCTTAGCATCGATCAGGACATTCAGTTTCCGCAGTCCACCTGGTGAACAGATTGGCCGGAGGTTCGGTGGCGTATATCTGCGCATTCTTTGCGCAGAAAATGTGATACCCGTTGCGAAAATCATACAATAATCCTCATACGTGACAATATCAATGCCGCCTGGAGTTGGAATGCATTGGTAGGGGTATATCACCGTACTTACGGAACTATCTGTTTACTCCGCACATATAACTTCATTATCCAACTGATTCTCCAAATTAATCGGAGGGCAATATGTTAAATGGACTCAAATAGTGTTGAGGACTTGGCGATATTACAGGCTTTTGGTAAGTTGAGTGTCACCAACACTGTCATTTCGCGCGGCTTGTTCTGAAAGAGTCCTCGTCTAATATGTGTGGAGATAGATATTTCTGACAACGCTGCAATTTTATTCTCTCGATGGCCCGAATGTTCCAAAACCTGTCCAATATAAGAAGGAGTATGTTTTTGAGTATATACTTATTTATTAGGTGTGTCAGTGGAATTATAATACCCATTGTTTACGATACCTCCTCCACAAACTCCTAAACATGCTACCGGGATACCGAGAGCAAGTGAGCATAAATAACCCAGCAAAATTTGAAGAAAAGGGTTCCATGCGATGACGTGATTTCATTGCATCTTATACATTGGTTGGAAGGAAGTCGTAGAAGATCCGATCTTTTCATCAGCATTTGAACCCATGCAAAGGAAGTCGTGAAAGATCCGATCTTTTCATCAGCATTTGAACCCATTCCATCGATCCAATAGAGATGAATTTTGTGTTTTTATTTATACACATTTTTCTAAATATAGAATATTAATTTTTTACAATAGGCTTGATTTAGTCGGAGACTCGAAATCACAACCAATGTTGTTAAAACTCTCGTCTTAATAATAATGTCATTGCCAAGGGTTGGTGAAAATGACATGCCAAATCATTGTCGAAAATGACATGCCAAAGCATTAGTGAAAATAACATGTCAAAGCATTGGTGTAAATGACATGCTTTGGATCCAAAAATGAATAGCATCTTTTTGGGTCCACGCTCATATAAAATTCATCGATGAAGATGCTAAAAAGATGACATGCCAGATCACTTTCACCCATGATTGAATGACATCTTTGGCATCGAACATTTTGCTGGGAGGCTTTTATGTCGCCTTCTCCCCTAGAAGATGTGAGGCCCTTATGTCGCCTTCTTCCCTAGAAGATGCAAGACTATTAAACCGTCTACTGCCTTAGCAGATGCAAGGATTTTAAGTCGCCTTTTTCTTTAAAAAATGTGAGGCTAATAAGTCCCCTTCTTCCCTAGAAGATGCAAGGTTATTAAGTCGCCTTCTTCCATAGAAGATGCAAGGCTATTAAGTCGCCTTCTTCCCTAAAAGATGCAAGGCTAATAAGTCGCCTTGTTCCTAGAAGATGCAAGGCTTGTAAGTCGCTTCCTTAGAAGATGCAAGGCTATTAAGTCGCTTTCTTCCCTAGAAGATGCAACGCTATTAAGTAGCCTTTTTCCCTAGAATATGTGAGGCAAATAAGCCGCCTTCTTCCCTAGCATATGCAGGGCTATTAAGTTACCTTTTCCTATAGAAGATGCAAGGCTTCTAAGTCGCCTTCTTCCCTACAAGATGCAGGGCTATCAAGTCACCTTTTTCCTAGAAGATATGAGGCTTTTATGTTGCCTTCTTCCATTGAATATGCAAGGCTATTAATTCGCCTTCTTCCCTAGAAGATGCAAGGCTTTTAAATCGCCTTCCTCCCTAGAAGATGCAAAGGTATTAGGTCGCCTTTTTCCCTAGAAGATGTGACACTAATAAGACGTCTTCTTCCCAAGATGCAAGGCTATTCAGTATCCTGCTTCTCTAGATGCAAGGCTATTAAGTCGCCTTCTTCCCTAGAAGATACAAGGCTATTAAGTCGCCTTCTTCCATAGAAGATGCAAGGCTATTAAGTCGCCTTTTTCACTAGAAGATGTGAGTCAAATAAGCCGACTTCTTCCCTAGAATATGCAAGGCTATTAAGTCGCCTTCTTCCATAGAAGATGCAAGGCTTTTAAGTCGCCTTCTTCCCTAGAAGAACCAGGGTTATTATGTCGCATTTTTCCTAGAAGATGTGAGGCTGTTATGTCGCTTTCTTCACTAGAAGATGCCAGGCTATTATGTCGCCTTCTTGCATAAGAGATGCAAGGCTTTTAAGTCTCTTTCTTCCCTAGAAGATGCAAGGCTATTAAATCGCCTTTTTCGTAGAAGATGTGAGGCTTTGAAGTCGCCTTTTTCCTAAAAGATGTGAGGCTAATAAGTCGCGTTCTTCCCTAGAAGATGCAAGGCTATTAAGTCGACTTCTTCCACAGAAGATGCAAGACTATTAAGTCGCATTTTTCCCTAGAAGATGTGAGGCTAATAAGTCGCATACTTCCCTAGAAAATGCAAGGCTACTAAGTCGTCTTCTTCCATAGAAGATGCAGGGCTATTAAGTCGCCTTCTTCCCTAAAAGATGCAAAGCTATTAAATCGCCTTTTTACCTAGAAGATGTGTGGCAAATAAGCCGCCTTTTTCCCTAGAAGATGTGAGGCAAATAAGCTGTCTTCTTCCCTAGAAGATGCAAGGCTACTAAGTCGCCTTCTTCCATAGAAGATGCAAGGCTATTAAGTCGCCTTCTGCCTTAGAAGATGCAAGGCTATTAAGTCGCCTTCTGCCTTAGAAGATGCAAGGCTATTAAGTCGCCTTTTCCTTATAAGATGTGAGACTAATAAGTCGCCTTTTTCCTTATAAGATGTAAGTCTTTTAAGTCGCCTTTTTCCCTAGAAGATGCAAGGCTATTAAGTCGTCTTCTTACCTAGAAGATGCAAGTCTATTAAGTCGCCTTCTTCCATAGAAGAAGCAAAGCTTTGAAGTCGCCTTCATCCTTAGAAGATGCAAGGCTATTAAGTCGCATACTTCCCTAGAAGATGCAAGTCTATCAAGTCGCCTTCTTCCCTAGAAGATGCAAGGCTATTAAGTCGCCTCTTTCCCTAGAAAATGTGAGGCAAATAAGCCGCCCTCTTCCCTAGAGGATGCAAGGCCATTAAGTCGCCTTCAAGGCTAATAAGTCGCCTTCTTCCCTAGAAGATGCAGGGCTATCAAGTCGCATTTTTCCTAGAAGATATGAGGCACATAAGCCGCCTTTTTCCCTAGAAGATGTGAGGCAAATAAGCTGCCTTCTTCCCTAGAAGATGCAAGGCCACTAAGTCGTCTTCTTCCATAAAAGATGCAAGGGTTTTAAATCGCTTCTTCCCTAGAAGATGCAGGGCTATTAAGTCGCATTTTTGCTAGAAGATGTGAGGCTATTATGTCGCCTTCTTTATTAGAAGATACAAGGCTTTTAAGTCGCCTTCTTCCCTAGAAGATGCAAGGCTATTAAGTCGCCTTTTCCCTGGAAGATGTGAGGCAAATAAGTCGCCTTCTTCCCTAGAAGATGTGAGGCAAATAAGCTGCCTTCTTCCCTAGAAAATGCAAGGCTAATAAATCGTCTTCTTCCCTAGAAGATGCAGGCCTATCTAGTCGCTTTTTTACCAGAGGATAAGTCGCTATTATGTCGAGTTCTTCCCTAGAAGATGCAAGGCTATTAAGAAGTCGCCTTTTTCCCTAGAAGATGTGAGGCAAATAAGCCGCCTTCTTCCCTAGAAGATGCACGGCTATTAAGTCGCCTTCTTCCCTAGAAGATGTGAGGCAAATAAGCTACCTTCTTCCCTAGAAAATGCAAGGCTAATAAATCGTCTTCTTCCATAGAAGATGCAAGGCTTTTAAGTCGCCTTCTTCCATAGAAGATGTAGGGCTATTACGTCGCCATCTTCCCTAGAAGACGCAGGGCTATTAGGTTGCCTTTTTCCTAGAAGATGCAAGGCTAATAAGTCACCTTCTTCCGCAGAAGAAGCAAATCAATTATGTAGTATTCTTCCCTAGAAGATTCAAGGCTATTAATACGCCTTCTTCCCTAAAAGATGCGAGGCGGTGATGTCGGCTTCTATTCAGTCGCCTGCTTTCCCATAAGATACCAGGCTATTAAGTCGCCTTCTTCCCTAGAATGTAAAAGGCCTTCTTTTATATAAGAAGTAATATTATTCTAATTATTTTTAAAATGTTGTTTATTAATCTTGCTTATATAATAATTGTTTTCATTATAATAAAAATATAAGCATGTGTGTGTTTACTTAGTGTTCCCTCTCTCCAATATTATTGTTTATACTTAAACCTAATCACTGTAACTAATTTTGGTTGGTTGTTTTTTTAATGCAAAGCCAAAGCCAAGGTCAAAGAAATACAACCATAAAAATGTCATTTTCCCTAGAAGATGCGAGGCTAATAAGTGGCCTTCTTCCATAGAAGATCCAAGGGTTTGAAGTCGCCTTCTTCCCTAGAAGATGCAATGCTAATAAGTCACCTTCTTCCCTAGAAGATGCAAGGCTAATAAGTCGCCTTCTTCCCTAGAAGATCCAGGCCTATCTAGTCGCTTTTTTACCAGAGGATAAGTCGCTATTATGTCGAGTTCTTCCCTAGAAGATGCAAGGCTATTAAGTCGTCTTCTTCCATAGAAGATGCAAGGCTTTTAAGTCACCTTCTTCCATAGAAGATGCAGGGCTATTACGTCGCCTTCTTCCCTAGAAGATGCAGGGCTATTATGTTCCCTTTTTCCTAGAAGATGCAAGGCTAGTAAGTTGCCTTCTTCAATAGAAGATGCGAGGCTATTAAGTCGTCTTCTTCCCTAGAATATGCAAGGATATTAAATTGTCTTCTTCCCTAGATAATGCAAGGCTATTGAATCACTTTCTTTCCTATCAGAGGCGAAGCTATTAATTCGCCTTTTTCCGTAGAAGATGTGAGGCTAATAAGTCGCCTTCTTCCCTAGAAAATGCAAGGTTATTAAGTCGCCTTCTTCCATAGAAGATCCAAGGGTTTGAAGTCGCCTTCTTCCCTAGAAGATGCAAGGCTATTAAGTCGCCTTCTTCCCTAGAAAATTCAAGGCTAATAAGTAACCTTTTTCCCTAGAAGATGCAATGCTATTTAATCGCCTACTTCCCTAGAAGATGCAAAGCTAATAAGTCACCTTCTTCCCCAGAAGAAGCAAATCAATTATGTAGTATTCTTCTCTAGAAGATTCAAGACTATTAATACGCCTTCTTCCCTAAAAGATGCGAGGCGGTGATGTCGGCTTCTATTCAGTCGCCTGCTTTCCCATAAGATACCAGGCTATTAAGTCGCCTTCTCCCCTAGAATGTACATGGCCTTCTTTTATAGAAGATGCAAGCCATAAAGTGATATTATTCTAATTACATATTTTTAAAATGTTGTTTATTAATCTTGCATATATAATAATTGTTTTCATTATATTAAAAATATAAGCATGTGTGTGTGTTTATTTAGTGTGCCCTCTCTCCAATATTATTGTTTACACTTAAACCTAACCACTGGAACTAATTTTGGTTGGTTTAATTTTTCAATGCAAATCCAAAACCAAGGTCAAAGAAATACAACCATAAAAATGTCATTGAAAGAGAATTAAAGGTAAACTTCATGCACAAAGCAATGTTAGTGCAAAGATATGCAAGATGATTCCAAGTGATGTGTGGAGAAATTTTGAATTGCCAATTAGATATCTTTTGATAAGGAAGTTAAGAATTGTGCATAAAAATAAAGTAATTAATGAAATTATTTCAATTGGAACGGTTATGGTGGACTTGAAAAATGTGAATATAATAAAATTTACTTTATTATTTTATATTTTCTTTTTATTTTTAATGAAGTCGTGAATTTTTTTAAATTTTTTTTTTATTTTATTTTTTTTTTTTTTTTTTTGTTAAAATATTATCAGCTTTCTAGCCGGGGATTTTTTTTATCGATTTTTAAGCATCAACGATTTCCATTATGTATCTATGGATATCCTTCAAATGATATAAAACATCCATGTTTATTGCTCTCTATGGTTTTTAATTTGTTTAAATAATCGAAGTTTATAATTTCTTTCACATTGTTTTGATAATTAATTTCCAGCTTTTGATCATTGCGCTTCACATATGATTCATATGTACTTCACTGCAACAAAATAATATTATTTGACTAATTGTTTCACAAAGACACAGCGTGTTCAGTTGCAGGTCAATGAATAACAACAAAAAAGCTAATTTGTTAAGCTGCCTTCGGAACAATGATGTGACACAAACACACAGATCATGAGACCTTTGTTGAGAACAGCACTCCATTGTGGCAGAATAATTTATCATTTTGAAAACTACACATCCTAACTGAACAACAACTTGAACTTGTATATTGATAATGATCGACAATATTATTTTTTATTTTATTGTTATTTTAACTACCATAAATAAACCAACAAGTGAACTTATTTTAAATGTGTCATAGCATAAAAAATAAAAAAAATAAATAATAAAGAAATATATTTGTTTTCAAGTTCATTATTAAGTTCAACCATAAAGATCATTATCAAGAATGATTATCACAATAATATTCCCATAACATCTATAAATTCTAAAGACTTAATAACATTTGTAATTTTGCATTCATGTGATCATCTCAAATCTCAGATATTTCAACAATAATCCCTTCATGTGCATTAAACATTTTGTTAAACTATGCAAAATTGTATAGAGAAGGGGGTGTAAAGCCCCACCAACAACCCCTGTCATTAAGTATTCCATATATCTATGATTTGATATTCGTTGGTGTTGCTGTTGCTGTTTTGTTGCACTTCATTTTGATTTCTAATGAAATCACTTGCACTCATGTGCTCGTTTGTTAATAATATATAATTTTTTTTGTTTTCGTTTTTAAACTGAATCATTAACATCAAGTTATATCGTGATTGCGCATTCTATCTATCAACTGATATCGTCGTGACACACCCCTGTCAGAGAGAATTTAAAATATTTTAAGATGATTTCTATTGCTACACACGCTATTGATTAGAAGGAAATATACTGGGTTTATCAGAAGGCTTCTTACTTTTTTGTAATAGTTGTTAAAGGGTGTTTACTAATTACTCTTTTTTGCCTATGAAATACAAAAGACTTAAGAAACAAACTTTAATTCACAACAAATCACATTTATGTTTGGATAGGTTAGGGGAACCATTCAGTAAAAGCAAATTTTGTTTAAAATTTCTCACGTTCTATATGGGATTAATAAAACACGGATTTTTTTAACTGTTTAAAAAATCAACTTTTTTGCATGTAATCCAATAAAAATTTCAAATAATTTTTTAATTAATTTCTCGTTAGAGACGAGCTTACTGACCAAGATGCTTTTTGAAAAAGGAAAGCCGACGATACGAACCCACACAATCACCACTGTGTGACATGCGTGTTTCGCCTTTGGTTTAGGAAGGCTCCTCAGACACATCGACTGTGGGGCGGCTTCGCTATCCTCTAACTTATTTCCTCTTTCAAATGCATTTGGTCACAAATCGCAGCGACCTAAGTAGTGGTCAAGTAACGTCAGTATTTATGTCTTAATAACATTTTCTTTTGATAAACTTTATTGTCAATAAATCGTAACTAAAGTTCCCACGAACTTTTGTAGTTATATGTATTATTTTTTTTTTAATTATTAAAACAAACAAATTATACGAAGTCGTTGAAGGGTTTCCAAGCCCTTGAAATATAAAATCAAACGGAATTGCTGTTTGTATTGGAAATTTCATAAAAAACTGCAATATTCTCCTTCTCATTGATGGTCATATACATAATTAGCCTGTGAACAAAGTAGCTATCCTTTAAAATATCACCATGTTTCCCACGACGTAGGGGATGGAAGATACCAAGGAACGGTTCTGACCGGTTTTAACATGGCAAAGCCCAGGATTTATCTTCCTCCCTCTTTCATCTCAAGTGGACACTGACCTGCCAGTGGTGTCACCTGGGGAACTGCCTTTAATACCCGTTAAAGATAGTAATCTAACATGTGCAGCGCGTTCACCCATAAGAACGTTAAAAACGTGGGTTTGGGTGTCGGGTTAGTAACCATCCCCTAGAAAAAACAGCCTACTATGAAAAAACGAAAGAAAAGAAAAACAAACCCCTCTAAAGTTGACGAACCCCGCAAACGTTTTAAGGACCGTGATCTGAGAATCTGCACCTGGAATGTTCGCAGTCTTCGCATTGGCAGATGTACTAGAAAAGTACAAGGTCGATATTACTGTCATACAGGAAATACGATGAATTGGAAAAGGCATCACAACAACACCTAAAGGTGACGCACTGTATTATAGCTGCCATGACGTAAAGCATGAGTTTGGTTGTGGATTTGTAGTTAGTCGGAGACTAAAACATCTGGTATCCAGCTTCACCCCAGTGAATGAGACTTGCTGCAATTCGAATAAAAGCTAAATTCTTCAACATCAGCTTTATTTGCGCTCATGCTCCCACTCAAAAAAAGGGCGAGCATACCAAATATATACGAGCGCTTAGAGGAAACATATGACCGTTGCCCTGCCTATGACATTAAAATTATTCTAGGCGATTTTAATGCCAAAATTGGAAAGAAGAATATCTTTGGCCCATCAGTCGGGAATTTCAGTCTCCACAGTGAAACATCTGACAATGGTATGAGGCTGATAGACTTTGCAGCTGCAAAAAACATGGTAGTTAGCAGTACCAAATTAAATCATCTCGATATTCATAAGGGCACCTGGATGTCTCCAGATCAAAAAACAAGTAATCAAATTGATCATGTTGTGATAGATGGAAGACATTCATCCAGCGTGTTGGATGTACGATCGTTCCGAGGCGCAAACATTGATTCGGACCACTACCTTGTTGCCGCAAAGGTACGTACCCGTCTAAACGTTGCAAATAAAGCACGAACAGACACAACGCGGAAGTTGGACATCGATAGGCTGCAAACACAACAGACAGCCACAGCATATTTCACTCAACTAGCCCAATTGCAAAATCCATACTTGGATACCAGAGACCTCCACAAAGGAATTCATGGTATGATCAGGAGTATCGTGCTGATACCGAAGAGATAAATGCGGCATATAGAGCTACTTTACAATCAGTAGCAACGCGTAGCGCACGAGAGAGATGTCGGGAGAAAAGGAGAGAAGAGAAACGTCTTGTCCGCAAGAAAAAGAGAGAAAGGGAAAAGCGGGAGTGTGAAAAAATCGAGATGTACAGGAGCCAGAATGAAGTCCGAAAATTCTACCAAAGAGTCAAGCATCAAACTGATGGCTTTGGTACAGGCACATCCTCCTGTAGAGACCAGCAAGATAATCTGGTAACATATACAGATAGCGTGCTCAGGATATGGAAGGAACATTTCTCCAATCTGCTGGTATCCAATAGTAGCGAAGACGATGATACCACAGATCCAATCCCAGAAGATGGTATAGAATGTATACCGCCCGACCAAGATGAGGTAAAAACAGCAATCAACCGGCTGAAGAATAATAAAGCAGCAGGAGCCGATGGCTTACCAGCCGAGCTGTTTAAAACCGGAGGCGACGCGCTGATAAGGTGTATACATCAGCTAGTTAGCACCATCTGGCAGGAAGAACGCGTATCCGACGATTTGTACCTGAGCATCCTGTGTCCCGTCCACAAGAAAGGAGATAAGACTGTATGCTCCAACTATAGGGGCATAAGTCTTCTCCCTATTGCCTATAAGATAGTGTCAGGGATATTGTGCGAACAACTAAAGCCAATGGTCAACGAAATTATTGGACCATACCAATGTAGCTTTAGACCTGGCAAGTCCACCATTTACCAGATATTTACCCTGCGGCAAATCCTGGAGAAGACCCAAGAGATGCAGATCGACACATATCACCTTTTTGTCGATTATAAAGCAGCATTCGACAGTCCCCTCCGATCATAGGTATTCCATGCAATGTCTGAATTTGGTATCCCCGCAAAGCTCATCCGGCTTTGTAAGATGACCTTAACTGATACTAGGTCCTCAGTTAAAATAGGAAAGAACCTCTCCGAACAGTTCAGTACCAAAGAGGTTTCAGACAAGGAGACAGCCTTTCGTGTGACCTATTCAACATTTTGCTGGAAAAGGTAATACGAGATGCAAATGTCAAAAGAAATGGCACAATTTACACCAATAGCCACATGTTACTTGCCTATGCTGATGACATAGACATCATGGGACGATCAGTAAAAGAAGTAACTGATAACTTTAGGAAGGTTGAAGCAGAATCTGCGAAAGTGGGTCTGGCTGTAAATGGCGAAAAGACCAAATTGATGGTGTCGACGCGCAAAGCGTCCATAGAGCTCGGACCAATTGTGGAAGTTAGTGCCTATAATTTTGAGGTAGTTAAAGACTTCGTCTACCTCTGCACTGCCATAAACACAACAAACAATATCGGTTGTGAAATAAGAAGAATTGTATTGGCCAACAGATGCTACTATGGTTTAAGTAAGCAATTTAAAAACAAAGCCACATCTCGTCAAACAAAAATAACACTCTACAAAACGCCGATACGACCCGTGCTAATGTATGGCTCCGAAGCATGGGTACTTGCGCAAGCAGATAAGGCAGTGCTTGGTGTGATTGAGAGGAAAATTCTTCGAAAGATCTACGGGCCGATTTGCGTTAACGGTAAATATCGACGTCGTATGAACCACGAGCTATATCAGCTATACAAAGACATACATATAGCTAAACGTATCGAGATACAACGATTGCGTAGGCTAGGCCATATCATAAGAATGAGCGATGATGAACCCGCTAAAAAGGCGTATGAATGCATGCCACATGGCGGTGCACGCAGAATCGGCAGGCCTAAGCTTCGACGGAGCATACAATTGTATGAAGAAATGAAAAGGCGCGGTATTCCAGAAAGCGAAGCGAAAAACAGAGAGAATTGGAGATCTTTTCTTAGTTCGGTCTATTTTAGACTATTTTATTGCAGGTATTTTATGCAGGTATTTTGAGAAAATGTTCAGATCGCATGTATTTAGCGTCTTTTCAGTATTTTGTGGCCTTTTTCGGACATTTGAGCTTGCCGAACAAAGTGTGGATTAGGATTAAAGTTCAAAAATGTTGTAGAGGAGGCACTTAAAGAATGGACCGACAAAGTCCGTTGTGGAAGTCATATCTTTTCGATAGATATCGCGCCCACTAGTCATTTTAGTGGATCATCGTATAACGTTTGGAACTTTGCAGGAATCATGAACTTGTCCACGCAAAATATAATATTGCTGTAAGCAGGACCACAGCGAACAGCATCGGTATACATTTTGAAAGGATCTTGAATGACAATTTTTCTTTACTTATTAATATATTGGAAAAATTTTTATTTCTTTATACTTTTCTGGTATAGCTCCGATAGAACAGTACCTCCCGATTTTCGGTACCGCCCGATGATAATTTTCCACACACATTTGATATATAGACATTTCCGGGAAGAGTACATGCTTCCCAAAAACAGAAAATGTTTTGCTAATGAACGATATAACTGCTCTCTGGACTGTGAATTTTATTAAATCGAAAACTGAAATGTGAAGAAATGTCCATTATTTCCGAAGTTTCTGACTCTTGGACCCATGTTTATGCGTCTCCCCTATGACCTGCAACCCCACCGATGAAGTACGTATAACTGATATCAGTTTTAAAATTTTACTCACTTTTAAACTTCGCAAAACAAACGCAACAATTTGAATCCAATAAAAAATGAACATTTTTTAAAAATATTGAAGATGTTTGAATGCGATTTGTTTCAGTTGCATATGTTCTGACCACTAAATTTAAAGCCGTGTTATGTATTTCTATAATTTTTTCATAATTATTGGTATATAATATTATCGTGTCAAAACATTTTATTTTTGTTTTTAAAATATTTTTTTGAAATTAGGTATTTTTTGCAATTGTTTATTGTTTAATAATTGTAAAAAAATATCTAATTTCAAATAAATATTTTAAAAACCTTTTTCTAAACCGTGCAATTTTTTTGCAAATGCATTGGCCACCTATGGTTCCTACTAAAATTGCTTAAAAAAGTCTACGTTATTATTAAACTCCGAAAATTGATAAAAAAAAATACGTCTATTGCTGCAAAGACTACTCCTAAAATTTCTTTACTTTATTGGTGCCTACGGCTCCTCAATAAATAATCAAATGCATTGGTAACTTAAAGCAGGTTTAATGAAAGTAAATTAATACTTAATACTTATTATTTGATATAGTCATACATAGATGTGACTAAAGTGTTAATCATATAACATCAATAGTAAATTCTAACAAATATTGTCTATTGGCAAAAAGTATAAATTTATTACTAACAAATCGTAGCTAAGTTCCCACGAACTTTTGTAGACACTTGTACGATTACACTGTGCAACACTGAAAATGCAAACAACTTCTAGTGGGCATTTTCTGTAAGTACATATTAAGACTACAAAACCCCTAGTTGGGTTTTGTGTTTTTAGATCGGGTTTGGATTTTATGGCCTCATCTATACCGGGCTGAAAATACCCTTTTTTCTATTAATCTGTGTTTTATATCAGAAACTAATAAGAATTTTGCTTTGCGGTCTTCAGCAATATTGTAGTCCTAAAGTAGTAGAACTTATATGTCAAACAGACGAATTACGCAAAACCTCATATAGCCCATCAAAATTGATCAAATATAGGAAAGATTACATAATTTCTGGAATTATGGTCAATAACTGCCAAACTATTGAGAGTTGAGCCTTTCGCAAAAATTTTCCAAATAAAGTCCTCAGCAATTCTTCAGAACATTCTGAAACTATAAAACACTTATTTCATGTTATTTAGGCGGTATTTCATATCATACTTTCTACAGAACATATTTCAAACAACGTTCACACAGGCTGTTTATTCTCATATATGAAATTTCAATTTATTGTTGATATATTTATCAAATTGTCGTTGAAAAATATTATAGAAACAACGCGATAGAGGAACTTTACAACAATGATATGTTCTGAAGAGTTGTGTATTACATTCCAGCGAATATTTTTCCCAATGATAACATTAAGAAAAATTTGACGCTTTTGGAGATACGCTGCGAAATATACACAAATCACGGAAATTTTAGATATATTATAAAATTTGAGGCAATAAATGAGGTTATTCGTGTTCATTATGTTTTCAAATACATTCTTCTTGTTCTTATCTATAAATTTGCTGCGGATGTCATGGAAACATTCGTATTGGGTTCAAAGATGTAGCTCCGATTTTCTTTAAAAAGTCAATATTTAGCCATGTTTAGATAGGGCCATAAAATCCGAACCCGATCTAACAAAAGAAAACCCAAAGAGGGTTGTTGTCTGTTGCGTCTGTACTTTCATAAAAACCGCATTTGAAATTGTTTGCACAAAATTACCACAAAATTACGTTGCACAGTGTTATTATTGTTTATTAATTATTAAAACAAACAAATTATATGAAGTCGTTGAAGGGTTTCTAAGCCTCAGAAATATAAAAACAAACGAAAGTTTGCACATGTATCTAGTCTACGAATGTAATTGGCGAATTGGAAACTCAATCTTTTCTATTTATTGGGGACGTTTACATTACAAGCTTGTGAAATCAGTAGCTGTCCTTAACATAACAAAGAGAAACAAGCATATCAACGATTGCAAGGTGCAATGAAAAAATAATACGACACCACTGGTAAGAAGATTTTGATTTCTTAAATTCTTAGGAAATGTGGCGAACATTTCCCTGAAAAGATTAAAGTGTATATGTTCACTTTCCATCGGGTCTAATTGTTAAGAAGTATTTTAGCATGGCCGCATGGTATTTGAACTTTTTCTAGTTATCTCTTTGTTGGATATGGTTACCATCCAAATATACAATAACATAATGAGGCCAATAATCGTTGCCGTTTGCAAAAACATGCCAATTAACACACTAGTCATCTTGCTATATCTGCTCATTGTGCTATTGTTTTTGTTATACTCCCTCCCATATTTGATTCGATCATTCAGTTTTAGTTTAATTATTCTCCTACCTTGTGACGTCATTCATTATTACCCTTTCTACTCTCTTGTATTTATTACCTCTACCGCATTTATTGCTAATAGTTAGTTATAAATGCATTATTCTACAACTAACTACAAATTGGTTGAAAAGTCATCTGGAGATCAACCAGTTGAAAACGTTGAATGTTCAATAGTGTGCTTTAGACGCAAATAATTCTCATATACACTTTCGTAATTATTTCGATATAAATGCAACACACAATTATACAAACTAGATTTGATAGATTCGACATACCAAAAGAAGAACAACAAGGGAACATAACTGAGAAACAAATGGTGTCAAAATAAAAAGTCAAAGATAAAAGCAAAAGAGAGAATTAATTAAATTAGAATTAATTAAATTAAAGAAATAAAAGAAAATAAAATATAATAAATAAAAAAATACTTTTTTCTCTTTCTTTAAGAGAAAAACAACATTTTTAAACTGACTATAAAAAGTCAAAAAATAGTTAGATATAAATTAGTTAAAAATAGTTGGTTTATAACTAGTTAAAATTAATGCAGAGATGGACAATTGTCCACTGCCTAGCTCATCCCCATGTTAAAATAGTTAGTTGGCGTAATGGAAAATAATCGAAAAATAACCAGTTGTGGTTATTTAAAACTAGTTATAAATTACTTTAAACAAATTTATTTCTCCGCAGGGAACCTAATTAGAATAAAGCTGTGTGCTTAGTAAAGTTAAGCTGTGTGCTATTAAAGTAAAGTATGGTGATAGTAGAGTATTGTGTGAATAAGTGAAGTAACCTTTATAAAGCATTGGAGAATCGTAATCTAAGAAACCTCGTTTTATTTGGTATGAATCCTATTGGGATAAGCTAAACCTGATTCCGTAGCAATATATTCGTTGCCAACTTAATGCTTCTGTTCATAATTATAGCCCTTGTAATAGCCCCAGAGCTTTAAAAATTGTCTAGTGATCAAATAAAATAGGTGGTAGGTCCGATCACTATCAAAAAAAAGTGACTGGTATTGGTCTTACCTTTACAAATGAGTGACTGGTATTGGTCTAACCTTTGCATATCGTAATATTTCTCTCAAACATAAATAAAATTCGAAGATGGAATAAAGTGTACAAATCCTTTGAGTACTTCATGCTTCCGGACATAATGAATGCAAAGTTCTATACAAATCGTACGGTGTCCAACTATAATGGTTAATGTCCACAACAAGTGACTCCCAAACTATGATCAAATTCCAAGATGGGCAACGTTGACACTTAGTTCAACAATGTTCAACAATTTGGCATTTAAATCCAGTTAAGGCCACTTTTTTAGTCGTATTTAAATGTTAATAGCGTGTAGTTATTGTGATTATGACTACAACTGCATAATTATTTTTCCAAAGGAAGCCATTACTTCCCGATATGTCACAATATACACATCACACATGAAATCTAGGTTTTTAACCCAGCAAGTCTTTGTGGAAGTCTGTAATGGCCCAAACCTCAAAAAACGGGTAGTATCCTTGTACTATATAATTGATTATGGACTTTATTAGTGTATACTGTGTTGGTTGGATCTACGAGGGGAATAATGAGATCTACGGTTTATGAACCCTACCTCACACAAGCCTAGAAATTTACGCTACGAACTTCGAAAAACTTATTTTATCACATAACTCTTTTGCACATATGGGATTGATGGGGACTTTTAGGACATTGCTTCTAATGGTAAACCCTAGCTTTTTGCTATTTCTCCTTTATACTCATATTTATTTTGACTGGGCAATAATTGCTATTTTGCTGTCCTTCAGGATGTTTACAGTGATTGGCTTTGTGTTAGCGTTAGACCTGTTCAGACACTCTGTAATCGCTCGGCATGAAGGATGGTATTGTGAAATCTGTAAAATCTCAGCTTCCAGCGTGTTCCATAGATCCACATTTCTCTGTCAGGTATTAAAACTTCACATAAAGCGAATTCACTTGTTACAGGTATACGGTCTGATACAATATTATCTATTGGCTCACTCTTTGTGAGCCGTAGAATATTTTAGTGGGGTGGACAAAGAAAATTTTTTCTAAATGCCTTATTGATGTAGTCCTTAATGCCCCGCTAATACTTAATCAACACATTCTTTGTACTTTTTGAAGCTGTGTATGTTTTTATCGATCTAATTATGTTTCTCTATATATAGTATAATCCTAGGATTAAAACCCCATTTTGGGCCAACATCTGTGGGCCTTACTAGCCCTTTTTGGATATTGTCTTTCCAATTTTCAGTTTCCTATCCACAATTACTCCCAGGTATTTATTTCACTGTACACTTAAAATGTTTATTGTCTTATTTAGGAAAACTGGTTCCTCGGTTAGATTGGCCAAGCACTTACCCAAGAATTTGTAACAAATGGTCTGTTCCAGTACTGCAAGAATATACAAATGTTTGCTATATTTTTCGATAACATAAAGGAAAAAATGTTATCGTAGTAAAAAATAGTAGATTCTTGCAGGTTCTGGAACAGAGCATATAATAATGTATTTTATTTTTTTCTTCTATTTTTAACTAAAACTACAAAAACAATAACTTTTTTTCTTACAACTGAAACACCCAGTGTTTAATAATACCCATTACAAGCCTAAAACTATGCTAACATTTTTAATAAATTACAAAACAAAGAAAAGCTTTATCCAAGCGCATATTAGGGTTGACACTCTGAAAAAAAAAGAAAAAATACAATAAAAACAACAAACACTCATATCACAAATAACTTACTCTCCGACTTCTCCCAACCAATTTCATTTTTTTCCAAACGATTTTGTTCCACCAACCAATCGTACAGTGGCCGATAATATTCCAAAAGGCCATGCAAATTTAATTGATCTGTACCCAAAAGAGTTGTTAAAACTTCCTTAAATGGAACCGATGAACCCAAGGCCATGGCTTGACTGAAAAACATAATAAAAATAAATAACATAATAATTGATATTTATTAGCATAATTCTGAAATTACTTACCTAATTTTCTCTCCCACAATTCTCTGACCAGTTAAATCACACAAATCCAATGCCTTATTTGCATCACCTTGTTTATATTGATTTGTGGCGGAACAAAAATGTTCCAATAGCTGATATTGCAGAACAATACTTAGTATTTGTGTTGTATATTGATCATCAACTTCCATTAGGAGTTTGGCAGGTGCATCGAAATCTTCATTGGTCCGTACAACCGGAGGTTCTGCTCCTGTATAGTCTTCCGTTAAACGCCAATAAGCACAATTGTCATTGATGTTCATTGTCTTGTCAAGGACATCTAGGCGATAACGTTCCAAAATATAGAAGACCGGTATTAAGAAGATTGTACGAAGGCCCTAAAGCAAAGAGAAGAAGATATTAGATGGCATTTGGATCTATAGAGTTGTTTAAGTTGTTTTTTAGAGGCTGAATACATATAATGCATTTTTTACTCGTGGATTTTTTATGAATATTTTTTAAGAGGCTAAATATAGCCGTGGATTATTATTTAATGTTTTAGAGGTATGCCTTACATAGTTTTGGTTTTTTACCAACTTTTTTCTAGAGATAGTCTTGGATTTTTTAAAATAATTCTTACCCATCAATTGTTATTAAAATTGTATCTTAGATAAAGTATTATATCTGATGGCCTAAGCTGCTAATGCTATAATTTTTTTCCCTCTATTGAATATATATTCAATATATGATAAATGTAATAAATAAATAAAATACTTCTCGGTGCGAAATGTATAAAAATTGTGGCATTTTTGCATTTATGTTGAAATTTGAGGCAATAAATTAGTTTTTCGAGTTCACTATTTCTCCAAATATTTTACTCTTGCCCTTATCTACAAATTTTCTTCAGAGGTCAGAAAAAGATTCGCATTGGTTTCAGAGATATACAGCTCCGAGATATGTAGCTCCGAATTTCTTTAAAAACTCAATATTTAACAATGTTTATATGGGGCCATAAAATCCGAGCTGGATCTGACACAACAAAACCCAACTAGGGTTTCTTGTCGTTTGGGTCTGTACTTTCAAAAAATCCTCAGTTCGAATTGTTTGCACAAGATCACCTTAAAAATGTTGCACAGTGTTATTTAGAATTTTCCAGCAGGCGCGGATTAAAAAAAAATAATATTATTATTTTTATTATTCAACATATATTTTTTATTGTTCTTGCATTTTTTGAATTTTTCCGATAGGCATGGATTTTTTAAACATATGTCTTTGGGTTTCGATAAGCGTGGATTTGTTTAAAAATATTTTTTTTTTTTTTTTTTTTGGATTTTTCCAATTGACGTGGATTATTTTAAAACTATTTTTTGGATTTTTCTAATTGACGTAGATTTTTTTAAAACTATTTTTTGGATTTTTCCAATTGATGTGAATTTTTTTAAAACTATTTTTTTTTGGATTTTTCCAATTGACGTGGATTTTTTTAAAACTATTTTTTGGATTTTTCCAATTGACGTGGATTTTTTTAAAACTATTTTTTGGATTTTTCCAATTGACGTGGATTTTTTTAAAACTATTTTTTGGATTTTTCCAATTGACGTGGATTTGTTTAAAACTATTTTTTGGATTTTTCCAATTGACTTGGATTTGTTTAAAACTATTTTTTGGATTTTTCCAATTGACGTGGATTTGTTTAAAACTATTTTTTGGATTTTTCCAATTGACGTGGATTTGTTTAAAACTATTTTTTTGGTTTTTCCAATTGACGTGGATTTTTTTAAAACTATTTTTTGGATTTTTCCAATTGACGTGGATTTTTTTAAAACTATTTTTTTTTTGGATTTTTCCAATTGACGTGGATTTTTTTAAAACTATTTTTTGGATTTTTCCAATTGACGTGGATTTTTTTAAAACTATTTTTTGGATTTTTCCAATTGATGTGAATTTTTTTAAAACTATTTTTTGGATTTTTCCAATTGATGTGAATTTTTTTAAAACTATTTTTTTTCTGATTTTTCCAATTGACGTGGATTTTTTTAAAACTATTTTTTTTTTGGATTTTTCCAATTGACGTGGATTTTTTTAAAACTATTTTTTGGATTTTTCCAATTGACGTGGATTTTTTTAAAACTATTTTTTGGATTTTTCCAATTGATGTGAATTTTTTTAAAACTATTTTTTGGATTTTTCCAATTGATGTGAATTTTTTTAAAACTATTTTTTTCTGATTTTTCCAATTGACGTGGATTTTTTTAAAACTATTTTTTGGATTTTTCCAATTGATGTGAATTTTTTTAAAACTATTTTTTTTTCTGATTTTTCCAATTGACGTGGATTTTTTTAAAACTATTTTTTGGATTTTTCCAATTGACGTGGATTTGTTTAAAACTATTTTTTGGATTTTTCCAATTGACGTGGATTTGTTTAAAACTATTTTTTGGATTTTTCCAGTTGAAGTGGATTTTTTAAAACTATTTTTTGGATTTTTCCAATTGACGTGGATTTTTTTAAAACTATTTTTTGGATTTTTCCAATTGACGTGGATTTGTTTAAAACTATTTTTTGGATTTTTCTAATTGACGTAGATTTTTTTAAAACTATTTTTTGGATTTTTCCAATTGATGTGAATTTTTTTAAAACTATTTTTTTTTTTGGATTTTTCCAATTGACGTGGATTTTTTTAAAACTATTTTTTGGATTTTTCCAATTGACGTGGATTTTTTTAAAACTATTTTTTTGGATTTTTCCAATTGATGTGAATTTTTTTAAAACTATTTTTTGGATTTTTCCAATTGATGTGAATTTTTTTAAAACTATTTTTTTTTCTGATTTTTCCAATTGACGTGGATTTTTTTAAAACTATTTTTTTTTTGGATTTTTCCAATTGACGTGGATTTTTTTAAAACTATTTTTTGGATTTTTCCAATTGACGTGGATTTTTTTAAAACTATTTTTTGGATTTTTCCAATTGATGTGAATTTTTTTAAAACTATTTTTTGGATTTTTCCAATTGATGTGAATTTTTTTAAAACTATTTTTTTTCTGATTTTTCCAATTGACGTGGATTTTTTTAAAACTATTTTTTGGATTTTTCCAATTGATGTGAATTTTTTTAAAACTATTTTTTTTTCTGATTTTTCCAATTGACGTGGATTTTTTTAAAACTATTTTTTGGATTTTTCCAATTGACGTGGATTTGTTTAAAACTATTTTTTGGATTTTTCCAATTGACGTGGATTTGTTTAAAACTATTTTTTGGATTTTTCCAATTGACGTGGATTTGTTTAAAACTATTTTTTGGATTTTTCCAATTGACGTGGATTTTTTTAAAACTATTTTTTGGATTTTTCCAATTGACGTGGATTTGTTTAAAACTATTTTTTGGATTTTTCCAATTGACGTGGATTTGTTTAAAACTATTTTTTGGATTTTTATACCCTACACCACTATGTGGGGAGGGTATTATAAGTTGGTTTTGGCCAAAAAGTTTGTAACGCATCGAAATAATGGTCGTAGACCCATACTTATATATATCAAAATGAATGTCTCGACGAGCTGAGTCGATCTGGCTATGTGTGTCCGTCCGTCAGTCCGTCCGTCCGTCCGTCTGTCCGTCTGTCCGTCTGTCCATCTAAACCTTGTAATCACGCTACAGGTCGCAATTTTGATCGGATCGTCACGAAATTTTGGATGTTGATGGGGGTCCCGGAGGGGAAGAAGCCTATTGATTTTGGTGATGGTCGGATAATATTAAGGGGTCGGAATGGGCAAAAAACTTATGTGGATAAAAAGACAACGTTTTTTTCCAAAGCGAATATCTCAGCTTCTGTATGGGGTATACCAAAAGCAAAACCTGACAATGAAAGTAGAAAATATCACCTTTCTAATGAAGTAAAGTATGTTCTTGTAGGTGATCAAACAACGAAGATATCACAATAGTCGCAAATAAACCCCAAATTTTCATGTTTGCGATTTTAATTATAATGACGAATATCACAGCTGTGGTTGGGGACTTTCCAAAAGCAAAGCCTGGCTATGAAAGTAGGAGATCCCATCTTTACAATGATGTAAACTAGGTCGGCGTAGGTGACCAAATAACGGAGATATCGCAATAGTCGGTAATACATCCCATTTTTCCACATTTTTGGAAATCACGCTACAGGTCTCAATTTTGATCGGATCGTCACGAAATTTTGAGGGTTAATGGGGGTCACACAGATGAAGAAGCCTATTGATTTTGGTGATGGTCGGATAATATTTAGGGTTCGTAATGGACAAAAAACTTATTTGGAGGAAAAGACAACGTTTTTTTCCTAAGCGAATATCTCAGCTTCAATATGGGGTATACCAAAAACAGAACCTGGTCATGAAAGTAGAAAATATCGCCTTTCTAATGATGTAAAGTAGGTTCTCGTAGGTGATCAAACAACGAATATATCGCAATAGCCGCTAATAGAACCCAACTTTTTTATTTTGCGATTTTAATAATAATGACCAATATCACAGCTTCGGTTGGGGATCTTCCAAAAACAAAGTCTGACTATGAAAGTAGAAAATCCCATCTTTACAGTGATGCAAAGTAGGTTGGCGTAGGTGGCCACATAACGGAGAAATCACAATAGTCGTCAATACATCCCATTTTTTCATTTTTTTGTAATCACGCTACAGGTCGCAATTTTGATCGGATCGTCACGAAATTTTGGGGGCTAATGGGGATCCTACAGAGAAAGAAGCCTATTGATTTTGGTGATGGTCGGATAATATTCAGGGGTCGGAATGGGCAAAAAAACTTATTTGGAGAAAAAGTCAACGTTTTATTTAAAAGCGAATATCTCCGTTTCTAAAAGGGGTATATCAAAAGCAAAACCTGCTAATGAAAGTAGAAAATATCACCTTTGCAACGATGTTACGTGGGTTGTCGTAGGGGGTCAAACAACGAAGATATCGCAAAAGCCGCTAATAGAACACAACTTTTCATTTTTGCGATTTTAATAATAATGACGAATATCACAGCTTTGGTTCGGGACCTTCCAAAAGCAATGTCTGACAATGAAAGTAGAAAATCCCATCATTACAATGATGTAAAGCAGGTTGGCGTAGGTATCCAAATAACGGAGATATCGCAATAGTCGGTAATACATCCCATTTTTCCACTTTTTTTGGAAATCACGCTACAGGTCGCAATTTTAATTGAATCGTCACGAAATTTTTGGTGTTATTGGGGGTCCCACAGAGGAAAAACCCTTTTGATTTTTGATAATGGTCGGATATTATTCAGGGGTTGGAATGTGACAAAAAAAATATTTGGAAAAAAGACCAACGTTTTATTTCAAAGTTAATATCTCCCTTCTGTAGGAGGTATATCGAAAGCAAAACCTGGCAAGGAAATTAGAAAATATCACCTTTACAACGATGTGAATTAGGTTGTCATAGGTGGTCAAACAACAGAGATATCGCAATAGTCGGTAATGCATTCCTTTTTCCATTTTTGTGCAATCACACTACGAAATTTTGATCGGATCCTCACGAAATTTTGGGGGTTGATGGGGGTCTAACAGAGAAAGATGGTTGGCATACATCCCACTTTTCCATTTTTTTGGGTTGTACTGCCGATGCACTTAAATGCGTTTCAAAAAAATTTACCTGTGTTAATGAAGACATTCAGAGCAAAGGCGCTAAGCTATCCCAATTTTAATATTTTGAATTTTATTAGTCAAAAGCTTATGAACAGGGGTAGTGGTGTAGGGTATCACATAGTCGGCCCCGACCCGACTATAGCCTTGGCTCACTTGTTCCAGTTGAAGTGGATTTTTTAAAACTATTTTTTGGATTTTTCCAATTGACGTGGATTTTTTTAAAACTATTTTTTGGATTTTTCCAATTGACGTGGATTTTTTTAAAACTATTTTTTGGATTTTTCCAATTGACGTGGATTTGTTTAAAACTATTTTTTTGGATTTTTCTAATTGACGTAGATTTTTTTAAAACTATTTTTTGGATTTTTCCAATTGATGTGAAGTTTTTTAAAACTATTTTTTTTGGATTTTTCCAATTGACGTGGATTTTTTTAAAACTATTTTTTGGATTTTTCCAATTGACGTGGATTTTTTATACCCTACACCACTATGTGGGGAGGGTATTATAAGTTGGTTTTGGCCAAAAAGTTTGTAACGCATCGAAATAATGGTCGTAGACCCATACTTATATATATCAAAATGAATGTCTCGACGAGCTGAGTCGATCTGGCTATGTGTGTCCGTCCGTCAGTCCGTCCGTCCGTCCGTCTGTCCGTCTGTCCATCTAAACCTTGTAATCACGCTACAGGTCGCAATTTTGATCGGATGGTCACGAAATTTTGGGTGTTGATGGGGGTCCCGGAGGGGAAGAAGCCTATTGATTTTGGTGATGGTCGGATAATATTTAGGGGTCGAAATGGGGAAAAAACGTATGTGGATAAAAAGACAACGTTTTTTTCCAAAGCGAATATCTCAGCTTCTATATGGGGTATACCAACAGCAAAACCTGACAATGAAAGTAGAAAATATCACCTTTCTAATGATGTAAAGTAGGTTCTTGTAGGTGATCAAACAACGAAGATATCACAATAGTTGCAAAAAAAACCCAAATTTTCATGTTTGTGATTTTAGTTATAATGACGAATATCACAGCTTTGGCTGGGGACTTTCCAAAAGCAAAGCCTGACTATGAAAGTAGAAGATTCCACCTTTACAATGATTCAAACTAGGTCGGCGTAGGTGACCAAATAGCAAAGATATCACAATAGTCGGTAATTCATCCCATTTTTCCATTTTTTTGGAAATCACGCTACAGGCCGCAATTTTGATTGGATCGTCACGAAATTTTAAGAGTTAATGGGGATCTCAAAGAGGAAGAAGCCTGTTGATTTTGGTGATGGTCGGATAATATTTAGGGGTCGGAATGAACAAAAACTTTATTTGGAGAAAAAGTCAACATTTTATTCCAAAGCAAATATCTCAGCGTCTATAAGGGGTCTACAAAAAGCAAAACCTGGCAATGAAAGTATAAAATATCACCTTTACAACAATGTAACGTAGGTTGTCGTAAGTGGTCTAACAACGAAGATATCGCAATAGTCGCTAATAAAACCCAACTTCTCATTTTTGCGTTTTTAATAATAATGACGGATATCACACCTTTGGTTGGTGACCTTCTAAAAGCAAAGCCTGACTAAGAAAGTAGAAAATCCGATCTGTGAAATTATGCAAAGTAGGTTGGCGTAGGTAGTCACATAATAGAGATATCGCAATAGTCGTTAATGCATCCCTTTTCCACTTTTTCTGCAATCACACTACAGGCCGGAATTTTGATCGGATCATCACGATCACAGAGATAGAAGCCTATTGATGTAGGTGATGTCAAATATAAAATTAAATATTAATTATTTTGGTTCAGTTCGCCTTAAGTCATTTGGTATAAAAGCCAGATAGGTGAAAACTTTCGTATCTCCATAAAAGAAATGTTTTCGAGTGAAAAGATTTTTCACAGAGTTAGTGGTGTAGGGTATCACATAGTCGGTCCCGTGCCGACTATAGCCTTTTCTCACTTGTTTAAAACTATTTTTTGGATTTTTCCAATTGATGTGAATTTTTTTAAAACTATTTTTTTTTTTTTGATTTTTCCAATTGACGTGGATTTTTTTAAAACTATTTTTTGGATTTTTCCAATTGACGTGGATTTTTTTAAAACTATTTTTTGGATTTTTCCAATTGACGTGGATTTTTTTAAAACTATTTTTTGGATTTTTCCAATTGACGTGGATTTGTTTAAAAATATTTTTTGGATTTTTCGAATAGACGTGGGGTTTTTTAAAAATATTTTTTGTTGTGGATTTTTGAATAGACGTGGGGTTTTTTAAAAATATTTTTTGTTGTGGATTTTTGAATAGACGTGGATTTTTTAAAAATATTTTTTGGATTTTTCGAATAGACGTGGGGTTTTTTAAAAATATTTTTTGTTGTGGATTTTTGAATAGACGTGGATTTTTTAAAAATATTTTTTGGATTTTTCGAATAGACGTGGGGTTTTTTAAAAATATTTTTTGGATTTTTCGAATAGACGTGGGGTTTTTTAAAAATATTTTTGTTGGGCATTTTTGAATAGACGTGCATTTTTTAAAAATATTTTTTGGTTTTTTGAAAGGACGTTGATCTTTCGAGTTGACGTGGATTATTTAAAAATATGTTTTGGGTTTTTCGAATAGACGTAATTTTTTTTAAAAAATATTTTTTTGATTTTTCGAAAAGACGGACAGAGGGGAAATTTGTGTTAAAAGTTGATCAAAAGCCCTAGAAAGCTCATTTATAGTCCGATTGATATAAAATGTTGCACAAAGCATATCTTTTGTATAAGGATTAATCCTATAGAAAATAATAAAAATCGGTCCAGATTTGATGCAGCTTCCATATATATTCGCATCTGATATGAGATAAAAATGCACCAAAATCACTGAAATTTGACACATGCAGCCTGAACTAGCCTAAAAAAACATTGAGCCAATTTTCAAACAAATCGGTACAGATGTATATATAGTCCCATTATGGGACTCCCATATACATATATTTCATTCCAAATTTTATTTTTTGAAACTTACTTAAATTAAATTTTTCTCAATTCACATGAGAAAAGCCGTGAATGTTTCTGAATAATGCAAACATATTTGATAGGTGTTGGTTTAGTCTGATAAATAAGAGCCCCGGTTATAAGGCGGAGCAAAATTTAGTTTGAGTAAACCTTGCAATTCCATATAAAAATATTTCATATTTTAGTTGAGAAAAATTTGATTTTTTCGGAATGGCGCAAATATGCACAATTTTTTATGATTGAATCTGATATTTGAGACTCAAGCACATAAAACATTAGAAGAAACTATGGTCGGGAAACGACGGGGAAATAGACTTTTTCACTATTGAAATTGTAGTAATCTTAAAAATTATCATAAAGAGGATATGTATCACCATTATTAAAGAGCAAAGATGTAAAATCAATCTGAACATTTTAAATGCTAATCTTGTTCGGAGACTGTACAAAAACAATAAATCTTGAAAAATATAAATTTTCGAAAATTTACTTTTTGTTTTCAGTATGGCTGAGTTCAATCGACTGCTGCATTGGATTGGTTAATCTTACAAAGTCGAGGATGGTTATAGCAAATGTAGAAAAAAATCTGGTTGCCGTTTATCAACATTTTTTCATAAAAAAACGATTTTCATATTTTGAGTTTTGAGCAACTTTAGGCCTATGTTTCCCCTCTGTGAGACGTAGAAATATAATAATATTATTGGGATATTTCGAATAGACGTAAATTTTCTTTTAATATTTTTTTTACATTTCTTGAATAGACTTGTATTTTTTTTTTTTTTTTTTTGATTTTTCGAATAGACTTTGATTTTTTAAAAATATTTCTTCTTTTAAAATATTTTGTGGATTTTTCTAATAGGTGCGGATTTTCTTAAATATTTGTTGATTGATTTTGATTTTTAATATTTTTAGATTTGTCAAATGGGCGTGGATTTAAAAAAAAAAAACAAATTTCTAGTAGCCGTTGATTATTTTAAAAAATCTTTTTTGGGTCTTTCAAATCGGCGTGGATTTTTTCAAAATATTTTTCGAATTTTTAAATACAAAATTTTTGGATTTTCCGAATGGGCGTCCATTTTTTTAAATATTTTTCGGATAGCCGTTGAATTTTTAAATATGTTTTGGACTTTTGAAATCAGCGTGGATTTACCTATTTTTTTGCGCGTGAATTTTTCAAGTGCCCGGAAATCCGTATGCGGAAAGGAGATAAATACAAATAACGAATATTTAACATGGAAATGGAGAACACTGATTTTTTTTCGTAACCCATTAGTTCCAATTTCCAAAAAAATCGGCCACATTTAAAATTTCATATTTATTGTTTTATCCGTTCGCTAAATACCACCACTGAATTTCAAAATTACAGCTCAACCATTTTACTCGATAACAATTTGTACCAAATTCTAATTCAGCCATTCAGTAATTTTCATAGTACGTATTTCCAAAATAACATAAATTTCTCAGCCCTATGCACCAACACTGACCTTAATACCAATGTTTACAGCTCTATTTCTGCATGAAATTTAGTACTATTTACTAATTTTCGTATACGTATGGCTCGTATTTCTATAAACACCTCCATATCTCAGCCCTACACACCAACACTGACCATAATCCCAAAATTCAGAATTCCAGTCTATATTTTAGCAAATACCAAAAGGTTTCAAATTTATTTCCATTTATTTTGTACAATTTAGTACAGCCAAGTACGAATTTCCAAAACTAATTCTATATCACAATCTAAATGGAAATTCTTAATTCCAAATTGAGAATTTAGTACCATTTAGTGCTTTTCATACACCTAAGTAAGAATTTACAAAACTACCTCCATATTTCAATCCTACAATCCAGCAGTAATACTTATTCCTAATTTCAGGATTCCAGCTCTATCCGATCACCTAAATACAAATTGTACCAATTTTTTTACCATTTAGTACTTTTCGTACCCATAAGTGCGAATTTCTAAAACTACCTCAATCCTACACCCCAACAGTAATCTTAATTCCAAATCTGAGGTCTATCATTTCACCCAAAATACAAATTGTATCTAATTTAGTACTTTTCGTACACGTAATTACGAATTTCCAAAACTTTCTCAATCATATATCTCAAAAATAATCTTAATTCCAAATTTCAGGTTTCCAGCTCTATCCGACCACCCAAATCCAAATTGTACCACATATGGTACCAATTAGTACTTTTCGTAACTATATGTACGACTTTCGAACACTCCAACAGTAATCCCAATTCCAAATTATAGGATGCTAGCTCTATCCGATCATCCAAATGCAAATTGTACCAAATTTAGTACCATGTAGTACTTTTCCTACCCATAAGTACGAATTTCGAAAACTACCTCAATCCTATACTACATCAATAATCTTTATTACAAATTTCTAGATTCCAGCTCTATCCGACCACCCAAATTCAAATTGTACCAAATTTGGAACTCTTCGTACCCTTTTATATATCAAGATACCAGCTCTATTCGATCACCCATATATATTGTTCCAAACTTAGTACCATTTTTACTTTTCGTTCCCATAAGTACGAATTTCCCAAACTACCTCCATATTTCAATCCTACACTCTGGTTGAAGTATCCTACACTCTAACAGTAAGCATAATTCCAAATTTAAGGATTCCAGCTATATCCATTCCTCCAAATTGTACCAAATTTAGTACCATTTAGTACTTCTCATATACATGGGTACACATTACACCCAGCTTTTTATATCAACCCTACTTATCCATCAAATTTCAAGCTATTAGCTCTATCCGTTCACATAATACCAAATGATACAAAATTTAGTACAAGTTAGTACTTTTCGTACACTTACAGTTCGAATTTCTTAAACCCTTTCGTACATCTATCCTACGTTCCTTCAGTTACTCTCATTTCAAATTTCAGATTTCTGGCTCTACCGGTTAACCATATACAAAGGCACCATATTTTAACGGGTGTTAAAGGTAGTGAGCTAAAATGTGCCGCGCGTTCTCTCATATAAACGTTAAAAACTTGGGTTTGGGCGTCGGGTTAGTAACCCTCCCCTTGAAAACAGCCTACTATGAAAAACTATGAAAAACGACAGAAAAGAATAACAAACCCCTCTAAAGTTGACGAACCCCGCAAACGTTTTAAGAACCATGATCTGCGAATCTGCACCTGGAATGTTTGCACTTTTTATAGAGAAGGTACAGTTTACGCATTGGCAGATGTACTTGAAAAGTACAAGGCCGACATTACCGCCATACAGGAAATACGATGGATTGGGAAAGGCGTCACAACAACACCTAAAGGTTACGCACTGTATTATAGCTGCCATGACACAAAGCATGCGTTTGGTTGCGGATTTGTAGTTGGTCGGAGGTATAAACATCTGGTCTCCAGCTTCACCCCAGTGAATGAAAGACTTGCTGCAATTCGATTAAAAGCTAAATTCTTCAACATCAGCTTTATTTGCGCTCATGCTCCCACTGAAGAAAAGGTCGAACAGACCAAAAGTATATATTACGAGCGCCTAGAAGAAACTTATGACCGTTGCCCTGCCCATGACATTAAAATCATTCTAGGCGATTTTAATGCCAAAATTGGAAAGGAGAATATCTTTGGCCCAACAGTCGGAAAATTCAGTCTCCACAGTGAAACATCTGGCAATGGTATGAGGCTGATAGACTTTGCAGCTGCAAAAAACATGGTAGTTTGCAGTACCAGATTTAATCATCTCGATATTCATAAGGGCACCTGGCTGTCTCCAGATCAAAGAACAAGTAATCAAATTGATCATGATCATGTGAAACATGTTAAGTATTGAAAATATCGGCTACTATATACTCTACATGTCCACAAAAATATAATTTACTATTTCTTTCCTATCGTCAGATATAACGGTATTTGTAGGCAAATTTTGGTTGGTTCTATTCAGATGAACCGGAGTGTATAAAAGACAATGTGTGTATGTTATGTTTGTATGTTCCATATAGACTCAAAAACGGCTAAACCGATTTTCTTGAAAACACCCGTGGAGAAAATAGGCTATATATTTTTTGAATTTCGGAGGGGGCGGGGTTCCTCCCCATGCACTACTTCTTTGAAAACACTATTTTAGCGCGCCCACTTTTTAAATATGTTATGTTATGAACATGGCTTTGGAGTCGAGGTAAAAATTGGCCGACTCCGACTCCAGGCCACATTTTTTCACGACTCAGACTCCGGAGTCGACTCCGAAAAAGACAAAATTGCAGTAAAAGGATTTCTGAATATTGGATCCCTCTCGATCTGTTAAAGGATTATTTATAGATAAATAAATGTTTTTACTCTGTGGTTCGTAAACCCAGAATGTGTGTTTTGTATTTGTTTAGATTTCTCTACTTGTCTCCTTCAGTACATGTAAACTGTTTACAGAGAGATATGTATGTATGCCAATATAAGGCTCTTTATTCACGCTCACAACCTATATATTGATGTGTGCACTTAACTAGAAGAGTTACCACTGATCTATCAAATAAAAAAAAAAAATTGCCCAACATTTTGTTCTGCATCTACATATAAAAAAAAAGATTAGAGATAATTATCTCAAAAATAGGAAATGCATTCGGAGTCGGAGTCGAGCTTTTTTAACGACTCCGACTCCAGCAAAATTTGCTAGACTCCGACTCCAAAGCTCTGGTTATAAATGTACAGGGAGGACCCTTGGCTACATATTTCGTTGAATTTCGGTGGGGCGGGGAACCTCCCCTATGCCCGATTTTTTAAAAACGCTATTTAAGCAAAGCTGAAATGAGAGATTGAAGTAATTCCAAACCACCCCTCTCCGAACCACCCTGCTCCGAACTTCCACCCTCAGCTTCACCCTGCTTCGAACTTTCACCTTACAAATCGATGTTACTCGATTGTACTCTTAGACTAAACTCCACTTGAGAGTTTAATAAATTACGTATATCTTCTTATATAAAAGACAATGTGTGTCGGTATGAACCGATATTTTGAAAATTTCGGGATCACCCGTGGTGAAAAAGGGGGTATATTTTGTTGCACTTTCTAGGGGGCAGGGTAACTTCCCCTATGCCCAATTTTTAAAACCCCTATTTTATCACGCCTCTTTTTAAATAAATTTCAGAGAATGTACAGGGAAGACCTGTGGTGTGTGTTGAATTTCGGATGAAAATAAGCTATATATTTTGTTGAATTTCGGCGGAGCGGGGTTTGAAAATTAATTCGATAGACAATGGTGGTTGTGTCTCCGACCCGAGGCACTTATTTGTGGCCTTAAGACCCGACCAGGCCCACTTTTTAAATATGTTATATCTCCAAAACTACTAAACCAATTTCCATGTCATTTTCAGATGATGTACTGGGATGGGACTTGGTGGAAAAAGGATATATATTTTGTTCAATTTCGGAGATGCGGGTTATGCTCTGCGCCATATTTTGTAAAATGCGCTATATATAAAACTTACGAACCATAAGACCCAACCACTCCCACTTTCTTAAATACGTTACAAATCATTGGAAATACCACATGTTATTCATAACGAAGCTTTGGTCTTTTTGGAAAGCAAATGTTTAAATTACAACGCAGCATATCGATAGATAAAGCTTCATCACTGGGCATTCATTTGAATGAAGGGCACACATGCAATATTAAATAGAAGTTATCATCTGAAACGAATGAAGGATTGAAGGATTTCAGAAGCAAATCACGTTTAGATTTCAGACAAGCACTTCCAGTTATACTATTGCAGCAGATGAAATAAATGTATGCCTCAAGTCATCAGTTTTTGGCGGTATGTTAAAATTGCATATCGACACCCACATTTCTGAAGATTTTTTATTTATAGTCTCTAATTAGCGATGCAATAAAAATATAATTGATGATTTAATAAAAGGTAACATAAAACAAGGGCCAGCAACGCGGACCGGGTCGGCTAGTATATTATAAGAAGCTTTATAGAGAACCATACATATTAATAAGGCCTCTATAGAATTCCGAATATGTTATGAGAAGCTTTAAAGAGGTCCGAACATTTCATGAAGACCTCTAAAGTAGTCCGAATATGTTATGTGATGCTTTATAAAGTTCCAAGTACATTATGAATACCTCTATAGAAGTGAGAATATATTATGAGAAGCATTATAGAGGTCCGAACATATTATTAAGATCTCCGTAGATGTCCGAACATGTTATGAGAAACATTTTAAGGGCCCCACCATATATTTTGACGAAAAAAATTTTAGAGGTCCGAATTTATATGAAGACCTATAGAAAAGACCGAATATGGTATAAGAATATGGTAGAGGTGCCACAATATTATTAAGACCTCTATAGAAGTTCGAATATACTATGAGCATCTTTTTAGGAAGTACGAAAATATTACGAAGACCTCTAAAGAAGTCAAAATATGTGGTGAGAAGCTTAAAAGATTGATTATTACGTTCTCCATAGGAGACCGAATATGTTATGAGATGCTGTTTAGGGGTCGGAACTTATCATAATGATTTCTATAGCAGTCCGCATATGTTATGAAAAGCTTTATTTAGGTCCCAACGTATTATTAATATCTCTATAGAGGTTCGAATATGGTGGAAGAAGGGTGAAAGAGGAGGAAGGAAGTCCTCTAAAAAGTCCGAATATGTATATGAAAACCTGCAATTAGTTCCGAAGTTACAAGGAAGACCTCTATAGAAGTCTGAATATATTATGAGAAGTTTAATAGAGGTCCAACCATATTTTAAAGACTCCTATAGAAGTCTAAATATGTTATGAGAAGCTTTATAGAGGTCCTAACTAATTATGAAAGTTTCTATAGAAGTCCGAATATGTTACGACAAACCCGAAGTTATTATGTAGACCTCTAGAGAAGTCCGAATATGTTATGAAAAACCTTTTAGAGATTCGAACTTATATAAAGACCTCTATAGAAGTCCGTTTTTGTTATGAGGACCTCTATAGAAGTCCGAATATGTTATGAGAAGCATGATAGAGGTCCGAACATATCATAAAGGCCTCTCTAGAAGTCGGAATATGTTATGAGAAGAGGTCCGAGCTTATATGAAGAACCAATATAGAGGTGCCAACATATTATGAGGACTTCTATAGAAATCAGAATATATTATAAAAAGCTATATATTGTTCCTAACATATTATGAAGACCTGCATAGAAGTCCGAATACATTATAACAAGATTCATAGAGGTCCGAGCATATTAAAGTCTCCTACAGAAGTCCCAATATATTATAGAAGTCTGAATATATTATGACTATTTTTATAGAGTTCCGAACATATTATAAAGAGTTATTAGAGGTCCGAAAATGTTTTGAGAAGGTTCCTACACCCCCAGTTTTATATAAGTTTTTATACCTTATATTTTATTAAAAGCTCTATAGAAATCTGAATATGTTATGAGAATCTTTAGTGAGGCAGTCGATATTGTAGAAGGAAATCTGAAAACATTGTAATAGTCCGAATACTTTATAGAGGTGGAGAGGAACAAATATTTTATGGGATGCTTTACAAAGCCCTAATGTTTTCTAGTGAGCTTTATATTTTCTAAATAGCTTTAGATTGTTACAATATGGGGAACAAGATATGGAGTAGTTTTTAGAAGTTCCAATATTTTATGAGGAATTTCAGAAATAGCGAATATTTATGATGTGATATGTTTCATAATATAATAATTTAAAAAAAGTCCAAATACTATCTATGGAGCTTTATATGGGTTCTGATTTAATAAAAAAGCTTTGGATTCTTCCCAATATTTTATTAAGAAAATAATAGAGGACCGAATGTTTAATGAGGAGCTTTTAGGGAGTCCTAATGTTTTCTATGGAGCTTTATATGGGTGCGGATATTTTTAAAGTGCTTTAGATTGTAGCAATATGGGTAGTAAGATATGGGAGAAGTTTTTACAGGTCTCAATATTTTATGAGGAACATAATAGTGTATTATATTGTAATTTTTTTATGGATCTTTAAATTGGTCCGGATATTTTCTAAAGCACTTTAGATTCTTTCCAATAGTTTCCTCATAAAATATTGGACCGAATATTTTAATGGAAGTTTTTAAAAATTCCAATATTTTCTATGGAGCTTTATGTGAGTCCGGATATTTTCTAAAGAGCTTTAGATTGTTACAATTCTTTAGAGGCAGCTTTTAAATGTGCAGAACATTTTCAAGAGATGTCGTAGAAGAGCCATTCAATTTTCTTCATCAAATCTCATTGCAGTACATATTTTTTCTTACCTGTATATAAAGTCGATTAATGCGTGCCTCCTTGCTGGTATACTCCTCACCCACCACTTTCATTTTCTTCAAATACCGTGGTGATGAAGCAGCCAAAGAGAAAAATTTACCCAAAGTATCACTGAAATTCGGTAAGGGTTCTTCCTGATACAACGTTACCAAATTTTCATAGGCCTTGTAGTAATAAACATCTGATAGGGCCTCAAACATATTGAAAAAAGTCTCCTCCGTGGTAAGGGGACAATAGGAAAAATTCACATGATAAAGGCCATAGAATTTCCAGGCCTTGTGCCAGCAGTGATCATCGTCCAAATCGGCCTTGGCTTGGCAGCTTTCGGACCAAAATTTACTACGAAAAATTTGACATATTAAGTTGGGGTTTGGGTGACGATTTTCTGAACTTACTCTTCCAATTGTGGCATACCCAATGACCTGAAAAATTCTTTGGCATTCCAAAAATTCACCTGGGTATTTGTCATACCTCGCCTCAGTAGATTTTCGGTAATATTCGGCATAGTCATTCGATCAAATGGCAAATGCATTAGGCCACTGGTATCTCCAACTCGAAAGGCATTGCCAATAAATATCTCAGCCAAATGTTGAGGATAAGGTTTATGCAGCTGTATCAGTTCCTCACCGTACTTTCTTCTCAATTGACCGCGAATATAGCCATGGAATTGCTCAAAGAAAGGCCTTAGCTCCAGCATAAATTGTTCCAGCTGCTTAGACATGGTTTGGCTGTTCTCTTCCAAGTCTTTGTACCAGAAATCAGAGGGTTTGTTGAAACCTGTAGGGATACAACATCGATTATTAAGAAGATCCGATATTAAAATTTTGTGAAAATGTTACCATTCAACTTTGCCGTTTTCCTATACAACTCCACAAACTTGTGAAAATCCTCACGGGCAGCCACACCAGTTTTCCTTCTCCATTCCAGCCAGTAGTATTCAATTTCCTCCACACTTTCGGTGCTGTGTAAAATCCTCTGCACATCTGGTATCAGCATAAGATCACATTTCTCGCGATCTGCATAGGAACACAATTTAGAATGCCTGTAAATTTCACTCATATTTGCGGTGACAGCATACAGCAACTCCAAATCCTCCGGAGGTAAAACTTCATAACCCACTTCAGGTATCAGAGATAGCTGGCGTTTCAAATTCTGGTCATTCATCGCAAGACGTTTATATTTCTTGACTTTCATTGCAATACTTTGTATGTAACGCATAATCTCTTTCGTGGCAATTTCGGATTGCAGCAGGGCAATCAAATCATTCGGGCCTTGAATTTCATTTTGCCAATTTGCCAGAACTTCTTTATTGTAGAGTATGGCCAAGCGGCGATTAACTTCATCGAGAAATTTCGTCACCTCAGCTTCATTTTCTTCGATTGAAGAGCAGTGGGAATGGTGGGCCGCCAAAAAGACGAGGAGGGAAAGTGTAAAGATTTGTGTGGAGAGTAAACTCATGGTGCTGAAATCATATACACAAAAATATTTAATAATTAAACTTTATTTCTGGGAAAGATCATTAAGAAAGGATTTTAAAAGGCCCCTATATGTTATGGCCAGCTTTATAGAGGCGTGGATTTTTTTAAATATTTTTTTCAGATTTTTCGGACAATCGAGATTTAAAAAAAAATTAATTGAAAAATTCTAGATTTTTCGGACAGTCGTGGATTTAAAAAAAATTAATTGAAAAAATTTCTGATTTTTCGTATAGGCGTGAATTGTTTTAAAATATTGTTTTTTAGAATTTTGATATATTTAAAAAATATTGTTTTAGAGTTTTGGGCTAGGCGTGGATTTTTTAAGATATATCTTTTTATATTTTTCGAACAGGCGAGATTTTTTTAAATATTTATCAAAAATATTTTTTTAGATTTTTCGGAAAGGCGTGGATTTCTTTAAAAATATTTTTTTTTAGATTTTTCGGAAAGGCGTGGATTCCTTTAAAAAATTTTTTTTAGATTTTTCGGATAGGCGTGGATTTCTTTAAAAATATTTTTTTTAGATTTTTCGGATAGGCGTGGATTTCTTTAAAAATATTTTTTTTTTAGATTTTTCGAATAGGGGTGGATTTTCTTAAAAATATTTTTAAGATTTTTGGGATGGGCGTGGATTTCTTTAAAAATATTTTTTTTAGATTTTTCGGATAGGCGTGGATTTCTTTAAAAATATTTTTTTTTAGATTTTTCGAATAGGGGTGGATTTTCTTAAAAATATTTTTAAGATTTTTGGGATAGGCGTGGATTTCTTTAAAAATATTTTTTTTAGATTTTTCGTATAGGCGTGGATTTCTTTAAAAATATTTTTGTTTTAGATTTTTCGAATAGGGGTGGATTTTCTTAAAAATATTTTTAAGATTTTTCGGATAGGCGTGGATTTATTTAAAAATATTTTTTTTAGATTTTTCGGATAGGCGTGGATTTCTTTAGAAATATTTTTTATGTTGTTCGGCTATCACGGATTTTTTTAAAAATATTTTTTAGATTTTTGGGATAGGCGTGGATTTTTTTTTTTTAGTGTTTTGTTCAATTTTTTGGATAGGCGTGGATTTCTTAAAAATATTCTTTTTTTGACTTTTCGAAGGGCGTGGATTTTCCGATATGCGTGGATATTTAAAAAAAAAATATTTCTTGGATGTTTCGGATATGCGTGAATTGTTTTAAAAATATTTTTTGGAGTTTCGGATATGCATGAATTTTTCAAAAATATTTTTTGAGTTTCGGATATGCGTGCATTTTTTTAAAAATATTTTTTGAGTTTCGGATATACGTGGATTTTGTTAAAAATATTTTTTTGGAGTATTAGATATGCGTGTATTTTTTTAAATATATTTTTTGAGTTTCGGATACGCGTGGATTTTTTTAAAAATATTTTTTGGAGTTTCGGATATTCGTGAATTTTTCAAAAATATTTTTTGAGTTTCGGATGTGCGTGGATTTTTTTAACAATATTTTTTGGAATTTCGGATATGCGTGGATTTTTTTTTAAAATATTTTTTGGAATTTCGGATATGCGTGGATTTTTTTTTTTTAAATATTTTTTGGAGTTTCGGATATGCGTGAATTTTTCAAAAATATTTTTTGAGTTTCGGATATGCGTGCATTTTTTTAAAAATATTTTTTGAGTTTCGGATATGCGTGGATTTTGTTAAAAATATTTTTTGGAGTATTAGATATGCGTGTATTTTTTTAAATATATTTTTTGAGTTTCGGATATTCGTGAATTTTTCAAAAATATTTTTTGAGTTTCGGATGTGCGTGAAATTTTTCAAAAATATTTTTTGAGTTTCGGATATGCGTGGATTTTGTTAAAAATATTTTTGGAGTATTAGATATGGTTGTATTTTTTTTAAATATATTTTTTGAGTTTCGGATTTGCCTGGATTTTTTTAAAAATATTTTTTAGATTTTCGGATATGCGTGGATTTTTTTTAATATTTTTTTGGAGTTTCGTGTGGGCGTAGATTTTAAAAAAAAAAATACTTTTTTGGTCTTTCGGATATATATTTTTTTTTGATTTACGGATACGCATGAATTTAAGCAATTTTTTTCTTCTTTTTTTGGAAATGCTAGGTTTTTTCTAAAAATATTTTTAGGTGAACTTGTATTTTTTGAAAAATATTTTGTTTTTGAAAGGGCGTGGATTTTCCGATATATATATTTATATATATATATATATTTTATATATATATATATATATATATATATATATATATATATATATATATATATATATATATATATATATTTATGTATATATATATATATATTTTTTTTTTTTTTTTTTGATTTACGGATACGCATGAATTTAAGCAATTTTTTCTTCTTTTTTGGAAATGCTAGGTTTTTTCTAAAAAAAATTTTAGGTGAACTTGTATTTTTTGAAAAATATTTTGTTTTTGAAAGGGCGTGGATTTTCCGATAGGCGTGGATTTTTTAAAATATTTTTGGAGTTTGGATTTTTTCAAAAATATTTTTTTTTTTTTTTGAGTTTCGGATGTGCGTGAATTTTTTTTAAAAATATTTTGTTGAGTTTCGGACGCATATCCTGGTTTTGATAAAAATTTTTTTTGTAGTTTAGGATATGCGTGGAATTTTTCAAAATATTTTTTGGAGTTTTGGATATGCGTGAATTGTTTTAAAAATATTTTTTGGAGTTTCGGATATGCTTTTTAAAAAATATTTTTTTAAGTTTCGGATATGCGTCAATTTTTTTTTTTAAATTTTTTGAGTTTCGGATATGCGTAGTTTTTTTAAATATTTTTGGGGGTTCGGATGTGCGTGGATTTTTTTAAAAGTATTTTGTAGAGTTTCTTTTGGCCGTAGATTTTTTTAAAAAATACTTTTTTGGGATTTCTGATTTTTTTTTTGTTTTTTTTTTTCTTGATTTACGGATGGGCATGAAAAGGTATTTTTTTGGAAATGCTAGGTATTTTATAAAAATATTTTTTAGATTTTTTAGGTGAACTTGTATTTTTTAAAAATATTTTGTTTTTGGATTTTTCGATTTTTTTTTTTTTTGATTTTGCGAAGGGCGTGGATTTTCCGATAGGCGTGGGTTTTTTTTAATAATTTCTGGAGTTTTGGAAATGCGTGCATTTTTTCAAAATATTATTTGGAGTTTCGGATATGCGTGAATTGTTTTAAAAATATTTTTTGGAGTTTCAGCTATGCGAGGATTTTTTTAATATTTGTGGAGTTTCAGATATGCGCGGATTTTTTTAAATATTTTTCGGAGTTTTGGATATTCGTAAATTTTTTTTGCAAAATATTTTTTTAGTTTCGGGTAAGCGTAAATTTTTTTAAAACTATTTTTTGGAGTTTCGGTTATGCGTAGATTTTTTAAAAAATATATCTTTTTGGGCTTTAGGATTAGCGGTGATTTTTTTATTTACGGATAGGCATGAATTTTATTTTTTTTCTAATTTTTATAATTTAATTCTATAATAAAGCGGAGGGCGTGGATTTTTTAAAATATTTTTTTAGATTATTTCTTCAAAATTTTTTCTTGATTTTGCGATTTTTTAAAAATATTCTTCTTTGGAATTTTAGGATTATTTTTTAGATTTTTTTAAAAATATTTTTTGGATTTATAAGGTGGGCGTGTATATTTTAAAACATATTATATAAAATTATTCAAGAAGGCGCGGATTTTGAATAATATTCTCTTTTGGATTGTTCAGATTATATTTTTAGTTTTTTTGTAGGCGTACATTTTTTTAAAAATATTTTTATGTAAGCTGGATTTATTTTTTTAATATTCTTTTTTTTTGTAGGGGCTAGAGTTTTTCTGAAAACATTTTTTAGATTTTTTAGGTGAGCGTGTATTCTTTAGAAATATCTTGTTTTTGGATTTTTCGAAGAGCGCGAATTGTTTAAAAATATTCTTTTCTTGACATTGCGGGGGCGTGGATTTTTTAAAATATTTTTAAGACGTTTTTTCAAAAATATTCTTTTCTTGATTTTGCGGATTGCGTGGATTTTTTTTTTTTTTTAATTTTTTTACAATATTTTTTAAAATTATTCCTTTGAAAATATTCTTTTCTTGATTTTGCGGAGGGCGACGATTTTTTAAAATAATTTTCTTAATTATTTTTTAAAACTATTCTTTCTTATTTTTCGGATTATTTTGATTACATTTGTTTTACTTTTAGATTTGTTAGGTAGAAGTGGATTTTCTGAAAATATTCTTTTTTGGAATTTTCGATTTTTTTAATTTGTTAGGTATGCGTGGATTTCTAAAAATATAATTTTTCGGATTATTTTTTTATGGTGGGCGTGTTTTTTTTTAAATATTATTTTTGGAATTTTATTTTATTTATTTTATTTTTTTTTTTTTTTTTTGATTTTTTTAAAGTATTTTTTTTGGATTTTTCGGATTATTTTTTATATTTTTAGGGAGGCGGAGGTTTTCTAAAAATATTTTTTTGGATTGTTTTTTTGAGTTTTTAAGGTAAGCGTGCATTTTTTTTTTAAATATTTTTTTTTTTTTTTTGGCTTCTAAGAGAAAACCAAAAGGTGCCTACAAGAAGACATATTGGTATTTTGTGAGAAAGCCTATTGGTCTATTGGCAAACCTATTGGTCTCCTATAATTAAACCTTCCTAATAAGGTGTAGGGTATGCAAATTGCATATTCAAAGTTGCCTCTGCACAACCATTAACATAACATGTTCAATGGACATTTAACATAATAATTACCGGCCATTGATACAAACATGACTTGTTTTTCGCTGGCTTGTCTATTTTCAAGTTACTTCTTTTGCACATCTTCTTCATATGCATATGTTCGTACGTATGTATGTATGTTCTCTTTTGTATTTCTGTTCAATTTCGTAATATGTGTATTTAATCTACTATTGTTAACAACTCTGCTGATTTGCATAATCGAATCATTAATGTTGTTATAGTTTTGTGTTGGAGAGCAATAATAAAATTAAACATTAGCTTAGGTCAGGTCCATTGAAATAAAACAAGTCTTGTTTAATGGTGTTGTTTGGACTACGGGGGGACAAAAGATACATCAATAAAGACGATGTGATAGATCGATGACCGTTTGTTTACCATTGCAAGATATGTTAATATGAATCACAACATTTACATACTTATATACATATACAGTGGCTCATACAAAAAGTAAATGACCTTCAGCGCAAAAAAAGTTTTGCATCAGTAAATTGTTGTCTCTGAAAAAATATTCTTTAGAAATCCACGCCCATGTATAGTCTCTGAAAAAATATTCTTTAAAAATCCACGCCCATGTATAGTCTCTGAAAAAATATTCTTTAAAAATCCACTCCCATGTATAGTCTCTGAAAAAAATATTCTTTAAAAATCCACGCCCATGTATAGTCTCTGAAAACATATTCTTTAAAAATCCACGCCCAATGTATAGTCTCTGAAAAAATATTCTTTAAAAATCCACGCCCATGTATAGTCTCTGAAAAAATATTCTTTAAAAATCCACGCCCATGTATAGTCTCTGAAAAAATATTCTTTAAAAATCCACACCCATGTATAGTCTCTGAAAAAATATTCTTTAAAAATCCACGCCCATGTATAGTCTCTGAAAAAATATTCTTTAAAAATCCACGCCCATGTATAGTCTCTGAAAAAATATTCTTTAAAAATCCACGCCCATGTATAGTCTCTGAAAAAATATTCTTTAAAAATCCACACCCATGTATAGTCTCTGAAAAAATATTCTTTAGAAATCCACGCCCATGTATAGTCTCTGAAAAAAATATTCTTTAAAAATCCACGCCATGTATAGTCTCTGAAAAATATTCTTTAAAAATCCACGCCCATGTATAGTCTCTGAAAAAAATATTCTTTAAAAATCCACGCCCATGTATAGTCTCTGAAAAAAGATTCTTTAAAAATCCACGACCATGTATAGTCTCTGAAAAAATATTCTTTAAAAATCCACGCCCATGTATAGTCTCTGAAAAAATATTCTTTAAAAATCCACGCCCATGTATAGTCTCTGAAAAAATATTCTTTAAAAATCCACGCCCATGTATAGTCTCTGAAAAAATATTCTTTAAAAATCCACGCCCAATGTATAGTCTCTGAAAAAATATTCTTTAAAAATCCACGCCCATGTATAGTCTCTGAAAAAATATTCTTTAAAAATCCACACCCATGTATAGTCTCTGAAAAAATATTCTTTAAAAATCCACGCCCATGTATAGTCTCTGAAAAAATATTCTTTAAAAATCCACGCCCATGTATAGTCTCTGAAAAAATATTCTTTACAAATCCACGCCCATGTATAGTCTCTGAAAACATATTCTTTAAAAATCCACGCCCATGTATAGTCTCTGGAAATATATTCTTTAAAAATCCACGCCCATGTATAGTCTCTGAAAAAATATTCTTTAAAAATCCACGCCCATGTATAGTCTCTGAAAACATATTCTTTAAAAATCCACGCCCATGTATAGTCTCTGGAAATATATTCTTTAAAAATCCACGCCCATGTATAGTCTCTGAAAAAATATTCTTTAAAAATCCACGCCCATGTATAGTCTCTGAAAAAATATTCTTTACAAATCCACGCCCATGTATAGTCTCTGAAAACATATTCTTTAAAAATCCACGCCCATGTATAGTCTCTGGAAATATATTCTTTAAAAATCCACGCCCATGTATAGTCTCTGAAAAAATATTCTTTAAAAATCCACGCCCATGTATAGTCTCTGAAAAAATATTCTTTACAAATCCACGCCCATGTATAGTCTCTGAAAACATATTCTTTAAAAATCCACGCCCATGTATAGTCTCTGGAAATATATTCTTTAAAAATCCACGCCCATGTATAGTCTCTGAAAAAATATTCTTTAAAAATCCACGCCCATGTATAGTCTCTGAAAAAATATTCTTTAAAAATCCACGCCCATGTATAGTCTCTGAAAAAATATTCTTTAAAAATCCACGCCCATGTATAGTCTCTGAAAAAATATTCTTTAAAAATCCACACCCATGTATAGTCTCTGAAAAAACATTCTTTAAAAATCCACGCCCATGAATAGTCTCTGAAAAAATATTCTTTAAAAATCCACGCCCATGTATAGTCTCTGAAAAAATATTCTTTAAAAATCCACGCCCATGTATAGTCTCTGAAAAAATATTCTTTAAAAATCCACACCCATGTATAGTCTCTGAAAAAATATTCTTTAAAAATCCACGCCCATGTATAGTCTCTGAAAAAATATTCTTTAAAAATCCACGCCCATGTATAGTCTCTGAAAAAATATTCTTTAAAAATCCACGCCCATGTATAGTCTCTGAAAAAATATTCTTTAAAAATCCACACCCATGTATAGTCTCTGAAAAAATATTCTTTAAAAATCCACGCCCATGTATAGTCTCTGAAAAAATATTCTTTAAAAATCCACGCCCATGTATAGTCTCTGAAAAAATATTCTTTAAAAATCCACGCCCATGTATAGTCTCTGAAAAAATATTCTTTAAAAATCCACGCCCATGTATAGTCTCTGAAAAAATATTCTTTAAAAATCCACGCCCATGTATAGTCTCTGAAAAAATATTCTTTAAAAATCCACGCCCATGTATAGTCTCTGAAAAAATATTCTTTAAAAATCCACGCCAATGTATAGTGTCTGAACAATTTTTCTTTAAAAATCCACGCCCATGTATAGTCTCTGAAAAAATATCCACGCCCATGTCTAGTCACTGAAAAAACATATTTTTTAAAAATCCACGCCCTTGGTTTGTGTTTCCTTAACGAAAATCCTTTTTCTTCTAATCACGGATATTCCAAAAATTGTTCTGCATCAACATTTTGTAATCCATGTGTCACAATCGGAAATCAAAACAAATTGTTTATGCCACATACATAAATTATGAAATTTTAAATCACTTAAATAAAATTTTATTGGTCATAACTTTTTTTGGTCCTAACCCAACATCATTCAAAAAACTAAAGCGGCACAACCGAAGAAAAAATACGAAAAAAAACTTGTTAAAAGTTATTAACCGTGGTGGTTATTATGTTAGGAGACTGACCGTTTAAAAAATATATGTAATTAAATAAAAAACTATTTGGTTGATTATTTTCTCAGGCGGTCATACATATTTGAAATTAACTTTTGAGATAGACAGACACACGCACATACTTGCACAAAAATTTAAACTTTGATCGTTAAGAAAGAGACTACAAATTAACTTGGCCACATAAACTTGACTTGGATTCAAAAAAAATTAAAACCACGATTATGAACGTTACAAAGTTTGAAATCATTAACAACATGGATCATTAAGTTGTATTTGAAAATGTTGTTGTTGCAACAACACAGATATCTTAGTTCGGATATAATTTCAGATACCATGTCCTTGGTCTTCTATGATAAAATTCAAAAATTCCGTAAACTAGATACGGGGACTTCTTCCATAAAAATTCGGGAGCTGGGTGGAAAATCATTCAAAAGACTTCACATCGGAGAAGCCACTGTACGAAATTACAGCAACATCGGTAGGGAGGAAATTATATATGTGGACCTCCGTATGCGACAGCTTGAGAACTTTCGTAGTACACTCATCATTGGATCATCCAAAATAACGTCGCCACCGGCGGCCACCAATTTGCTACCCACAATGAAAGGACGGGGTTCAGAGTTGATGCAGAAAGAGAATTAAGAATATTTTTTCAGTGTCTACCCTTGGGCGTGGATTTTTTAAGTAATGTTTTTTTCCATGGGCCGGGATTTTTTAAACAATATTTTTTTTCCATGGGCGTGTATTTTTAAAGAAAAATTTTCCGTGTCTATCCATGGGCGTGGATTTTTAAAGAATATTTTTTCACTGTCTACCGATGGGAGTGGATTTTTAAGGAATATTTTTTTCGGTGTCTTTCCATGGCCTTGGATTTATAAAGAATATTTTATCAGTGTCTATTCATGGTCGTTGATTTTTAAAGAATATTTTTTCAGTGTATATCCATGGATGTGGATTTTTTAAAAAAAATTTTCAATGAATATCCATGGGCGTGGATTTTTTAAAAAAATTTTTCAATGAATATCCATGGGCGTGGATTTTTTAGGAATATTTTTCAGTGACTATCCATGGATTTTTTAAGAATAATTTTCAGTGACTATCCATGGGCGTGGATTTTTTAAGAATACTTTTCAGTGACTATCCATGGATTTTTTAAGAATAATTTTCAGTGACTATCCATGGGCGTGGATTTTTTAAGAATATTTTTCAGTGACTATCCATGGGCGTGGATTTTTAAAGAATATTTTTTCAGTGACTATCCATGGGCGTGGATTTTAAAAGAATAGTTTTTCAGTGACTATCCATGGGCGTGGATTTTTAAAGAATAGTTTTTCAGTGACTATCCATGGGCGTGGATTTTTAAAGAATATTTTTTTCAGTGTCTATCAATGGGCGTGGATTTTTAAAGAATAGTTGTTCAGTGTATATCAATGGGCGTGGATTTTTAAAGAATATTTTTTCAGTGTCTATCAATGGGCGTGGATTTTTAAAGAATATTTTTTTCAGTGTCTATCAATGGGCGTGGATTTTTAAAAATATTTTTTCAGTGTCTATCAATGGGCGTGGATTTTTAAAAATATTTTTCCAGTGTCTATCAATGGGCGTGGATTTTTAAAGAATATTTTTTCAGTGTCTATCAATGGGCGTGGATTTTTAAAGAATATTTTTTCAGTGTCTATCAATGGGCGTGGATTTTTAAAGAATATTTTTTCAGTGTCTATCAATGGGCGTGGATTTTTAAAGAATATTTTTTCAGTGTCTATCAATGGGCGTGGATTTTTAAAAATATTTTTTCAGTGTCTATCAATGGGCGTGGATTTTTAAAGAATATTTTTTCAGTGTCTATCAATGGACGTGGATTTTTAAAGAATATTTTTCAGTAACTATCCATGGGCGTGGATTTTTCAAGAATATTTTTCAGTGACTATCCATTGGCGTGGATTTTTTAAAAATATTTTTCAGTGACTATCCATGGGCGTGGATTTTTAAAGAATATTTTTTCAGTGACCATCCATGGGCGTGGATTTTTTAAAAATATTTTTCCGTGACTATCCATGGGCGTGGATTTTTTAATAATATTTTTCAGTGACTATCCATGTGCGTGGATTTTTTAAAAATATTTTTCAGTGACTATCCTTGGGCGTGGATTTTTTAATAATATTTTTCAGTGACTATCCATGGACGTGGATTTTTAAAGAATATTTTTCAGTAACTATCCATGGGCGTGGACTTTTTAAGAACATTTTTCAGTAACTATCCATGGGCGTGGATTTTTAAGAATATTTTTCAGTAACTATCCATGGGCGTGGATTTTTAAGAATATTTTTCAGTGACTATCCATGGGCGTGGATTTGTTAAGAATATTTTTCAGTGAATATCATGGACTTGGATTTTTTAAGAATATTTTTCATTGACTATCCATGAACGTGGATTTTTTAAAAATATTTTCCCATGGACGTGGATTTTTTAAGAATATTTTTCAGTGACTATCATGGACGGGGATTTTTTAAGAATATTTTTCAGTGACTATCATGGACGTGGATTTTTTAAGAATATTTTTCAATGACTATCATCTTTGAGCACTTCACCAAATTCTTCAGTGGGAGGATCTGCGCTATTCAACGCTTTTCTTCGTATGATGTTCAATCAATATCAACATTTCATTTTCGATTTTTTTTTCTTCAGTTACAAGTACGTTTCAATTCCATTCAACTATTTAATTTGAATATCACTTCAAACTTCATGGGAAAACTCAAAAGGGCCGTTGAACACACACACCACTATTACTATGTTTTCAAAATTTCACTTTCAGTTGTCATCAACTCAAATCACCACCAGTGATGAAGATAAAAAACACACATTTTTCGCAAAACCATTGTTTTGTTTCGCTTAGCTAGGCTTAAACGCTTTGTTGGCTTTCTAGGCCAATTAGATTCAAATGCTTTGTTTTTTGGTTAGTCGTTTGTTGGTTTCATTGTCGGCCACTATTGTGAGAATTTTTTCTTGTCAGGTTTTTTCTTTGTAAATATTAAAAACACACAGAGATACCGACCGCCAGATTTCAATTACCTCTTCTTTGAAGCGTTTCTAAACCGCAACTGAAAGACCATTTGGATGGTTAGTTGTGATGGTAGGCAGCTGATCGGTCACACAGCTGGTCTTCATTTATTTTAGTGAGTTACTAGTTGCACCACTCCACTACAATCTCCATGGCTGTTAATGTGGGTTTGTGTTTCTCTTTATTTAAAGCCGGCTTTTTTTTGCTTTCAAATGCCAACATGTTTTTATTTCAAGAGATTAACTTAAGTGCACCTGAAGGCGATTTGAAATGTTGTTGGCCGAAATAAAGCTCTTAAAGTTGGTTTTTTTGTATCAAATTGGAGACTTGAACCATGGAACAACACTAAAAAATAGTATTAAAAATGCATGTCCATGGATAGATACTGTAAAAAATATTATTTAAAAAATCCAAGTCCATGGATAGACTCCGAAAAAAATATTCTTTAAAAATCCTCGTTCATGAATAGACGCTGAAACAAATTATTTTTTTAAAAATCCATGCAAATGTACAGTGACTGAAAAAATATTCTTTAAAAATCCTCGTTCATGAATAGACGCTGAAACAAATTATTTTTTGAAAAATCCATGCAAATGTACAGTGACTGAAAAAATATTCTTTAAAAATCCTCGTTCATGAATAGACGCTGAAACAAATTATTTTTTTAAAAATCCATGCAAATGTACAGTGACTGAAAAAATATTCTTTAAAAATCCACGCCCATGTATAGTGACTGACAAAATATTCTTTAAAAATCCACGCCCATGTATAGTGACTGAAAAATATTCTTTAAAAATCCACGCACATGTATAGTGTGTCTGAAAAAATATTCTTTAAAAATCCACGCCCATGTATAGTGACTGAAAAAATATTCCTTAAAAATCCACGCCCATGTATAGTGACTGAAAAATATTCTTTAAAAATCCACGCACATGTATAGTGTGTCTGAAAAAATATTCTTTAAAAATCCACGCCCATGTATAGTGTGTCTGAAAAAATATTCTTTAAAAATCCACGCCCACGTATATTGACTGACAAAATATTCTTTAAAAATCCACGCCCATGTATAGTGACTGAAAAAATATTCTTTAAAAATCCACGCCCATGTATAGTGACTGAAAAAATATTCTTTAAAAATCCACGCCCATGTATAGTGACTGAAAAATATTCTTTAAAAATCCACGCCAATGTATAGTGACTGAAAAAATATTCCTTAAAAATCCACGCCCATGTATAGTGACTGAAAAAATATTCTTTAAAAATCCACGCCCATGTATAGTGACTGAAAAAATATTCTTTAAAAATCAACGCCCATGTATAGTGACTGAAAAATTATTCTTTAAAAATCTACGCCCATGTATAGTGACTGAAAAAATATTCTTTAAAAATCTACGCCCATGTATAGTGACTGAAAAAATATTCCTTAAAAATCCACGCCCATGTATAGTGACTGAAAAAATATTCCTTAAAAATCCACGCCCATGTATAGTGACTGAAAAATATTCTTTAAAAATCCACGCCCATGTATAGTGTGTCTGAAAAAATATTCTTTAAAAATCCACGCCCATGTATAGTGTGTCTGAAAAAATATTCTTTAAAAATCCACGCCCATGTATAGTGTGTCTGAAAAAATATTCTTTAAAAATCCACGCCCATGTATAGTGTGTCTGAAAAAATATTCTTTAAAAATCCACGCCCATGTATAGTGTGTCTGAAAAAATATTCTTTAAAAATCCACGCCCATGTATAGTGTGTCTGAAAAAATATTCTTTAAAAATCCACGCCCATGTATAGTGTGTCTGAAAAAATATTCTTTAAAAATCCACGCCCATGTATAGTGTGTCTGAAAAAATATTCTTTAAAAATCCACGCCCATGTATAGTGTGTCTGAAAAAATATTCTTTAAAAATCCAGGCCCATGTATAGTGTGTCTGAAAAAATATTCTTTAAAAATCCACGCCCATGTATAGTGTGTCTGAAAAAATATTCTTTAAAAATCCACGCCCATGTATAGTGTGTCTGAAAAAATATTCTTTAAAAATCCACGCCCATGTATAGTGTGTCTGAAAAAATATTCTTTAAAAATCCACGCCCATGTATAGTGTGTCTGAAAAAATATTCTTTAAAAATCCACGCCCATGTATAGTGTGTCTGAAAAAATATTCTTTAAAAATCCACGCCCATGTATAGTGTGTCTGAAAAAATATTCTTTAAAAATCCACGCCCATGTATAGTGTGTCTGAAAAAATATTCTTTAAAAATCCACGCCCATGTATAGTGTGTCTGAAAAAATATTCTTTAAAAATCCACGCCCATGTATAGTGTGTCTGAAAAAATATTCTTTAAAAATCCACGCCCATGTATAGTGTGTCTGAAAAAATATTCTTTAAAAATCCACGCCCATGTATAGTGTGTCTGAAAAAATATTCTTTAAAAATCCACGCCCATGTATAGTGTGTCTGAAAAAATATTCTTTAAAAATCCACGCCCATGTATAGTGTGTCTGAAAAAATATTCTTTAAAAATCCACGCCCATGTATAGTGTGTCTGAAAAAATATTCTTTAAAAATCCACGCCCATGTATAGTGTGTCTGAAAAAATATTCTTTAAAAATCCACGCCCATGTATAGTGTGTCTGAAAAAATATTCTTTAAAAATCCACGCCCATGTATAGTGTGTCTGAAAAAATATTCTTTAAAAATCCACGCCCATGTATAGTGTGTCTGAAAAAATATTCTTTAAAAATCCACGCCCATGTATAGTGTGTCTGAAAAAATATTCTTTAAAAATCCACGCCCATGTATAGTGTGTCTGAAAAAATATTCTTTAAAAATCCACGCCCATGTATAGTGTGTCTGAAAAAATATTCTTTAAAAATCCACGCCCATGTATAGTGTGTCTGAAAAAATATTCTTTAAAAATCCACGCCCATGTATAGTGTGTCTGAAAAAATATTCTTTAAAAATCCACGCCCATGTATAGTGTGTCTGAAAAAATATTCTTTAAAAATCCACGCCCATGTATAGTGTGTCTGAAAAAATATTCTTTAAAAATCCACGCCCATGTATAGTGTGTCTGAAAAAATATTCTTTAAAAATCCACGCCCATGTATAGTGTGTCGGAAAAAATATTCTTTAAAAATCCACGCCCATGTATAGTGTGTCTGAAAAAATATTCTTTAAAAATCCACGCCCATGTATAGTGTGTCTGAAAAAATATTCTTTAAAAATCCACGCCCATGTATAGTGTGTCTGAAAAAATATTCTTTAAAAATCCACGCCCATGTATAGTGTGTCTGAAAAAATATTCTTTAAAAATCCACGCCCATGTATAGTGTGTCTGAAAAAATATTCTTTAAAAATCCACGCCCATGTATAGTGTGTCTGAAAAAATATTCTTTAAAAATCCACGCCCATGTATAGTGTGTCTGAAAAAATATTCTTTAAAAATCCACGCCCATGTATAGTGTGTCTGAAAAAATATTCTTTAAAAATCCACGCCCATGTATAGTGTGTCTGAAAAAATATTCTTTAAAAATCCACGCCCATGTATAGTGTGTCTGAAAAAATATTCTTTAAAAATCCACGCCCATGTATAGTGTGTCTGAAAAAATATTCTTTAAAAATCCACGCCCATGTATAGTGTGTCTGCAAAAATATTCTTTAAAAATCCACGCCCATGTATAGTGTGTCTGAAAAAATATTCTTTAAAAATCCACGCCCATGTATAGTGTGTCTGAAAAAATATTCTTTAAAAATCCACGCCCATGTATAGTGTGTCTGAAAAAATATTCTTTAAAAATCCACGCCCATGTATAGTGTGTCTGAAAAAATATTCTTTAAAAATCCACGCCCATGTATAGTGTGTCTGAAAAAATATTCTTTAAAAATCCACGCCCATGTATAGTGTGTCTGAAAAAATATTCTTTAAAAATCCACGCCCATGTATAGTGTGTCTGAAAAAATATTCTTTAAAAATCCACGCCCATGTATAGTGTGTCTGAAAAAATATTCTTTAAAAATCCACGCCCATGTATAGTGTGTCTGAAAAAATATTCTTTAAAAATCCACGCCCATGTATAGTGTGTCTGAAAAAATATTCTTTAAAAATCCACGCCCATGTATAGTGTGTCTGAAAAAATATTCTTTAAAAATCCACGCCCATGTATAGTGTGTCTGAAAAAATATTCTTTAAAAATCCACGCCCATGTATAGTGTGTCTGAAAAAATATTCTTTAAAAATCCACGCCCATGTATAGTGTGTCTGAAAAAATATTCTTTAAAAATCCACGCCCATGTATAGTGTGTCTGAAAAAATATTCTTTAAAAATCCACGCCCATGTATAGTGTGTCTGAAAAAATATTCTTTAAAAATCCACGCCCATGTATAGTGTGTCTGAAAAAATATTCTTTAAAAATCCACGCCCATGTATAGTGTGTCTGAAAAAATATTCTTTAAAAATCCACGCCCATGTATAGTGTGTCTGCAAAAATATTCTTTAAAAATCCACGCCCATGTATAGTGTGTCTGAAAAAATATTCTTTAAAAATCCACGCCCATGTATAGTGTGTCTGAAAAAATATTCTTTAAAAATCCACGCCCATGTATAGTGTGTCTGAAAAAATGTTCTTTAAAAAGCCACGCCAATGCATAGTGACTGAAAAAACATTCTTTAAAAATCCACGCCAATGCATAGTGACTGAAAAAATATTCTTTAAAAATCCACGCCCATGTAAAGTGTCTGAAAAAATATTCTTTAAAAATCCACGCCAATGCATAGTGACTGAAAAAATATTCTTTAAAAATCCACGCCCATGTAAAGTGTCTGAAAAAATATTCTTTAAAAAGCCACGCCAATGCATAGTGACTGAAAAAAAATTCTTTAAAAATCCACGCCCATGTATAGTGTCTGAAAAAATATTCTTTAAAAATCCACGCCCATGTATAGTGTCTAAAAAAATATTCTTAATAAATCCACGCCCATGTATAGTGTCTGAAAAAATTTTCTTTAAAAATCCACGCCCATGTATAGTGACTGAAAAAATATTCTTTAAAAATCCACGCCCATGTAAAGTGTCTGAAAAAATATTCTTTAAAAATCCACGCCCATGTAAAGTGTCTGAAAAAATATTCTTTAAAAATCCACGCCCATGTATAGTGTCTGAAAAAATGTTCTTTAAATATCCACGCCCATGTCAAGTGTCTGAAAAAATATTCTTTAAAAATCCACGCCCATGTATAGAGACTGAAAAAATATTCTTTAAAAATCCACGCCCATGTATAGAGACTGAAAAAATATTCTTTAAAAATCCACGCCCATGTAAAGTGTCTGAAAAAATATTCTTTAAAAATCCACGCCCATGTAAAGTGTCTGAAAAAATATTCTTTAAAAATCCACGCCCATGTATAGTGTCTGAAAAAATATTCTTTAAAAATCCACGCCCATGTATAGTGTCTAAAAAAATATTCTTAATAAATCCACGCCCATGTATAGTGTCTGAAAAAATTTTCTTTAAAAATCCACGCCCATGTATAGTGACTGAAAAAATATTCTTTAAAAATCCACGCCCATGTAAAGTGTCTGAAAAAATATTCTTTAAAAATCCACGCCCATGTAAAGTGTCTGAAAAAATATTCTTTAAAAATCCACGCCCATGTATAGTGTCTGAAAAAATGTTCTTTAAATATCCACGCCCATGTCAAGTGTCTGAAAAAATATTCTTTAAAAATCCACGCCCATGTATAGAGACTGAAAAAATATTCTTTAAAAATCCACGCCCATGTATAGAGACTGAAAAAATATTCTTTAAAAATCCACGCCCATGTAAAGTGTCTGAAAAAATATTCTTTAAAAATCCACGCCCATGTATAGTGCCTGAAAAAATGTTCTTTAAAAATCCACGCCCATGTAAAGTGTCTGAAAAAATATTCTTTAAAAATCCACGCCCATGTATAGAGACTGAAAAAATATTCTTTAAAAATCCACGCCCATGTATAGTGTGTCTGAAAAAATATTCTTTAAAAATCCACGCCCATGTATAGTGTGTCTGAAAAAATATTCTTTAAAAATCCACGCCCATGTATAGTGTGTCTGAAAAAATATTCTTTAAAAATCCACGCCCATGTATAGTGTGTCTGAAAAAATATTCTTTAAAAATCCACGCCCATGTATAGTGTGTCTGAAAAAATATTCTTTAAAAATCCACGCCCATGTATAGTGTGTCTGAAAAAATATTCTTTAAAAATCCACGCCCATGTATAGTGTGTCTGAAAAAATATTCTTTAAAAATCCACGTCCATGTATAGAGACTGAACAAATATTCTTTAAAAATCCACGCCCATGTATAGTGACTGAAAAATATTCTTTAAAAATCCACGCCCATGTATAGAGAGTGAACAAATATTCTTTAAAAATCCACGCCCATGTATAGCGACTGAAAAATATTCTTTAAAAATCCACGCCCATGTTTAGAGACTGAACAAATATTCTTTAAAAATCCACGCCCATGTATAGTGTGTCTGAAAAAATATTCTTTTAAAAATCCACGCCCATGTATAGTGTGTCTGAAAAAATATTCTTTAAAAATCCACGTCCATGTATAGAGACTGAACAAATATTCTTTAAAAATCCACGCCCATGTATAGTGACTGAAAAATATTCTTTAAAAATCCACGCCCATGTATAGTGTCTGAAAAAATATTCTTTAAAAATCCACGCCCATGTAAAGTGTCTGAAAAAATATTCTTTAAAAATCCACGCCCATGTATAGCGACTGAAAAAATATTCTTTAAAAATCCACGCCCATGTATAGTGTGTCTGAAAAAATATTCTTTTAAAAATCCACGCCCATGTATAGTGTGTCTGAAAAAATATTCTTTTAAAAATCCAGGCCCAAGTATAGTGTCTGAAAAAATATTTTATAAAAATCCATGTCTATGTATGGTGTCTGAAAAAACATTCCTTACAACTCCACGCCCATGTATAGTGTCTGAAAAAATATTCTTTAAAAATCCACGCCCATATATAGTGTCTGAAAAATATTCTTTAAAAATCCACGCCCATGTATAGTGTCTGCACAAATATTCTTTAAAAATACACGCCCATGTTTAGTGTCTGAAAAAATATTTTTTAAAAATCCACGCTAATGTATAGTGTCTGAAAAAATATTCTTTAAAAATCCACGCCCATGTATAGTGTGTCTGAAAAAATATTCTTTAAAAATCCACGCCCATGTATAGTGTGTCTGAAAAAATATTCTTTAAAAATCCACGCCCATGTATAGTGTGTCTGAAAAAATATTCTTTAAAAATCCACGCCCATGTATAGTGTCTGCAAAAATTTTCTTTAAAAATCCACGCCCATATATAGTGTCTGAAAAATATTCTTTAAAAATCCACGCCCATGTATAGTGTCTGCACAAATATTCTTTAAAAATACACGCCCATGTATAGTGTCTGCACAAATATTCTTTAAAAATACACGCCCATGTTTAGTGTCTGAAAAAATATTCTTTAAAAATCCACGCCCATGTATAGTGTGTCTGAAAAAATATTCTTTAAAAATCCACGCCCATGTATAGCGACTGAAAAAATATTCTTTAAAAATCCACGCCCATGTATAGTGTGTCTGAAAAAATATTCTTTTAAAAATCCAGGCCCAAGTATAGTGTCTGAAAAAATATTTTATAAAAATCCATGTCTATGTATGGTGTCTGAAAAAACATTCCTTACAACTCCACGCCCATGTATAGTGTCTGAAAAAATATTCTTTAAAAATCCACGCCCATATATAGTGTCTGAAAAATATTCTTTAAAAATCCACGCCCATGTATAGTGTCTGCACAAATATTCTTTAAAAATACACGCCCATGTTTAGTGTCTGAAAAAATATTTTTTAAAAATCCACGCTCATGTATAGTGTCTGAAAAAATATTCTTTAAAAATCCACGCACATGTATAGTGTCTGAAAAAATATTCTTTAAAAATCCACGCACATGTATAGTGTCTGAAAAATATTCTTTAAAAATCCACGCCCATATATAGTGTCTGAAAAATATTCTTTAAAAATCCACGCCCATGTATAGTGTCTGCACAAATATTCTTTAAAAATACACGCCCATGTATAGTGTCTGCACAAATATTCTTTAAAAATACACGCCCATGTTTAGTGTCTGAAAAAATATTCTTTAAAAATCCACGCCCATGTATAGTGTGTCTGAAAAAATATTCTTTAAAAATCCACGCCCATATATAGTGTCTGAAAAATATTCTTTAAAAATCCACGCCCATGTATAGTGTGTCTGAAAAAATATTCTTTAAAAATCCACGCCCATGTATAGTGTGTCTGAAAAAATATTCTTTAAAAATCCACGCCCATATATAGTGTCTGAAAAATATTCTTTAAAAATCCACGCCCATGTATAGTGTGTCTGAAAAAATATTCTTTAAAAATCCACGCCCATGTATAGTGTCTGAAAAAATATTCTTTAAAAATCCACGCTCATGTATAGTGTCTGAAAAAATATTCTTTAAAAATCCACGCCCATGTATAGTGTGTCTGAAAAAATATTCTTTAAAAATCCACGCCCATGTATAGTGTCTGAAAAAATATTCTTTAAAAATCCACGCCTCTATAGGGTGGTTGAAAAAATATTCTTTAAAAATCCACGCCTCTATAGGGTGGTTGAAAAAATATTCTTAAAAAATCCACGCCCATGTATAGTGTGTCTGAAAAAATATTCTTTAAAAATCCACGCCCATGTATAGTGTGTCTGAAAAAATATTCTTTAAAAATCCACGCCCATGTATAGTGTGTCTGAAAAAATATTCTTTAAAAATCCACGCCCATGTATAGTGTGTCTGAAAAAATATTCTTTAAAAATCCACGCCCATGTATAGTGTGTCTGAAAAAATATTCTTTAAAAATCCACGCCCATATATAGTGTCTGAAAAATATTCTTTAAAAATCCACGCCCATGTATAGTGTGTCTGAAAAAATATTCTTTAAAAATCCACGCCCATGTATAGTGTGTCTGAAAAAATATTCTTTAAAAATCCACGCCCATATATAGTGTCTGAAAAATATTCTTTAAAAATCCACGCCCATGTATAGTGTGTCTGAAAAAATATTCTTTAAAAATCCACGCCCATGTATAGTGTCTGAAAAAATATTCTTTAAAAATCCACGCTCATGTATAGTGTCTGAAAAAATATTCTTTAAAAATCCACGCCCATGTATAGTGTGTCTGAAAAAATATTCTTTAAAAATCCACGCCCATGTATAGTGTGTCTGAAAAAATATTCTTTAAAAATCCACGCCCATGTATAGTGTCTGAAAAAATATTCTTTAAAAATCCACGCCTCTATAGGGTGGTTGAAAAAATATTCTTAAAAAATCCACGCCCATGTATAGTGTGTCTGAAAAAATATTCTTTAAAAATCCACGCCCATGTATAGTGTGTCTGAAAAAATATTCTTTAAAAATCCACGCCCATGTATAGTGTGTCTGAAAAAATATTCTTTAAAAATCCACGCCCATGTATAGTGTGTCTGAAAAAATATTCTTTAAAAATCCACGCCCATGTATAGTGTGTCTGAAAAAATATTCTTTAAAAATCCACGCCCATGTATAGTGTCTGAAAAAATATTCTTTAAAAATCCACGCCTCTATAGGGTGGTTGAAAAAATATTCTTAAAAAATCCACGCCCATGTATAGTGTGTCTGAAAAAATATTCTTTAAAAATCCACGCCCATGTATAGTGACTAAAAAAATATTCTTTAAAAATCCACGCCCATGTAAAGTGACTGAAAAAATATTGTGTAGAAATCCACGCCCATGTAAAGTGACTGAAAAAATATTGTGTAGAAATCCACGCCCATGTAAAGTGACTGAAAAAATATTGTGTAGAAATCCACGCCCATCTATAGTGACTGAAAAAATATTCTTTAAAAATCCACGCCCATGTATAGCGACTGAACAAATATTCTTTAAAAATCCACGCCCATGTATAGTGACTGAAAAATATTGTTTAAAAATCCACGCCCATGTATAGAGACTGAACAAATATTCTTTAAAAATCCACGCCCATGTATAGCGACTGAAAAATATTTTTTAAAAATCCACGCCAATGTTTAGAGACTGAACAAATATTCTTTAAAAATCCACGCCCATGCATAGTGACTGAAAAATATTCTTTAAAAATCCACGCCCATGTATAGTGTCTGAAAAAATATTCTTTAAAAATCCACGCCCATGTACAGTGTCTGCAAAAATATTCTTTAAAAATCCACGCCCATGTAAAGTGTCTGAAAAAATATTCTTTAAAAATCCACGCCCATGTATAGCGACTGAAAAAATATTCTTGATAGTCACATAAAAAACATTCTTTAGTAATACCCGCCCATTTAATAAAAATTCTTGCGGTTTAAAATAAAAACATGAAATTAATACTGATTTATTTAAAATAATTTAACCAAAAGAAAACAGAGTTAAATAAAAAAAAACTTAAGAAAAGAATTTAAGTGAGTTGGCTTATGCTGCAACGCATTCTGAAAATAAAAAGAGAAAATCGATTAAAATCCTCAACATAACCTCAAATTACGAATCTAAACTTACTGTCCGATTTTGTCCAGCCAATGTGAACATTGTTCTTGATGTTCTCAGCTTCCAACCAGACACGCAATGGTTCGAAATATTCAGCAATAGCCTTGCCGGTCATGGTACGTTCACCATTAAAGGCTTCCAATGCATCGGGCCAGGGTTTGGAGGCACCCAAGGATAACATGTTTCTAAGGAAAAAAATCAATTCAGTTTTACTACAACTCTCTTAATTTTCAGTATTACAAAACTTACTCGAAAAGTTTACCAGCTTCCTTGCTGCCATAGATGTCACAGTTATCCAAAGGATATTCGGGATTGCCGGGGATATATTCACCAGCAGTAATGCAGGCGGACTTGTAGAATTGGAATTGAATAATGAAGGAAACCAAATATCTCAAATATTCAACATCAGCAGAGACGTGGTATTTGGCAGGAGCATCAAAGTCATTTTCGGTACGGACTACTGGAGGTTCAATACCCGAGTATTCTTCACGCAATTTCCAGAAAGCACAATTCCATTGGGATTTGTCTACTTGGCCGCGGAACAAGGCCCAACGGTATTTGTCCATGGTAAAGGCGAAGGGCAAGAAGACGATTTTGTCTAAGGCCTTAAAGGTGAGAGAAGGAGAAGGTTATTTAAGAATCCCATGGTGAAATTCTTTTCGACTTCACTTACAGTCAAGAACAATTGATTGATGCGGGCCTCCTCATCGCTAACATAGTTCTTCAACAAACCAACACGTTCCAAATGTTTGGGGGTGGAGACAGACAAAGACAAGACATCACCAACAGCTTCATGGAAACCGGGATTGGCACCAGTACGGTAAATGAAAGGTTGATGTTGATATTGCAAGAAATATTGGATATGACCCAATTCATGGTGGACGGTAAAGAATTGATCCTGGGTAACACGGGTACATTGCTTGATGCGGACATCATCGGTCTTATAGAAATCCCAGGCAGAAGCATGGCAAACCAAGTCACGGCCATCATCGGGTTTCTCCAAGATACTCTTGTCCCAGAAATCTCTGAAAATTAAAAACAATCAATTTCAATACTTTTTCATAACCGTAGGTTTTTATCAACTTACTGTGGCAACTTCTTCAAACCCATCGATTGGAAGAAACCATCACCCATTTCGAACATTTTCAAGGGAGTATAACCTTGGGCAACCATTTCATCACTGACATCAACCAAAGGCTTGTTGGGGAAGGGTGAAACAATATCAGCAATGGCCGACCATTGTTGGGCCCACATATTACCCAACAAATGCATTGGCAGTGGTCCGGTTTTGGAAACAACTTCATCACCATAGTATTGATTCAAACGATGACGTACATAACCATGAACTTGTTCGTACAAGGGTTTAATGTCTTCGAAAATAGCTTCCAATTGCTGCTCAAAGGTATCATCTTCGTATTCATCTAACCAAACTTCAGCACCATCAGTGAAGTCTAGGGAGGAAGAAAGAGAAAAAATTATAAAAATTTGGAATTTTAAAGATTTTGAATAACAGAGGTAACTAGGATAACGAAGACAAGGTGGCTTGAAAAATTCTTTAAAAAATCCACGTTTCTTGGGTTCTTAGGTGGCTTGAAAAATTCTTTAAAAAATCAACGTTTCTTGGGTTCTTAAGTGGCTTGAAAAATTCTTTAAAAAATCCACGTTTCTTGGGTTCTTAGGTGGCTTGAAAAATTCTTTAAAAAATCCACGTTTCTTGGGTTTTTAGGTGGCTTAAAAATTCTTTAAAAAATCCACGTTTCTTGGGTTTTTAGGTGGCTTGAAAAATTCTTTAAAAAATCCACGTTTCTTGGGTTTTTAGGTGGCTTGAAAAATTCTTTAAAAAATCCACGTTTCTTGGGTTTTTAGGTGGCTTGAAAAATTCTTTAAAAAATCCACGTTTCTTGGGTTTTTAGGTGGCTTGAAAATTTCTTTAAAAAATCCACGTTTCTTGGGTTTTTAGGTGGCTTGAAAAATTCTTTAAAAAATCCACGTTTCTTGGGTTTTTAGGTGGCTTGAAAAATTCTTTAAAAAATCCAAGTTTCTTGGGTTTCTAGGTGGCTTGAAAAATTCTTTAAAAAATCCACGTTTCTTAGGTTCTTAGGTGGCTTGAAAAATTCTTTAAACAAACCACGTTTCTTGGGTTCTTAGGTGGCTTGAAAAATTCTTTAAAAAATCCACGTTCCTTGGGTTCTTAGGTGGCTTGAAAAATTCTTTAAAAAATCCACGTTTCTTGGGTTCCCAGGTGGCTTGAAAAATTCTTTAAAAAATCCACGTTTCTTGGGTTCCCAGGTGGCTTGAAAAATTCTTTAAAAAATCCACGTTTCTTGGGTTCCGAGGTGGCTTGAAAAATTCTTTAAAAAATCCACGTTTCTTGGGTTTTTAGGTGGCTTGAAAAATTCTTTAAAAAATCCACGTTTCTTGGGTTTTTAGGTGGCTTGAAAAATTCTTTAAAAAATCCACGTTTCTTGGGTTTTTAGGTGGCTTGAAAAATTCTTTAAAAAATCCACGTTTCTTGGGTTTTTAGGTGGCTTGAAAAATTCTTTAAAAAATCCACGTTTCTTGGGTTTTTAGGTGGCTTGAAAAATTCTTTAAAAAATCCACGTTTCTTGGGTTCTCAGGTAGCTTGAAAAATTCTTTAAAAATCCACGTTGCTTGGGTTCCTAGGGGGATTGAAAAATTCTTAAAAAAATCCACGTTTCTTGGGTTTTTAGGTGGCTTGAAAAATTCTTTAAAAAATCCACGTTTCTTGGGTACTTAGGTGGCTTGAAAAATTCTTTAAAAAATCCACGTTTCTTGGGTACTTAGGTGGCTTGAAAAATTCTTTAAAAATCCACGTTTCTTGGGTACTTAGGTGGCTTGAAAAATGCTTTAAAAATCCACGTTTCTTGGGTTTTTAGGTGGCTTGAAAAATTCTTTAAAAATCCACGTTTCTTGGGTTTTTAGGTGGCTTGAAAAATTCTTAAAAAAATCCATGTTTCTTGGGTTCCTAGGTGGCTTGAAAAATTCTTTAAAAAATCCAAGTTTCTTGGGTTCCTAGGTGGCTTGAAAAATTCTTTAAAAAATCCACGTTTCTTGGGTTCTTAGGTGGCTTGAAAAATTCTTTAAAAAATCCACGTTTCTTGGGTTCTAAGGTGGCTTGAAAAATTCTTTAAAAAATCCACGTTTCTTGGGTTCCGAGGTGGCTTGAAAAATTCTTTAAAAAATCCACGATTCTTGGGTACTTAGGTGGCTTGAAAAATTCTTTAAAAATCCACGTTTCTTGGGTTCTAAGGTGGCTTGAAAAATTCTTTAAAAATCCACGTTTCTTGGGTTCTAAGGTGGCTTGGAAAATTCTTTAAAAAATCCACGTTTCTTGGGTTCCCAGGTGGCTTGAAAAATTCTTTAAGAAAATAACAAATTTGTCAACGTTACACGGAGTTTTTTAAATGTTATCCACGTTATCCCTGACCCTTCACCTTAATGGCTAACTCTTTCACATCACTTACTGTTCAATTTAGCCGATTTGGTATTCAATTCAACGTATCTTTCGAATGACTTTCTGGTAGGTGTGCCGGCCTTATCGTAGAATTGAGTCCAATAGTATTTCAACTCCTCAGGGTCGCGGCTCTTTGTAATGATCTCTTCAATTTCGGGATCCAAAGACAAATCACATTTTGTGCTATCTTTGTAATCGCAAACACGGACCTTGGCAAAATTCGATTCCATGGAGGAAAGGACTTCCAAAAGTTCAGCATAATCGGCTTCGGGCAAGGCAGAGTAGCCAGTCTTGGACAACATTTTAAATTGACGTTTAACATCAGCCGAACTGTACGAACGCCAATTGAATTTTAAAATATCCTTGGCAACTTCTTTCATAAACTTGGCATTTTCAGCAGAGATTTCATTGCGTACACGTTCATTTTCATCGGTAATGTTGGAGGCGTAGGCCCAGGAGGCTTCAGTTTCGATATTGGTATGTTTGGCCAATTCTTTGTTGATGTTTTGCAAATATTCAGTGGCAACAATTTCTTCCTTAACGGCAGCGTGGCAAAGCTGGAGAAAAAAAGGGAATGGTTAATTATGGAAATGAAAATGGAATTAAGGGACTTACCGCCAAACCGGCCACAAGGGTGACTAACAAGAACTTCATTTTGAAAACGGATCTGAAAATGAAAGAAGAAAAAATGTGATTTATTTTTATTAATTTTTTAGCTCTTGGATTTTTAAAAATAGTTTTCATACAATTAGCCAAGGCTCGTGGATTTTTAAAAATATTTTTCATGGGACAAGACAAGGCTCGTGGATTTTAAAAATATTTTTCATGGGACCAGCCAAGGCTCGTGGATTTTTAAAAATATTTTTCATGGGACCAGCCAAGGCTCGTGGATTATTAAAAATATTTTTCATGGGACCAGCCGAGGCTCGAGGATTTTTAAAAAAAATTTCATGGGACCAAACAAGGCTCGTAGAGTTTCAAAAAATTTTCATGGGACCAGCCAAGGCTTGTGGATTTTTTAAAATATTTATCATGGGATCTGCCAAGGCTCGTGGATTTTTTTAAATATATATCATGGGATCTGCCAAGGCTCGCGGATTTTTAAAAATATTTTTCATGGGACCAGAAGGCTCGTGAATTTTTAAAAATATTTTTCATTGACTAATAGATTAAAAAATAAAAAATATTCCCATAATCTCAAAGTCCGCAAACGTGACGAATTTATTGTTTACTTCAAATACGAAAAAGGAAAAGTGGTCTTAACTTTATTGATTTACGATGTAGGGTGTTTCTGATTAGAAGAGAAGCGATTGGCGGTGCTTCCAGAAAACCATAAATCTTGGCAATCCGTTAAACAATTCCAACGGTTAGTAGTTAGTTATCACACTAATTAAATTAACTAATCTTATCAGAAAGGTGTGTGCGAGTGAGTGCATGGGGAAAAAACTTCAGGTCATAAAGCATAGCCTGCCATGGATAATGAATGGTGGGAATTTATGACCATTGAAAAATCACAACAAAAATATCAATTTAAAATCAATGCTTTGAAAATCTACTTTTGCAATTTATTGCATTCACTTATGTAAGATTAGAATTTATATGAACTAATTTTGTCATTTCAATAAATTGCCCCGCGTAAGATAATATTAAATATTGCAGTGCAATATGGAAATTATTGTGAAAAATGTATGAGGATTTGATTTCAATTGTTATTGTTATTTTGCCAAGAATGCCCGGCAACTTAACTATTTGGTATTCAGATCTTCACTTGCCCATTAAATCAAAGGTTAATTCTTGGGGACACACTTACTTCCTCTTAAACTCCTCACATGATTTCTTTGGTAGCTTCTTAAGAAATTTAATCACGTACTTGACCACAGCAACGTGATTGCAATAAAAAATTAATGACATTATTCAAATCGATGTATTGGAAAGATATTTTGAAAATAAAAATAAGTAAGACGATTGGCTTGTATTTCGAATAAAAACAATAAGCCTTACGAGACAAGTTCAAGATCGTTTCTAGAAAGGTCATTGGCCAGATTTGGACAATATTTCAAATTAAAATGGAATATTTTATAATTTGAATAAAAATAAATAATTTTGAATAATTTTTAATTTTTTTTTAATTCAAAAAATATATGCATATTCCTGTTATTATGGGCATTTATCTACATTATCCAAATCATTTAGATTTTATAAATTATCAGCTTTATCCAAATCATTTTGCCTACATTTTATAAGCTATCCAGATTATCCAAGTCATTTTGTCTAGATTTTATGTAGTATCCGCTTTATCCAAATAATTTTGACTACATTTTATATGTTATGACATTATCCAAGTAATTTTGCCTACACTTTATAAATTATCCGAGTTATCCAAATCATTTAGCCTAGATTTTATAAAGTATCCGCTTTATCCAAATAATTTTGCCTACATTTTATATGCTATCCACATTATCCAAGACATTTTTGCCTACATTTTATAAATTATCCACGTTATCCAAGCCATTTTGCATACACTTTATAAATTATGCGAGTTATCCAAGTAATTTTGCTTACATTTTATAAATTATCCACGTTATGCAAATCATTTTGCACGCATTTTTTAAATTATCCACGTTATCCACATCATTTTGCCTACATTTTATAAATTGTCCACAATGTCTAAGACTTTTTGCTTACATTTTATAAATTATCCACGTTACCCAAATCATTTTGCCCACATTTTATAAATTATCCAAATCATTTTGCCTAGATTTTATAAATTATCCGCTTTATCCAAATAATTTTGCCTACATTTTATGAGTTATACAGGTTATCCAAGACATTTTGCCCGCATTTTATAAATTATCCACATTATCCAAATCATTTTGCCTGGATTTTATAAATTATCCGCGTTATCCAAATAATTTTGCCTACATTTTATGAGTTATACAGGTTATCCAAGACATTTTTGCCTACATTTTATAAATTATCCACGTTATCCAAATCATTTTGCCCACATTTTATATGCTATCCACATTATCCAAGTCATTTTGCCTACACTTGATAAATTACCTGCGTAATCTAAATCATTTTGCCTACTTTTTGTAAACTGTGCACATTATTCGAGACATTTTGCCTACATTTTATTAATTATCCGTGTTATCCAAATCATTTGCCTACATTTTATATGTTATCCGCGTTATCCAGGTCATTTTGCCAACAATTTTAAAATTATCCAGGTTATCCAAAACATTTTGGGTGCATTTAAAAAATTAACCACATTATTCAAGACATTTTGGCAACATTTTATAAATGATCCAAGTCATTTTGAACAAATTTTATAAATTATCCGCGTTATCCAAATCATTTTGCCAAAATTTTATAAATTATCCAAGTCATTTTGCCAATAAAATATCCACATTATCCAAATCAATTTGCCTTGATTTTATAAATTATCCGTTTTATCCATAATCACAGAAAAAAATATTCTTTAAAAATCCAGGCCCATGGATAATTACAGAAAAAAATATTCTTTAAAAATCCACGCCCATGGATAATTACAGAAAAAAATATTCTTTAAAAATCCACGCCCATGGATAATTACAGAAAAAAATATTCTTTAAAAATTCACGCCCATAGATAATTACAGAAAAAAATATTCTTTAAAAATCCACGCCCATGGATAATTACAGAAAAAAATATTCTTTAAAAATCCACGCCCATGGATAATTACAGAAAAAAATATTCTTTAAAAATCCACGCCCATGGATAATTACAGAAAAAATATTCTTTAAAAATCGACGCCCATGGATAATTACAGAAAAAAATATTCTTTAAAAATCGACGCCCATGGATAATTACAGAAAAAAATATTCTTTAAAAATCCACGCCCATGGATAATTACAGAAAAAAATATTTTTTAAAAATCTAGGCCCATGGATAATCACCGAAAAAATATTCTTTAAAAATCCAGGCCCATGGATAATCACAGAAAAAATATTCTTTAAAAATCCAGGCCCATGGATAATCACAGAAAAAAATATTTTTTAAAAATCTAGGCCCATGGATAATCACCGAAAAAATATTCTTTAAAAATCCAGGCCCATGGATAATCACAGAAAAAAATATTTTTTAAAAATCTAGGCCCATGGATAATCACAGAAAAAATATTCTTTTAAAATCCAGGCCCATGGATAATCACAGAAAAAAAATATTCTTTAAAAATCGACGCCCATGTATGGTCTCTGGAAAAAATATTCTTTAAAAATCCACGCCCATGTATGGTCTCTGGAAAAAATATTCTTTAAAAATCCACGCCCATGTATGGTCTCTGGAAAAAATATTCTTTAAAAATCCACGCCCATGTATGGTCTCTGGAAAAAATATTCTTTAAAAATCCACGCCCATGTATGGTCTCTGGAAAAAATATTCTTTAAAAATCCACGCCCATGTATGGTCTCTGGAAAAAATATTCTTTAAAAATCCACGCCCATGTATGGTCTCTGGAAAAAATATTCTTTAAAAATCCACGCCCATGTATGGTCTCTGGAAAAAATATTCTTTAAAAATCCACGCCCATGTATGGTCTCTGGAAAAAATATTCTTTAAAAATCCACGCCCATGTATGGTCTCTGGAAAAAATATTCTTTAAAAATCCACGCCCATGTATGGTCTCTGGAAAAAATATTCTTTAAAAATCCACGCCCATGTATGGTCTCTGGAAAAAATATTCTTTAAAAATCCACGCCCATGTATGGTCTCTGGAAAAAATATTCTTTAAAAATCCACGCCCATGTATGGTCTCTGGAAAAAATATTCTTTAAAAATCCACGCCCATGTATGGTCTCTGGAAAAAATATTCTTTAAAAATCCACGCCCATGTATGGTCTCTGGAAAAAATATTCTTTAAAAATCCACGCCCATGTATGGTCTCTGGAAAAAATATTCTTTAAAAATCCACGCCCATGTATGGTCTCTGGAAAAAATATTCTTTAAAAATCCACGCCCATGTATGGTCTCTGGAAAAAATATTCTTTAAAAATCCACGCCCATGTATGGTCTCTGGAAAAAATATTCTTTAAAAATCCACGCCCATGTATGGTCTCTGGAAAAAATATTCTTTAAAAATCCACGCCCATGTATGGTCTCTGGAAAAAATATTCTTTAAAAATCCACGCCCATGTATGGTCACTGGAAAAACTATTCTTTAAAAATCCACGCCTATCTATGGTCACTGGAAAAAATATTCTTTAAAAATCCACCCCCATGGATAATCACAAAAAAATTATTCTATAAAAATCCACGCCGATGTATGGTCGCTGGAAAAAATATTCTTTAAAAATCCACGCCCATGTATGGTCCCTGGAAAAAAATATTCTTTAAAAATCCAGGTCCATGTATGACCGCTGGAAAAAAAATATTCTTCAGAAGTCCACGCTTATGTATGGTCACTGGAAAAAATATTCTTTCAAAATCCACGCCCATGTATGGTCACTGGAAAAAATATTCTTTAAAAATCCACGGTGATGGATATTCACTGGGAAAAATATTCTTTAAAAACACACGCCCATGGATAGTCACTGAAAAAAATCTTAAAGAATTTTGGATAAAGTGGATGATGTTCACTATTTTTGATACAGTTGATAAAGTATCAATGCCTCAAAATGTAAATTCTCTTATTTGTTTTTCAATATCGGCGGCCATTCAAACATCACGAACATGCATAATTTTCCACTTATCAACTTTCTATAACAAAATTTCACATGAAACGTCAAAAGCTTTCATTGGAAACACAACAACTTTGATGCGTTATTATCTCTGAACTGTGATGACTTTTTTATCCAATTATCGTTAATTAATAAATTAATTGTGGTTTTAATAGAAAATCACCCAGCGGATTATTTAAAATCAATTTCAACAACAAAGTCGCACACTGTGACGCCCCGCAGCAACAGCATGGCGAAAATCATAAACAAATCTACTAAACGGCCACCCGTGGCGCGGCTTTATGATGCTGCAGAATGTGTTTGAAACGCTCTAAATGTCATCAAAACAAAATATCATCATCATTAGTAACATCAACAATGGGCAAAAAATGTCAATTGTCAAGATGTAATTATGTCAAAGATCACAGAGGCTCACACACTCCCGCACACTCACACACAAACACTTTAACTAAATTTAAAAAAAGATCTTAAGAATTGGCAATGCAATTTTGTTTTATTTAAACTTGACACAAATTATGTATTTTAATTAAATTCTTTCGAGGTTTTGAAACACATTTTTGCCGTTATTTCGTTTCGATTTCTAAGCATTTATCCAAAATATTAAAAAAAACTATTTGCCAATTATCACACTTACGCTTGACCGCCTTCGGACGGACGACTACGACACAAATGGACAAACAAAACAAATAACCCGAGAGACAAACGTGTGTCCAGTCAGTACTACTTGACACACAACAACTGAACCCCAATTACAAATGCTGAGCTTTATATATACAAAGTAGGCGCCAAATTTTCTCCATTACGAAGTGATCAATGGAGAGCTCCATTCTCTCATGGGGCTCTTTTCGAAAAAGAAATAAACGGTTAAAATTAAGCGACAACTTACCCAGCTACTGTTTTGCTGTTAACAGTTTTTTCTTCGTTATCTCAACTGAGAACGGGTTCTCATATTCTGTTTGGGAACCATCTCTTTTGGATCACTACCTTTATTGATATGTCGAGAGTAGAATATTTATTACAGGTAGAAAAAATAATTAATTTATAAAGCACAGTGGTCAAACTGTCACAAAATGCCTTTGACAGGTCCTGAATATTCCTAAAAAATCCACGCCTCTATAGGGTGCATGAAAAAATATTCTTAAAAAATCCCCTCCTCTATAGGGTGCTTGAAAAAATATTCTTAAAAAATCACCTCCTCTATAGAGTGCTTGAAAAAATATTCTTAAAAAATCCCCTCCTCTATAGGGTACTTCAAAAAATATTCTTAAAAAATCCACGCCCCTTAGGGCGCTTGAAAAAATATTCTTAAAAAATCCCCTCCTCTATAGGGTACTTCAAAAAATATTCTTAAAAAATCCACGCCCCTTAGGGCGCTTGAAAAAATATTCTTAAAAAATCCAAGCCTATATAGGGTGCTTGAAAAAATAATCTTAAAAAATCCAGGCCTCTAGAGGGTGCTTGAAAAAATACTTTTAAAAAATTCACGCCTCTATAGGGTGCTTGAAAAAATATTTTTAAAAAATCCACTCCTCTATAGGGTGCTTGAAAATATATTCTTAAAAAATCCACGCCTCTATAGGGTGCTTGAAAAAATATTCTTAAAAAATCCACGCATCTATAAGGTGGTTGAAAAAATATTCTTAAAAAATCCACGCCTCTATAGGGTGGTTGAAAAAATATTCTTAAAAAATCCACGCCTCTATAGGGTGGTTGAAAAAATATTCTTAAAAAATCCACGCCTCTATAGGGTGGTTGAAAAAATATTCTTAAAAAATCCACGCCTCTATAGGGTGGTTGAAAAAATATTCTTAAAAAATCCACGCCTCTATAGGGTGGTTGAAAAAATATTCTTAAAAAATCCACGCCTCTATAGGGTGGTTGAAAAAATATTCTTAAAAAATCCACGCCTCTATAGGGTGGTTGAAAAAATATTCTTAAAAAATCCACGCCTCTATAGGGTGGTTGAAAAAATATTCTTAAAAAATCCACGCCTCTATAGGGTGGTTGAAAAAATATTCTTAAAAAATCCACGCCTCTATAGGGTGGTTGAAAAAATATTCTTAAAAAATCCACGCCTCTATAGGGTGGTTGAAAAATATTCTTAAAAAATCCACGCCTCTATAGGGTGGTTGAAAAAATATTCTTAAAAAATCCACGCCTCTATAGGGTGGTTGAAAAAATATTCTTAAAAAATCCACGCCTCTATAGGGTGGTTGAAAAAATATTCTTAAAAAATCCACGCCTCTATAGGGTGGTTGAAAAAATATTCTTAAAAAATCCCCGCCTCTATAGGGTGGTTGAAAAAATATTCTTAAAAAATCCACGCCTCTATAGGGTGGTTGAAAAAATATTCTTAAAAAATCCACGCCTCTATAGGGTGGTTGAAAAAATATTCTTAAAAAATCCCCGCCTCTATAGGGTGGTTGAAAAAATATTCTTAAAAAATCCCCGCCTCTATAGGGTGGTTGAAAAAATATTCTTAAAAAATCCACGCCTCTATAGGGTGGTTGAAAAAATATTCTTAAAAAATCCACGCCTCTATAGGGTGGTTGAAAAAATATTCTTAAAAAATCCACGCCTCTATAGGGTGGTTGAAAAAATATTCTTAAAAAATCCACGCCTCTATAGGGTGGTTGAAAAAATATTCTTAAAAAATCCACGCCTCTATAGGGTGGTTGAAAAAATATTCTTAAAAAATCCACGCCTCTATAGGGTGGTTGAAAAAATATTCTTAAAAAATCCACGCCTCTATAGGGTGGTTGAAAAAATATTCTTAAAAAATCCACGCCTCTATAGGGTGGTTGAAAAAATATTCTTAAAAAATCCACGCCTCTATAGGGTGGTTGAAAAAATATTCTTAAAAAATCCACGCCTCTATAGGGTGGTTGAAAAAATATTCTTAAAAAATCCACGCCTCTATAGGGTGGTTGAAAAAATATTCTTAAAAAATCCACGCCTCTATAGGGTGGTTGAAAAAATATTCTTAAAAAATCCACGCCTCTATAGGGTGGTTGAAAAAATATTCTTAAAAAATCCACGCCTCTATAGGGTGGTTGAAAAAATATTCTTAAAAAATCCACGCCTCTATAGGGTGGTTGAAAAAATATTCTTAAAAAATCCACGCCTCTATAGGGTGGTTGAAAAAATATTCTTAAAAAATCAACGCCTCTATAGGGTGGTTGAAAAAATATTCTTAAAAAATCCACGCCTCTATAGGGTGGTTGAAAAAATATTCTTAAAAAATCCACGCCTCTATAGGGTGGTTGAAAAAATATTCTTAAAAAATCCACGCCTCTATAGGGTGGTTGAAAAAATATTCTTAAAAAATCCACGCCTCTATAGGGTGGTTGAAAAAATATTCTTAAAAAATCCACGCCTCTATAGGGTGGTTGAAAAAATATTCTTAAAAAATCCACGCCTCTATAGGGTGGTTGAAAAAATATTCTTAAAAAATCCACGCCTCTATAGGGTGGTTGAAAAAATATTCTTAAAAAATCCACGCCTCTATAGGGTGGTTGAAAAAATATTCTTAAAAAATCCACGCCTCTATAGGGTGGTTGAAAAAATATTCTTAAAAAATCCACGCCTCTATAGGGTGGTTGAAAAAATATTCTTAAAAAATCCACGCCTCTATAGGGTGGTTGAAAAAATATTCTTAAAAAATCCACGCCTCTATAGGGTGGTTGAAAAAATATTCTTAAAAAATCCACGCCTCTATAGGGTGGTTGAAAAAATATTCTTAAAAAATCCACGCCTCTATAGGGTGGTTGAAAAAATATTCTTAAAAAATCCACGCCTCTATAGGGTGGTTGAAAAAATATTCTTAAAAAATCCACGCCTCTATAGGGTGGTTGAAAAAATATTCTTAAAAAATCCACGCCTCTATAGGGTGGTTGAAAAAATATTCTTAAAAAATCCACGCCTCTATAGGGTGGTTGAAAAAATATTCTTAAAAAATCCACGCCTCTATAGGGTGGTTGAAAAAATATTCTTAAAAAATCCACGCCTCTATAGGGTGGTTGAAAAAATATTCTTAAAAAATCCACGCCTCTATAGGGTGGTTGAAAAAATATTCTTAAAAAATCCACGCCTCTATAGGGTGGTTGAAAAAATATTCTTAAAAAATCCACGCCTCTATAGGGTGGTTGAAAAAATATTCTTAAAAAATCCACGCCTCTATAGGGTGGTTGAAAAAATATTCTTAAAAAATCCACGCCTCTATAGGGTGGTTGAAAAAATATTCTTAAAAAATCCACGCCTCTATAGGGTGGTTGAAAAAATATTCTTAAAAAATCCACGCCTCTATAGGGTGGTTGAAAAAATATTCTTAAAAAATCCACGCCTCTATAGGGTGGTTGAAAAAATATTCTTAAAAAATCCACGCCTCTATAGGGTGGTTGAAAAAATATTCTTAAAAAATCCACGCCTCTATAGGGTGGTTGAAAAAATATTCTTAAAAAATCCACGCCTCTATAGGGTGGTTGAAAAAATATTCTTAAAAAATCCACGCCTCTATAGGGCGGTTGAAAAAATATTCTTAAAAAATCCACACCTCTATAGGGTGGTTGAAAAAATATTCTTAAAAAATCCACGCCTCTATAGGGTGGTTGAAAAAATATTCTTAAAAAATCCACGCCTCTATAGGGTGGTTGAAAAAATATTCTTAAAAAATCCACGCCTCTATAGGGTGGTTGAAAAAATATTCTTAAAAAATCCACGCCTCTATAGGGTGGTTGAAAAAATATTCTTAAAAAATCCACGCCTCTATAGGGTGGTTGAAAAAATATTCTTAAAAAATCCACGCCTCTATAGGGTGGTTGAAAAAATATTCTTAAAAAATCCACGCCTCTATAGGGTGGTTGAAAAATATTCTTAAAAAATCCACGCCTCTATAGGGTGGTTGAAAAAATATTCTTAAAAAATCCACGCCTCTATAGGGTGGTTGAAAAAATATTCTTAAAAAATCCACGCCTCTATAGGGTGGTTGAAAAAATATTCTTAAAAAATCCACGCCTCTATAGGGTGGTTGAAAAATATTCTTAAAAAATCCACGCCTCTATAGGGTGGTTGAAAAAATATTCTTAAAAAATCCACGCCTCTATAGGGTGGTTGAAAAAATATTCTTAAAAAATCCACGCCTCTATAGGGTGGTTGAAAAAATATTCTTAAAAAATCCACGCCTCTATAGGGTGGTTGAAAAAATATTCTTAAAAAATCCCCGCCTCTATAGGGTGGTTGAAAAAATATTCTTAAAAAATCCACGCCTCTATAGGGTGGTTGAAAAAATATTCTTAAAAAATCCACGCCTCTATAGGGTGGTTGAAAAAATATTCTTAAAAAATCCCCGCCTCTATAGGGTGGTTGAAAAAATATTCTTAAAAAATCCCCGCCTCTATAGGGTGGTTGAAAAAATATTCTTAAAAAATCCACGCCTCTATAGGGTGGTTGAAAAAATATTCTTAAAAAATCCACGCCTCTATAGGGTGGTTGAAAAAATATTCTTAAAAAATCCACGCCTCTATAGGGTGGTTGAAAAAATATTCTTAAAAAATCCACGCCTCTATAGGGTGGTTGAAAAAATATTCTTAAAAAATCCACGCCTCTATAGGGTGGTTGAAAAAATATTCTTAAAAAATCCACGCCTCTATAGGGTGGTTGAAAAAATATTCTTAAAAAATCCACGCCTCTATAGGGTGGTTGAAAAAATATTCTTAAAAAATCCACGCCTCTATAGGGTGGTTGAAAAAATATTCTTAAAAAATCCACGCCTCTATAGGGTGGTTGAAAAAATATTCTTAAAAAATCCACGCCTCTATAGGGTGGTTGAAAAAATATTCTTAAAAAATCCACGCCTCTATAGGGTGGTTGAAAAAATATTCTTAAAAAATCCACGCCTCTATAGGGTGGTTGAAAAAATATTCTTAAAAAATCCACGCCTCTATAGGGTGGTTGAAAAAATATTCTTAAAAAATCCACGCCTCTATAGGGTGGTTGAAAAAATATTCTTAAAAAATCCACGCCTCTATAGGGTGGTTGAAAAAATATTCTTAAAAAATCCACGCCTCTATAGGGTGGTTGAAAAAATATTCTTAAAAAATCCACGCCTCTATAGGGTGGTTGAAAAAATATTCTTAAAAAATCCACGCCTCTATAGGGTGGTTGAAAAAATATTCTTAAAAAATCGACGCCTCTATAGGGTGGTTGAAAAAATATTCTTAAAAAATCCACGCCTCTATAGGGTGGTTGAAAAAATATTCTTAAAAAATCCACGCCTCTATAGGGTGGTTGAAAAAATATTCTTAAAAAATCCACGCCTCTATAGGGTGGTTGAAAAAATATTCTTAAAAAATCCACGCCTCTATAGGGTGGTTGAAAAAATATTCTTAAAAAATCCACGCCTCTATAGGGTGGTTGAAAAAATATTCTTAAAAAATCCACGCCTCTATAGGGTGGTTGAAAAAATATTCTTAAAAAATCCACGCCTCTATAGGGTGGTTGAAAAAATATTCTTAAAAAATCCACGCCTCTATAGGGTGGTTGAAAAAATATTCTTAAAAAATCCACGCCTCTATAGGGTGGTTGAAAAAATATTCTTAAAAAATCCACGCCTCTATAGGGTGGTTGAAAAAATATTCTTAAAAAATCCACGCCTCTATAGGGTGGTTGAAAAAATATTCTTAAAAAATCCACGCCTCTATAGGGTGGTTGAAAAAATATTCTTAAAAAATCCACGCCTCTATAGGGTGGTTGAAAAAATATTCTTAAAAAATCCACGCCTCTATAGGGTGGTTGAAAAAATATTCTTAAAAAATCCACGCCTCTATAGGGTGGTTGAAAAAATATTCTTAAAAAATCCACGCCTCTATAGGGTGGTTGAAAAAATATTCTTAAAAAATCCACGCCTCTATAGGGTGGTTGAAAAAATATTCTTAAAAAATCCACGCCTCTATAGGGTGGTTGAAAAAATATTCTTAAAAAATCCACGCCTCTATAGGGTGGTTGAAAAAATATTCTTAAAAAATCCACGCCTCTATAGGGTGGTTGAAAAAATATTCTTAAAAAATCCACGCCTCTATAGGGTGGTTGAAAAAATATTCTTAAAAAATCCACACCTCTATAGGGTGGTTGAAAAAATATTCTTAAAAAATCCACGCCTCTATAGGGTGGTTGAAAAAATATTCTTAAAAAATCCACGCCTCTATAGGGTGGTTGAAAAAATATTCTTAAAAAATCCACGCCTCTATAGGGTGGTTGAAAAAATATTCTTAAAAAATCCACGCCTCTATAGGGTGGTTGAAAAAATATTCTTAAAAAATCCACGCCTCTATAGGGTGGTTGAAAAAATATTCTTAAAAAATCCACGCCTCTATAGGGTGGTTGAAAAAATATTCTTAAAAAATCCACGCCTCTATAGGGTGGTTGAAAAAATATTCTTAAAAAAACCACGCCTCTATAGGGTGGTTGAAAAAATATTCTTAAAAAATCCACGCCTCTATAGGGTGGTTGAAAAAATATTCTTAAAAAATCCACGCCTCTATAGGGTGGTTGAAAAAATATTCTTAAAAAATCCACGCCTCTATAGGGTGGTTGAAAAAATATTCTTAAAAAATCCACGCCTCTATAGGGTGGTTGAAAAAATATTCTTAAAAAATCCACGCCTCTATAGGGTGGTTGAAAAAATATTCTTAAAAAATCCACGCCTCTATAGGGTGGTTGAAAAAATATTCTTAAAAAATCCACGCCTCTATAGGGTGGTTGAAAAAATATTCTTAAAAAATCCACGCCTCTATAGGGTGGTTGAAAAAATATTCTTAAAAAATCCACGCCTCTATAGGGTGGTTGAAAAAATATTCTTAAAAAATCCACGCCTCTATAGGGTGGTTGAAAAAATATTCTTAAAAAATCCACGCCTCTATAGGGTGGTTGAAAAAATATTCTTAAAAAATCCACGCCTCTATAGGGTGGTTGAAAAAATATTCTTAAAAAATCCACGCCTCTATAGGGTGGTTGAAAAAATATTCTTAAAAAATCCACGCCTCTATAGGGTGGTTGAAAAAATATTCTTAAAAAATCCACGCCTCTATAGGGTGGTTGAAAAAATATTCTTAAAAAATCCACGCCTCTATAGGGTGGTTGAAAAAATATTCTTAAAAAATCCACGCCTCTATAGGGTGGTTGAAAAAATATTCTTAAAAAATCCACGCCTCTATAGGGTGGTTGAAAAAATATTCTTAAAAAATCCACGCCTCTATAGGGTGGTTGAAAAAATATTCTTAAAAAATCCACGCCTCTATAGGGTGGTTGAAAAAATATTCTTAAAAAATCCACGCCTCTATAGGGTGGTTGAAAAAATATTCTTAAAAAATCCACGCCTCTATAGGGTGGTTGAAAAAATATTCTTAAAAAATCCACGCCTCTATAGGGTGGTTGAAAAAATATTCTTAAAAAATCCACGCCTCTATAGGGTGGTTGAAAAAATATTCTTAAAAAATCCACGCCTCTATAGGGTGGTTGAAAAAATATTCTTAAAAAATCCACGCCTCTATAGGGTGGTTGAAAAAATATTCTTAAAAAATCCACGCCTCTATAGGGTGGTTGAAAAAATATTCTTAAAAAATCCACGCCTCTATAGGGTGGTTGAAAAAATATTCTTAAAAAATCCACGCCTCTATAGGGTGGTTGAAAAAATATTCTTAAAAAATCCACGCCTCTATAGGGTGGTTGAAAAAATATTCTTAAAAAATCCACGCCTCTATAGGGTGGTTGAAAAAATATTCTTAAAAAATCCACGCCTCTATAGGGTGGTTGAAAAAATATTCTTAAAAAATCCACGCCTCTATAGGGTGGTTGAAAAAATATTCTTAAAAAATCCACGCCTCTATAGGGTGGTTGAAAAAATATTCTTAAAAAATCCACGCCTCTATAGGGTGGTTGAAAAAATATTCTTAAAAAATCCACGCCTCTATAGGGTGGTTGAAAAAATATTCTTAAAAAATCCACGCCTCTATAGGGTGGTTGAAAAAATATTCTTAAAAAATCCACGCCTCTATAGGGTGGTTGAAAAAATATTCTTAAAAAATCCACGCCTCTATAGGGTGGTTGAAAAAATATTCTTAAAAAATCCACGCCTCTATAGGGTGGTTGAAAAAATATTCTTAAAAAATCCACGCCTCTATAGGGTGGTTGAAAAAATATTCTTAAAAAATCCACGCCTCTATAGGGTGGTTGAAAAAATATTCTTAAAAAATCCACGCCTCTATAGGGTGGTTGAAAAAATATTCTTAAAAAATCCACGCCTCTATAGGGTGGTTGAAAAAATATTCTTAAAAAATCCACGCCTCTATAGGGTGGTTGAAAAAATATTCTTAAAAAATCCACGCCTCTATAGGGTGGTTGAAAAAATATTCTTAAAAAATCCACGCCTCTATAGGGTGGTTGAAAAAATATTCTTAAAAAATCCACGCCTCTATAGGGTGGTTGAAAAAATATTCTTAAAAAATCCACGCCTCTATAGGGTGGTTGAAAAAATATTCTTAAAAAATCCACGCCTCTATAGGGTGGTTGAAAAAATAATCTTAAAAAATCCACGCCTCTAGAGGGTGCTTGAAAAAATATTTTTAAAAAATTCACGCCTCTATAGGGTGCTTGAAAAAATATTTTTAAAAAATCCACTCCTCTATAGGGTGCTTGAAAAAATATTTTTAAAAAATCCACTCCTCTATAGGGTGCTTGAAAATATATTCTTAAAAAGTCCACGCCTCTATAGGGTGGTTGAAAAAATATTCTTAAAAAATCCACGCCTCTATAGGGAGGTTGAAAAAATATTCTTAAAAAATCCACGCCTCTATAGGGTGGTTGAAAAAATATGCTTAAAAAATTCACGCCTCTATAGGGTGGTTGAAAAAATATTCTTAAAAAATCCACGCCTCTATAGGGTGGTTGAAAAAATATTCTTAAAAAATCCACGCCTCTATAGGGTGGTTGAAAAAATATTCTTAAAAAATCCACGCCTCTATAGGGTGGTTGAAAAAATATTCTTAAAAAATCCACGCCTCTATAGGGTGGTTAAAAAAATATTCTTAAAAAATCCACGCCTCTATAGGGTGGTTGAAAAAATATTCTTAAAAAATCCACGCCTCTATAGGGTGGTTGAAAAAATATTCTTAAAAAATCCACGCCTCTATAGGGTGGTTGAAAAAATATTCTTAAAAAATCCACGCCTCTATAGGGTGGTTGAAAAAATATTCTTAAAAAATCCACGCCTCTATAGGGTGGTTGAAAAAATATTCTTAAAAAATCCACGCCTCTATAGGGTGGTTGAAAAAATATTCTTAAAAAATCCACGCCTCTATAGGGTGGTTGAAAAAATATTCTTAAAAAATCCACGCCTCTATAGGGTGGTTGAAAAAATATTCTTAAAAAATCCACGCCTCTATAGGGTGGTTGAAAAAATATTCTTAAAAAATCCACGCCTCTATAGGGTGGTTGAAAAAATATTCTTAAAAAATCCACGCCTCTATAGGGTGGTTGAAAAAATATTCTTAAAAAATCCACGCCTCTATAGGGTGGTTGAAAAAATATTCTTAAAAAATCCACGCCTCTATAGGGTGGTTGAAAAAATATTCTTAAAAAATCCACGCCTCTATAGGGTGGTTGAAAAAATATTCTTAAAAAATCCACGCCTCTATAGGGTGGTTGAAAAAATATTCTTAAAAAATCCACGCCTCTATAGGGTGGTTGAAAAAATATTCTTAAAAAATCCACGCCTCTATAGGGTGGTTGAAAAAATATTCTTAAAAAATCCACGCCTCTATAGGGTGGTTGAAAAAATATTCTTAAAAAATCCACGCCTCTATAGGGTGGTTGAAAAAATATTCTTAAAAAATCCACGCCTCTATAGGGTGGTTGAAAAAATAATCTTAAAAAATCCACGCCTCTAGAGGGTGCTTGAAAAAATATTTTTAAAAAATTCACGCCTCTATAGGGTGCTTGAAAAAATATTTTTAAAAAATCCACTCCTCTATAGGGTGCTTGAAAATATATTCTTAAAAAATCCACGCCTCTATAGGGTGGTTGAAAAAATATTCTTAAAAAATCCACGCCTCTATAGGGTGGTTGAAAAAATATTCTTAAAAAGTCCACGCCTCTATAGGGTGGTTGAAAAAATATTCTTAAAAAATCCACGCCTCTATAGGGAGGTTGAAAAAATATTCTTAAAAAATCCACGCCTCTATAGGGTGGTTGAAAAAATATGCTTAAAAAATCCACGCCTCTATAGGGTGGTTGAAAAAATATTCTTAAAAAATCCACGCCTCTATAGGGTGGTTGAAAAAAATATTCTTAAAAAATCCACGCCTCTAAAGGGTGGTTGAAAAAATATTCTTAAAAAATCCACTCCTCCATAGTGTGCTTGAAAAATATTCTTAAAAAATCCACGCCTCTATAGGGTGGTTGAAAAAATATTCTTAAAAAATCCACGCCTCTATAGGGTGGTTGAAAAAATATTCTTAAAAAATCCACGCCTCTATAGGGTGGTTGAAAAAATATTCTTAAAAAATCCACGCCTCTATAGGGTGGTTGAAAAAATATTCTTAAAAAATCCACGCCTCTATTGGGTGGTTGAAAAAATATTCTTAAAAAATCCACGCCTCTATAGGGTGGTTGAAAAAATATTCTTAAAAAATCCACGCCTCTATAGGGTGGTTAAAAACAATATTCTTAAAACATCCACGCCACTATAGGGTGCTTGAAAAAATATTCTTAAAAAATCCACGCCTCCATAGAGTGCTTGAAAAATAATCTTAAAAAATCCACTCCTCCATAGAGTGCTTGAAAAATATTCTTAAAAAATCCACGCCTCTATAGGGTGCTTGAAAAAATATTCTTAAAAAATCCACGCATCTATAGGGTGGTTGAAAAAATATTCTTAAAAAATCCACGCTTCTATAGGGTGGTTGAAAAAATATTCTTAAAAAATCCACGCCTCTATAGGGTGGTTGAAAAAATATTCTTAAAAAATCCACGCCTCTATAGGGTGCTTGAAAAAATATTCTTAAAAAATCCACGCCTCTATAGGGTGCTTGAAAAAATATTCTTTAAAAATCCACGCCCATGTATAGTGTCTGAAAAAATATTCTTTAAAAATCCACGCCCATGTATAGTGTCTGAAAAAATATTCTTTAAAAATCCACGCCCATGTATAGTGTCTGAAAAAATATTCTTTAAAAATCCACGCCCATGTATAGTGCCTGAAAAAATATTCTTTAAAAATCCACGCCCATGTATAGTGTCTGAAAAAATATTGTTTAAAAATCCACGCCCATGTATAGTGTCTGAAAAAATATTCTTTAAAAATCCACGCCCATGTATAGTGTCTGAAAAAATATTCTTTAAAAATCCACGCCCATGTATAGTGTCTGAAAAAATATTCTTTAAAAATCCACGCCCATGTATAGTGTCTGAAAAAATATTCTTTAAAAATCCACGCCCATGTATAGTGTCTGAAAAAATATTCTTTAAAAATCCACGCCCATGTATAGTGTCTGAAAAAATATTCTTTAAAAATCCACGCCCATGTATAGTGTCTGAAAAAATATTCTTTAAAAATCCACGCCCATGTATAGTGTCTGAAAAAATATTCTTTAAAAATCCACGCCCATGTATAGTGTCTGAAAAAATATTCTTTAAAAATCCACGCCCATGTATAGTGTCTGAAAAAATATTCTTTAAAAATCCACGCCCATGTATAGTGTCTGAAAAAATATTCTTTAAAAATCCACGCCCATGTATAGTGTCTGAAAAAATATTCTTTAAAAATCCACGCCCATGTATAGTGTCTGAAAAAATATTCTTTAAAAATCCACGCCCATGTATAGTGTCTGAAAAAATATTCTTTAAAAATCCACGCCCATGTATAGTGTCTGAAAAAATATTCTTTAAAAATCCACGCCCATGTATAGTGTCTGAAAAAATATTCTTTAAAAATCCACGCCCATGTATAGTGTCTGAAAAAATATTCTTTAAAAATCCACGCCCATGTATAGTGTCTGAAAAAATATTCTTTAAAAATCCACGCCCATGTATAGTGTCTGAAAAAATATTCTTTAAAAATCCACGCCCATGTATAGTGTCTGAAAAAATATTCTTTAAAAATCCACGCCCATGTATAGTGTCTGAAAAAATATTCTTTAAAAATCCACGCCCATGTATAGTGTCTGAAAAAATATTCTTTAAAAATCCACGCCCATGTATTGTGTCTGAAAAAATATTCTTTAAAAATCCACGCCAATGTATTGTGTCTGAAAAAATATTCTTTAAAAATCCACGCCCATGTATTGTGTCTGAAAAAATATTCTTTAAAAATCCACGCCCATGTATAGTGTCTGAAAAAATATTCTTTAAAAATCCACGCCCATGTATAGTGTCTGAAAAAATATTCTTTAAAAATCCACGCCCATGTATAGTGTCTGAAAAAATATTCTTTAAAAATCCACGCCCATGTATAGTGTCTGAAAAAATATTCTTTAAAAATCCACGCCCATGTATTGTGTCTGAAAAAATATTCTTTAAAAATCCACGCCCATGTATAGTGTCTGAAAAAATATTCTTTAAAAATCCACGCCCATGTATAGTGTCTGAAAAAATATTCTTTAAAAATCCACGCCCATGTATTGTGTCTGAAAAAATATTCTTTAAAAATCCACGCCCATGTATAGTGTCTGAAAAAATATTCTTTAAAAATACACGCCCATGTATAGTGTCTGAAAAAATATTCTTTAAAAATCCACGCCCATGTATAGTGTCTGAAAAAATATTCTTTAAAAATCCACGCCCATGTATAGTGTCTGAAAAAATATTCTTTAAAAATCCACGCCCATGTATTGTGTCTGAAAAAATATTCTTTAAAAATCCACGCCCATGTATAGTGTCTGAAAAAATATTCTTTAAAAATCCACGCCCATGTATTGTGTCTGAAAAAATATTCTTTAAAAATCCACGCCCATGTATAGTGTCTGAAAAAATATTCTTTAAAAATCCACGCCCATGTATAGTGTCTGAAAAAATATTCTTTAAAAATCCACGCCCATGTATAGTGTCTGAAAAAATATTCTTTAAAAATCCACGCCCATGTATAGTGTCTGAAAAAATATTCTTTAAAAATCCACGCCCATGTATAGTGTCTGAAAAAATATTCTTTAAAAATCCACGCCCATGTATAGTGTCTGAAAAAATATTCTTTAAAAATCCACGCCCATGTATTGTGTCTGAAAAAATATTCTTTAAAAATCCACGCCCATGTATAGTGTCTGAAAAAATATTCTTTAAAAATCCACGCCCATGTATAGTGTCTGAAAAAATATTCTTTAAAAATCCACGCCCATGTATAGTGTCTGAAAAAATATTCTTTAAAAATCCACGCCCATGTATTGTGTCTGAAAAAATATTCTTTAAAAATCCACGCCCATGTATTGTGTCTGAAAAAATATTCTTTAAAAATCCACGCCCATGTATAGTGTCTGAAAAAATATTCTTTAAAAATCCACGCCCATGTATTGTGTCTGAAAAAATATTCTTTAAAAATCCACGCCCATGTATAGTGTCTGAAAAAATATTCTTTAAAAATCCACGCCCATGTATAGTGTCTGAAAAAATATTCTTTAAAAATCCACGCCCATGTATAGTGTCTGAAAAAATATTCTTTAAAAATCCACGCCCATGTATAGTGTCTGAAAAAATATTCTTTAAAAATCCACGCCCATGTATAGTGTCTGAAAAAATATTCTTTAAAAATCCACGCCCATGTATTGTGTCTGAAAAAATATTCTTTAAAAATCCACGCCCATGTATAGTGTCTGAAAAAATATTCTTTAAAAATCCACGCCCATGTATAGTGTCTGAAAAAATATTCTTTAAAAATCCACGCCCATGTATAGTGTCTGAAAAAATATTCTTTAAAAATCCACGCCCATGTATAGTGTCTGAAAAAATATTCTTTAAAAATCCACGCCCATGTATAGTGTCTGAAAAAATATTCTTTAAAAATCCACGCCCATGTATTGTGTCTGAAAAAATATTCTTTAAAAATCCACGCCCATGTATAGTGTCTGAAAAAATATTCTTTAAAAATCCACGCCCATGTATTGTGTCTGAAAAAATATTCTTTAAAAATCCACGCCCAAGTATAGTGTCTGAAAAAATATTCTTTAAAAATACACGCCCATGTATAGTGTCTGAAAAAATATTCTTTAAAAATCCACGCCCATGTATTGTGTCTGAAAAAATATTCTTTAAAAATCCACGCCCATGTATAGTGTCTGAAAAAATATTCTTTAAAAATCCACGCCCATGTATAGTGTCTGAAAAAATATTCTTTAAAAATCCACGCCCATGTATAGTGTCTGAAAAAATATTCTTTAAAAATCCACGCCCATGTATAGTGTCTGAAAAAATATTCTTTAAAAATCCACGCCCATGTATTGTGTCTGAAAAAATATTCTTTAAAAATCCACGCCCATGTATTGTGTCTGAAAAAATATTCTTTAAAAATCCACGCCCATGTATAGTGTCTGAAAAAATATTCTTTAAAAATCCACGCCCATGTATTGTGTCTGAAAAAATATTCTTTAAAAATCCACGCCCATGTATAGTGTCTGAAAAAATATTCTTTAAAAATCCACGCCCATGTATAGTGTCTGAAAAAATATTCTTTAAAAATCCACGCCCATGTATAGTGTCTGAAAAAATATTCTTTAAAAATCCACGCCCATGTATAGTGTCTGAAAAAATATTCTTTAAAAATCCACGCCCATGTATAGTGTCTGAAAAAATATTCTTTAAAAATCCACGCCCATGTATTGTGTCTGAAAAAATATTCTTTAAAAATCCACGCCCATGTATAGTGTCTGAAAAAATATTCTTTAAAAATCCACGCCCATGTATAGTGTCTGAAAAAATATTCTTTAAAAATCCACGCCCATGTATAGTGTCTGAAAAAATATTCTTTAAAAATCCACGCCCATGTATAGTGTCTGAAAAAATATTCTTTAAAAATCCACGCCCATGTATAGTGTCTGAAAAAATATTCTTTAAAAATCCACGCCCATGTATTGTGTCTGAAAAAATATTCTTTAAAAATCCACGCCCATGTATAGTGTCTGAAAAAATATTCTTTAAAAATCCACGCCCATGTATTGTGTCTGAAAAAATATTCTTTAAAAATCCACGCCCATGTATAGTGTCTGAAAAAATATTCTTTAAAAATACACGCCCATGTATAGTGTCTGAAAAAATATTCTTTAAAAATCCACGCCCATGTATTGTGTCTGAAAAAATATTCTTTAAAAATCCACGCCCATGTATAGTGTCTGAAAAAATATTCTTTAAAAATCCACGCCCATGTATAGTGTCTGAAAAAATATTCTTTAAAAATCCACGCCCATGTATAGTGTCTGAAAAAATATTCTTTAAAAATCCACGCCCATGTATAGTGTCTGAAAAAATATTCTTTAAAAATCCACGCCCATGTATTGTGTCTGAAAAAATATTCTTTAAAAATCCACGCCCATGTATAGTGTCTGAAAAAATATTCTTTGAAAATCCACGCCCATGTATAGTGTCTGAAAAAATATTCTTTAAAAATCCACGCCCATGTATAGTGTCTGAAAAAATATTCTTTAAAAATCCACGCCCATGTATAGTGTCTGAAAAAATATTCTTTAAAAATCCACGCCCATGTATAGTGTCTGAAAAAATATTCTTTAAAAATCCACGCCCATGTATTGTGTCTGAAAAAATATTCTTTAAAAATCCACGCCCATGTATTGTGTCTGAAAAAATATTCTTTAAAAATCCACGCCTATGTATAGTGTCTGAAAAAATATTCTTTAAAAATCCACGCCCATGTATTGTGTCTGAAAAAATATTCTTTAAAAATACACGCCCATGTATAGTGTCTGAAAAAATATTCTTTAAAAATACACGCCCATGTATTGTGTCTGAAAAAATATTCTTTAAAAATCCACGCCCATGTATTGTGTCTGAAAAAATATTCTTTAAAAATCCACGCCCATGTATAGTGTCTGAAAAAATATTCTTTAAAAATCCACGCCCATGTATAGTGTCTGAAAAAATATTCTTTAAAAATCCACGCCCATGTATAGTGTCTGAAAAAATATTCTTTAAAAATCCACGCCCATGTATAGTGTCTGAAAAAATATTCTTTAAAAATCCACGCCCATGTATAGTGTCTGAAAAAATATTCTTTAAAAATCCACGCCCATGTATAGTGTCTGAAAAAATATTCTTTAAAAATCCACGCCCATGTATAGTGTCTGAAAAAATATTCTTTAAAAATCCACGCCCATGTATAGTGTCTGAAAAAATATTCTTTAAAAATCCACGCCAATGTATAGTGTCTGAAAAAATGTTCTTTAAAAATCCACGCCCATGTATAGTGTCTGAAAAAATATTCTTTAAAAATCCACGCCCATGTATAGTGTCTGAAAAAATATTCTTTAAAAATCCACGCCCATGTATAGTGTCTGAAAAAATATTCTTTAAAAATCCACGCCCATGTATAGTGTCTGAAAAAATATTCTTTAAAAATCCACGCCCATGTATAGTGTCTGAAAAAATATTCTTTAAAAATCCACGCCCATGTATAGTGTCTGAAAAAATATTCTTTAAAAATCCACGCCAATGTATAGTATCTGAAAAAATATTCTTTAAAAATCCACGCCCATGTATAGTGTCTGAAAAAATATTCTTTAAAAATCCACGCCCATGTATAGTGTCTGAAAAAATATTCTTTAAAAACCACGCCCATGTATAGTGTCTGAAAAAATATTCTTTAAAAACCACGCCCTTGTATAGTGACTGAAAAAATATTCTTTAAAAATCCACGCCCATGTATAGTGACTGAAAAAATATTCTTTAAAAATCCACGCCCATGTATAGTAACTGAAAAAATATTCTTAATAGTCACTTAAAAAACATTCTTTAATAATACCCGCCCATTTAATAAACATCCTTTAAAAATAAAAATTATTGAATAAAAATTCTTGCTGCTTAAAATAAAAACATGAAATTAATACTGATTTATTTAAAATTTAACCAAAAAAACAGAGTTGAATAAAAAAACTTACCCCCAGTTTTTGTAAAAATTTTTATTCTTCTCACACGAATTGTCAAATTTTGTAGATCGATTTACTCGCTTTAGCGCAAATGTAGAGCGCTGATTTTTAAATGAGGAATCCTTAATGATATATGGAACGGGTATACGAAAAATTAGATGTGTATGTCATCTGGGGGCTGAGCTATGAATGCCTAAATTATTACGAATATAGACGAACGAACAAAAATAAGTTACAAAAACTGGGGGTTAAGAAAGGAATTTAAGTGAGTTGGCTTATGCTGCAACGCATTCTGAAAATAAAAAAGAATATCGATTAAAATCCTCAACATAACCACAAACTATGAGAAAACTTACTGTCCGATTTAGTCCAGCCAATGTGAACATTGTTCTTGATGTTCTCAGCTTCCAACCAGACACGCAATGGTTCGAAATATTCAGCAATAGCCTTGCCGGTCATGGTACGTTCACCATTAAAGGCTTCCAATGCATCGGGCCAGGGTTTGGAGGCACCCATGGACAACATGTTTCTAAGGAAAAAATTCAATTCAGTTTTACTACAACTCTCTAAATTTTCAGTATTACAAAACTTACTCGAAAAGTTTACCAGCTTCCTTGCTGCCATAGATGTCACAGTTATCCAAAGGATAGTCGGGATTGCCAGGGATATATTCACCAGCAGTAATGCAGGCGGACTTGTAGAATTGGAATTGAATAATGAAGGAAACCAAATATCTCAAATATTCAACATCAGCAGAGAGGTGGTATTTGGCAGGAGCATCGAAATCATTTTCGGTACGTACTACTGGAGGTTCAATACCCGAGTATTCTTCACGCAATTTCCAGAAAGCACAATTCCATTCGGATTTATCTACTTCGCCGCGGAACAGGGCCCAACGGTATTTGTCCATGGTAAAGGCGAAGGGTAAGAAAACAATTTTATCCAAAGCCTAAGAAAAAGGGGGAGGGAGAAGAAGAAGAAGGTTATTTAGGAGACTCAACTTCAATATCTTTTTCCATTTCACTTACAGTCAAAAACAATTGGTTGATGCGGGCCTCCTCATCACTAACATAGTTCTTCAACAAGCCAACACGTTCCAAATGTTTGGGGGTGGAGACAGACAAAGACAAGACATCACCAACAGCTTCATGGAACCCAGGATTCGCACCACCACGGTAAACAAATGGTTGATGTTGATATTGCAAGAAATATTGGATATGACCCAACTCGTGGTGGGCGGTAAAGAATTGATCCTGGGTAACACGGGTACATTGCTTGATGCGAACATCATCGGTTACATAGAAATCCCAGGCAGAGGCATGGCAAACCAAGTCACGGCCATCATCCGGCTTCTCCAAGATACTCTTGTCCCAAAAATCTCTGTAAATAAAACATCAAATTAAAAATATTGCAATTTCCGAAAGTCTCCATCAACCTACTGTGGCACCTTCTTCAAACCCAGCGATTGGAAGAAATCATCACCCATTTCGAACATTTTCAAGGGAGTATAACCCTGGGCAACCATTTCATCACTGACATCAACCAAAGGCTTGTCGGGGAAGGGTGAAACAATATCAGCAATGGCCGACCATTGTTGGGCCCACATATTACCCAACAAATGCATTGGTAATGGTCCGGTCTTGGAAACAACTTCATCACCATAGTATTGATTCAAACGGTGACGTACATAACCATGAACCTGGTCATACAAGGGTTTGATGTCTTCGAAAATGGCTTCCAATTGCTCCTCAAAAGTATCATCTTCATATTCATTTAACCATACCTCAGCACCATTAGCGAAGTCTAGGAAGGAGGAAATTTGTAAATATTTGGAATTTCAAAATTTTGGATAACATCGTCATCATCGTTATCCACCTTTGTGGATAAATTGTTCCCAACACTTACTGTTCAATTGCGCCGATTTGGTATTCAATTCAACATATCTTTCAAATGCTTGTCTGGTGGGTGTACCGGCCTTATCATAGAATTCAGTCCAATAGTATTTCAATTCCTCGGGATCACGGCTCTTGGTGATGATCTCTTCAATTTCGGGATCCAAAGACAAATCACATTTCATGCTATCTTTGTAATCGCAAACACGAACCTTAGCGAAATTCGACATCATCCAAGATTTCACTTCCAAAAGTTCAGCATAATCAGCTTCGGGCAAGACGGAATAACCGGTCTTGGACAACATTTTGAATTGACGTTTAACATCAGCCGAACTGTAGGTTTGCCAATTGAATTTTAGCAAATCTTTGGCAACTTCTTTCTTGAATTTGGCATTTTCAGCAGAGATTTCATTTTTTACGCGTTCATTTTCATCGGTTATATTGGAAGCATAGGCCCACGAAGCTTCAGTTTCGACATTGGCGTTCTTGGCCAATGCTTTGTTGATGTTTTGCAAATATTCAGTGGCTATGATTTCTTCCTTGACGGCAGCAGCATGGCATATCTAGAGCAAACAGAAAATTGAAATGGTTAATGTTCAATGAGGAAAGTGGAATGGGAATTTAGAGACTTACCGCCAAACCGGCCACTAGGGCGACGACTGACAAAAATTTCATTGTGAAAACGGATCTGAAAAAGAATGAAGAGAAATGTAAATTATTGGGTTTTGGAAAAAAAGGTTTAAAAAAATAATAAAATCATAATTTAAAATATTTGTTGAGGGACTAGCCAAGCTCGTGAATTTTTAAAAATATGTTCAAGGGACCAACCAAGGCTCGTGGATTTTTAAAAATATTTTACAAAGCTCGTGGATTTTCAAAAACATTTTTCAAGGTTCGTGGATTTTTAAAAATGTTTTTCAAGGCTCGTGGATTTATAAAAAAAAATTTTCAAGTCTCGTGGATTTTTTATAAAACATATTTCAAGTCTCGTGGATTTTTAAAAATATTTTTCAAGGCACGAAGATTTTTAAAAACACTTTTTCAAGGCTCGTGGATTATTAAAAAACATTTTTCAAGGTTCGTGGATTTTTAAAAATATTTTTCAGGGCACTAGGATTTTTAAAAATATTTTTTAACGCTAGTGGATTTTTAAAAAATATTTGTTAATGCTCTGGGATTTTTAAAAAAATATTTTTTAAGGCTCGTTGATTTTTAAAAAATATTTTTCCATGCTCGCGGATTTTTAAAAAATATTTTTCAGTTCTCGTGGATTTTTAAATATACTTTTCAAAGCTCGAGGATTTTTAAAAATATTTTTCCATGCTCGCGGATTTTTAAAAAATATTTTTCAGTTCTCGTGGATTTTTAAATATACTTTTCAAAGCTCGAGGATTTTTAAAAATATTTTTCAAGGCTCTTGGATTTTTAAAAATATTTTTCAAGGCTCTTGGATTTTTAAAAATATTTTTCAAGGCTCGTAGATTTTTAAAAATATTTTTCAAGGCTCGTGGATTTTTAAAAATACTGTTTAAAGCTCGAGGATTTTCTAAAATAAGTTTTCAAGGCTCGTGGATTTTTAAAAATACTTTTCAAGGCTCGTGAATTTTTAAAAAATATTTTTTAAGTCTCGTGGATTTTTAAAAAAATATTTTTCAAGGCTCGTGGATTTTTAAAAAAATATTTTTCAAGGCTCGTGGATTTTTAAAAAATATTTTTCAAGGCTCGTAAATTTAAAAAAATATTTTTCAAGGCTCGTGAATTTTTAAAAGAAATATTTTTCAAGGCTCGTGGATTTTTAAAAAAAATATTTTTCAAGGCTCGTGGATTTTTAAAAAAAAATATTTTTCAAGGCTCGTAAATTTAAAAAAAAAATATTTTTCAAGGCTCGTGAATTTTTAAAAGAAATATTTTTCAAAGCTCGAGGATTTTCAAAAATATATTTCAAGGCTCGTGGATTTTTAAAAATATTTTTCAAAGCTCGAGGATTTTCAAAAATATATTTCAAGGCTCGTGGATTTTTAAAAATATTTTTCAAAGCTCGAGGATTTTCAAAAATATATTTCAAGGCTCGTGGATTTTTAAAAATATTTTTCAAAGCTCGAGGATTTTCAAAAATATTTTTTCAGGGCTCGTGGATTAAAAAAATATATTTTTCAAAGCTCCTGAATTTTTAAATAAAGTTTTTCAAGGCCCGTGGATTAATAAAAAATATTTTTCAAAGCTCGTGAATTTTTAAATAAATATCTTCAAGACTCGTGGATTTTTAAAAATATTTTTCAAGGCTAGTGGATTTTTAAAAATAATTTGTCAATGCTATTGGATTTTTAAAAATATATTTCAAGGATCGTGGATTTTTAAAAAAATATTTTTTAAGTCTCGTGGATTTTTAAAAAATGTTTTTCAAGGCTCGTTTATTTTTAAAAAATGCTTCTCAAGGCTCGTGAATTTTTAAAAAATATTTTCAAGCTTCGTGGATTTTTAAAAAAATATATTTCAAGGCTCGTGGATTTTTAAAAATATTTTTCAAGCCTCGTGGATTTTTAAAACATTTTTCAAGGCTCGTGGATTTTTTAAAGAATATTTTTTAAATCACGTGGATTTTAAGCAAATATTTTTAAGGCTCGTGGATTTTTAAAAAATATTTTTTAAGTCTCGTGGATTTTTAGCAAATATTTTTAAGTCTCGTGGATTTTAAAAAAATGTTTTTTAAATTTCGTGGATTTTTAAAAAAATATTATTCAAGGCTCGTGGGTTTTTAAAAATGTTTTTTTTAAATTTCGTGGATTTTTAAAAAAATATTATTCAAGGCTCGTGGGTTTTTAAAAATATTTTTCAAGGCTCGTGAATTTTTAAAAAATATTTTTTATGTTTCGTGGATTTTCAAAAATATTTTTTATGTTTCGTGGATTTTTAAAAAATAATTATCAACGCTCGTGAATTTTTAAAAAAATATTTTTCGAGGCTCGTGGGTTTTCAAAAACTTATTTCAAGGCTTGTGTATTTTAAAAAATATTCTTTCAAGGCTCGTGGATTTTAAAAAATATTTTTCAAAGCTCGAGGATTTTAAAAAATAATTTTTCAAGGCTCGTGGATTTTTAAGAAATACTTTTCAAAGCTCGAGGACTTTCAAAAATAATTTTTCAAGGCTCGTGGATTTTTAAGAAAAATTTTTCAAGGCACGTGGATTTTTAAAAATATTTTTCAAGGCACGAGGATTTTTAAAAATTCATTTCCATGGCTCGCGTATTTTTAAAAATATATTTTCATGGCAAAAATAATTGTTCAAGGCTCGTGAATTTTAAAAATATTTTTGAAGGCTCGTGGAGGTTTAAAAACATTTTTCAAGACTGGTAAATTTTTAAAAATATTTCTCAAGGCTAGTGGATTATCAAAAATATTTTTCAAGGCTCGTGGAGTTTTAAAAATATTTTTCAAGGCTCGCGGATTTTTAAAAACATTTTTCAATGTTCGTGGAGTTTTAAAAATATTTTTCAAGGCTCGTGGATTTTTAAAAAATATTTTTCAAGGCTCCTGGATTATTAAAAAATATTTTTTAAGTCTCGTGGATTTTTAAAAAAATATTTTGCCAGGCTAGTGGATTTTTAAAAAATTATTTTTCAAGTCTCGTGGATTTTTAAAAAATATTTTTCAAGGCTCGTGGATTTTTAAAAAATATTTTTCAAGGCTCGTGGATTTTTAAAAAATATTTTTCAAGGCTCGTGGATTTTTAAAAAATGTTTTTCAAGGCTCGTGGATTTTTAAAAAATATTTTTCAAGGCTCGTGGATTTTTAAAAAATATTTTTCAAGGCTCGTGGATTTTTAAAAAATATTTTTCAAGGCTCGTGGATTTTTAAAAAATATTTTTCAAGGCTCGTGGATTTTTAAAAAACATTTTTCAAGGCTCGCGGATTTTTAAAAAATATTTTTCAAGGCTCGTGGATTTTTAAAAAATATTTTTCAAGGCTCATGGATTTTTAAAAAATATTTTTAAAGGCTCGTGTATTTTTAAAAAATATTTTTCAAGGCTCGTGGATTTTTAAAAAACATTTTTCAAGGCTCGTGGATTTTTAAAAAACATTTTTCAAGGCTCGTGGATTTTTAAAAAATATTTTTCAAGGATCGTGGATTTTTAAAAAATATTTTTCAAGGCTCGTGGATTTTTAAAAAATATTTTTCAAGGCTAGTGGATTTTTAAAAAATAATTTTCAAGGCTCGTGGATTTTTAAAAATATTTTTCAAAGCTCGAGGATTTTCAAAAATATATTTCAAGGCTCGTGGATTTTTAAAAATATTTTTCAAAGCTCGAGGATTTTCAAAAATATTTTTTCAGGGCTCGTGGATTAAAAAAATATATTTTTCAAAGCTCCTGAATTTTTAAATAAAGTTTTTCAAGGCCCGTGGATTAATAAAAAATATTTTTCAAAGCTCGTGAATTTTTAAATAAATATCTTCAAGACTCGTGGATTTTTAAAAATATTTTTCAAGGCTAGTGGATTTTTAAAAATAATTTGTCAATGCTATTGGATTTTTAAAAATATATTTCAAGGATCGTGGATTTTTTAAAAAATATTTTTTAAGTCTCGTGGATTTTTAAAAAATGTTTTTCAAGGCTCGTTTATTTTTAAAAAATGCTTCTCAAGGCTCGTGAATTTTTAAAAAATATTTTCAAGCTTCGTGGATTTTTAAAAAAATATATTTCAAGGCTCGTGGATTTTTAAAAATATTTTTCAAGCCTCGTGGATTTTTAAAACATTTTTCAAGGCTCGTGGATTTTTTAAAGAATATTTTTTAAATCACGTGGATTTTAAGCAAATATTTTTAAGGCTCGTGGATTTTTAAAAAATATTTTTTAAGTCTCGTGGATTTTTAGCAAATATTTTTAAGTCTCGTGGATTTTAAAAAAATGTTTTTTAAATTTCGTGGATTTTTAAAAAAATATTATTCAGGCTCGTGGGTTTTTAAAAATATTTTTCAAGGCTCGTGAATTTTTAAAAAATATTTTTTATGTTTCGTGGATTTTCAAAAATATTTTTTATGTTTCGTGGATTTTTAAAAAATAATTATCAACGCTCGTGAATTTTTAAAAAAATATTTTTCGAGGCTCGTGGGTTTTCAAAAACTTATTTCAAGGCTTGTGTATTTTAAAAAATATTTTTCAAGGCTCGTGGATTTTTAAAAAATATTTTTCAAGGCTCGTGGATTTTTAAAAAATATTTTTCAAGGCTCGTGGATTATTAAAAAAACAATTTTAAAGGCTCGTGGATTTTTAAAAATATTTTTTTCAAGGCTCGTGGATTTTTAAAGACTCGTGCATTTTTAAAACTATTTTTCAAGGCTCGTGCATTTTTATAAAATAATTTCAAGGCTCGTGTATTTAAAAAAAAAAATATTTTGCAAGGCTTGTGCATTTTTAAACAATATTTTTCAAGGCTCGTGGATTTTTAAACAATATTTTTCAAGGCTCGTGGATTTTTAAAAATATTTTTCATTTTCAAGGCTCGTGGATTTTTAAAAATATTTTTCAAGCCTCGTGGATTTAAAAAAAATATTTCCCAAGGCTCGTGGTTTATTAAAAAACATTTTTGAAGGCTCGTGGATTTAAAAAAAAATATTTCCCAAGGCTAGTGGATTATTAAAAAACATTTTTGAAGGCTCGTGGATTTTTAAAAATATTTTTCATTTTCAAGGTTCGTGGATTTTTAAAAATATTTTTCATTTTCAAGGCTCGTGGATTTTTAAAAAATATTTTTCAAGGATTTTTAAAAATAATTTTTCAAGGCTCGTGTATTTTTAAAAAAAATATTTTTCTAGGCTCATAGATTTTTAAAAATATTTTTCAAGCCTTGTGGATTTTTAAAAAATATTTTTCAAGGCTCGTGGATTTCTAAAAAATATTTTTCAAGGCTGGCGAATTTTTAAAAATTTTTTTCAAAGCTGGCGAATTTTTAATAAATGTTTTCAAGGCTCGTGCATTTTTAAAGACTCCTGCATTTTTAAAACTATTTTTCAAGGCTCTTGCATTTTTATAAAATAATTTCAAGCTTCGTGCATTTAAAAAAAATATTTTGCAAGGCTTGTGAATTTTTAAACAATATTTTTCAAGGCTCGTGTATTTTTAAAAATATTTTTCAAGCCTCGTGGATTTTTAAAAAATATTTTTCAAGCCTCGTGGATTTTTAAAAATATTTTTCAAGGCTGTTGGATTTTTAAAAATATTTGTCAAGGCTCGTGGATTTTTCAAAAATATTTTTCAAGGCTCGTGGATTTTTAATAAATATTTTTCAAGGCTCGTGGATTTTTAATAAATATTTTTCAAGGCTCGTTCAATATTTTTCAAGGCTTTTTAAAAAATATTTTTCAAGGCTCGCGATTTTTAAAAATGCTTTTCAAGACTCGTGCATTTTTAAAAATATTTTTCAAGGCTCGTGCATTTTTAAAAAGCAATTTCAAGGCTCGAGCATTTTCCAAAATAATTTTCAAGGCTCGTGGTTTTTAAAAAAATATTTTTCAAGGCTCGTGGTTTCTTAAAAAATATTTTTCAAGGCTCGTGGTTTTTTAAAAAAATATTTTTCAAGTCTCGTGGTTTTTTAAAAATATTTTCCATAAGCCTTGCCAAGCCTCCTGGATTTTTGAAAATATTTTTCAGGGGAATATCCAAGGCTCATGGATTTTTAAAAATATTTTTCATGTTTTAATATTTCACTTTATGATCTAAAAATTAAAACATACCCCAAAAACTCGCAATCCGAAAACGTGCCGAATGTATTGTTTACTTCACTAACGAAAAAGGAAAAGTGACCTTAGCGTGATGGATTTACAAGCCGTAGCTGCTGGAACAGTAAGTTTTATTCTTCGATAAGATGTAGAATGTTTTCTGATTAGCAGTATAGTAGCCATATATAGCCATAAATCATTACAATCTGTTAAACGGTTAGTATTTATTTATCACACTAATGCAAATAACTAACTAATCTTATCGGAAAGATGTGTAATCAGTGAGAAAAAACTTCAGAGTGGCATGGGAATTTATTACCATTGAAAAATCACAACAAAAATATTTTTTTAAATCAATGCATTGGAAATCTTATTTGCTAGTGTTGTCATTTCAATAATATATCGCGCTTGATGTATTAATTATTGAATTATAAAATAATATTATAAAATACCCCTCAGTAATGTTGGCGACATTTATTGAGTATTTCAGCCATGTAAAACTTCTCAACAAGTGGTGTCTTAGGACATGCCGTTCTGACTCGCCGATAAACTGTAGTTCCCATATATCATTGAGCTAATATGAATCGGGGTCCACTCATTGATATGAGAGAAGTCTCCCTTGTCCCTTTTGGGATGTTTGTGGAACAATTAAAAAAAAAAACATATTTATGAAGTTATGTTTTCGTTTTTTTTTTTTTTGAAATTTTATTTGCCAAATTTGGCCTGCAACTTAACTATTTGGTATGACGAACCTCTCTTGACCATTAATTAAAAGGTTAATTCTTGGGCACACACTTTTACTTACTTCCTCCTAAGCTCCACACTGCATTTCGTTGGACATCTTATTAAATATCAAAATTTAATCACGTACTTGATCAGAGAAACGTGATTTCAATAATAAATGTTATCAATTTATCAAATAAAAAAATCGACAGTTATTTTGAAAAGAAAAGAAAGAAATAAGACATTGGCCAGTTTTGGCAATATTCATATCATATTTTAAAAATTGGATCAAAAATACGTTTTATTCAAAACATTCTCGATAAAAATTATCCAATTTTTCAAAGTTATTGATAGCATTTTGGATTAGGGAGATAATGTTGAACAGTTATTCACAAAATTTTGAATAAAAACTGACAATATTTCGACCTTATCCTAAACAAATTAAAAGATTCAGATAATGTATGTTTAATTGCATTCATAATAAAGTTTAACTGTATTTTGTATAAAACGGATAATATTTCCCCTTATCCTTTAAATGTTAAGATATTAAGGTAGGATAAAGTTTGAATGTATTCATGACTATCGAATATCAATTAAGATTTTGCGATAAATTCTCTTATTTATTGGGGATGCAACAGTAATTTTTATCATTCAAAAGGTAATTCAAACTGAATTACTGAATTAAGTAGCAATTCTATTGTAATTGGGTGTCGAACAACGAACAGGGCGCGAATTTGTATTATGTACCGTGGTTTAGGCAAATTTAACTCGATTTTTACGAATTGGCGCCCAATTAAAAACACTAAAAAATATATTTGCGAATTATCACACTTACGCTTGGCTGCCTTCGAACGACAAGGACACAAATAAACAAATATCCCGAGAGAAAAACGTGTGTCCCAGAACCTGACACACAGCAACTGAAACCCCGTTGCGAATGACTGAATTTTATATTATACAAAGTAGGCGCCCAATAATCTCCAATACGAAGTGATCGACATTGGGGAGAAAGATTAAACGAAAACTTACTACGGTTACAGTTTTACAGTTGACTGTTTGTTTCATTCATTATCTCAATTGCGGAATGGTTCTCATAATTTGTTTGAGAGGCAACTCTTATGGGTTATATTAACTATAATATAGGTAGTTACAACTTCTGTACATACATATGTCGGAAGAAGAAAATTCATTACATGTAGTAAAATATTTTATACAGCACAATGGTCAAGTTGTCATAAAATTTGTGGGTGGGGGAAAACTTGTATATTTACCGAATATGTTTAATAATCCACATGCGGCAATAACAAGACATTGTATCCGACAATATAGATTTTCAGTTGGCAGCTAAACATCTCCAGACAACAATTTTGATCTTCAAGCGACACTGTAATGATCTAAACTAGAGATGAACACGGAGAGAGTATTACTGTATGTTCGTGTATGGTGAGACATAATTTAAACTAAAGGCCTGGGCATGGTTGATCTAAACCACTGTTGGGCAGAAATGCTCGGCCTCATACACAAAAGTGTAAAAAATACATGAGTCTCTCGCAATTTGCCCACCATTGATCTAAACCTCTCTTTTAACCCCTCCAAATGTCATAAAATGTATTTTGCGAAAAATAGCATCGATAGCATATATTTGTGCGTTCATGCCGTCTTGCAGCAGCTGAATTTGAGAGGTCGATTATGCATTGCCACGAAACTTTAGTTGCGTTGTCAATTGTCAGCACAACTGAGATGAAATGTTGTATTATTGATGTCAACCCAACTGGGTTGTCGATAAACGTGTTATCGATAAGTGTTTTTTCAAACTTGTGAACTCTAGATTAATCCAAAAGGCACAATTCGCAAAAAAAAGCTATTTTAAGCTGGGTACACATTGTCAGTTTTGAATGTCGATATTTCGCAATTATCGATAACTATCAAATCGTCCAGCAACCACAAAACATTTTGCGGTTGCATGATGAATGACAAAAATGAACGGCCACACTAGCAAGCAACAACAAAGCTGTCATTCAAAACTGACAATGTGTACCCAGCTTTAAAATGATAAGTTCAGTGGAATTATTTTTTGATGATGAAGAAAATGTACAGGACATGACATCTATTAGAAGAAATTTAAGGGACAAGTCAAATCCATTGGAATTGCCATCTGCACTGTAAGTTGAAGCTCATGTTGGAAAGATCTGTATAATCAGTAAATTATTTTAGGTATACGGCGTATTTTCGATTGAAAAGAATGCCGTAGTATACATTGTGGAAACGTTAAAGGATGACTTCAAAATAAGCTACAGATCAACAGCAATACCTGCGTTGCGTTGAGATTTTTTGCGGAGGGACGTTTCCAAAAGTCCCATGACAATGATTACGACAATTGCACGCCTCAATCTACATTGTCGAACGCATTGAAGGAAGTTATCCACTTGATAGAGGACAAATTGCGCCAAAATTGGATCGTTTCGAAATTGTCGGAAGAGGGAAAAAAGACAAAACAAATATCATTTTTATTCAAAAACCAAATTCCCTGGTGTTGTCGGCTGCATAGATGGAACCCATGTGCACATTGGATTTGGACTCAATTTATCAATTAATATTTTAAACTGTTGATGCACACATGTATGTCAGATCCTAAGGTTAATTCAGTCAATTTTATCAGAGTAGGAGTAGCTGCCATCATTAGAGTATTTAGGACCATCCCAAAATCATGGATGTTAGGACTCGTATGTCGGATATATTCACTGAACTATAGCCGTAGACTATCCCCGCATTTTCACATACAACATCAGGAACCTATGACTTATCCTGATGACGTTATTTTAGTTTATGGTACTAAAATAAGTAATTTTTCAAAGTCCGATCTGGGTTATCAATATTTTCCATATATATATTCACCATAGATATTTCAGAAACAGTTTGGATCGTGCACACATAATCTTCTGAAAGAATTTATTATCAAAAAACTTCAATAAAATATATTTTGTGAACGCAGATAACGAAAATGTGAATAAAATGGTAGAATATGGTCCTAAATCACATATAAAAAGCGAATGCTTCTGGAGATGTTAAATATAATAGCTACAAATTTCTTTTGTTCAGAGACTCATAATGAAATTTGATTTGGAACATTTCATCTTTTGACACAACCCCCAAAAAGTGAGGTATTTTAGGAGATTTTGACTCAGTATGGAATAAATTTTAATTAAGAGTCTAAAAGTTTAACAAATAATTTCCACCTATAATATCTAATTTTGTAACGTCATTTTCTTAACAAAGTATTTTACTCAGATATCTAGTTTGTTCTGGGACTCACAATGAAATTTTGTGTAGAATATTTCTTCTTTTAACACCTTTCGTCTAGAACTAAATTTCATGTTACTTTCATGCATCAACTCGAAAAAAGAACAAAACAAATTTATTCAAAAAAAAATAGTTGGGTGTTTTGTTGGCAAATTTGATGTATATATTTTCTTGATATATATTGCAAATACATATTTCATTTATTCGGTGACTTATATTGAAATTTTATGGAGATTATTTTTGTCTTTGACGTCTTCTATCTAGAATGAAGTTTTGTGGGACAAAACTTAATAAACTCAGATAAAGTACAACATTAACCCTAAAACGTGATTTTACTTTTGGCAGATTCCTGGCGTTTAGGTACGATTTAAAGTTTTGGTGTATTCGGGGACCTATAGTAAAATTTTATGACAAATAATTTCGTAGAATATTTTGATCTGATACGATCACATTTTAAAGGAGTTTTTAAAAATATTTGAAAAAAGTGACCAAAAAGACCCCTTTAGTGACTCACATGAGGGTTAATTTTTTTCCATAAAAAGATACCCCGCATTGTTGTCTGCAATATTGCCAAAGACACTTTATACCTAAAATGCAAGGATCCCAAGGAATCTGATGTCGAATATTTCAAAACCTTTAGAAATGGGCGGAACTTGCCACACCTATTTAGGTTACTTCGCGACGTAAACATTCAAAACGCCGATACACGTGTCTTCTTTTTTCGGTCCTCTTTCATAATCTGGTCGAATTATCTTGTAATTATTTTTTGTGTTGTACAGTGTAATCAACAATTGTTAAGAACATGTTTTTAATACCCTTAGCCTTTAGGCTAAAAAGGGTATATACACTTTCATACGGTCAAAATGCGCCTCATCGAAATAATGGTTTTAGACCCCAAGTATGTTTGGGCGAAATGTGTTTCAGACAATTTGGAGTTGATTTAGCAATGTCCGTCCGTCTGTCTGTCTGTCTATCTGGTACTGCTACCTCCCACACAAAAGTTTCAAAATGTTCGGAAAATTTGTAGGCATGATAAATAACTCTTGAAGGGAGTAATCGATTTGGTCCATACTTTACACATCGTGAAATTTCTACCAGACATAGATGAGGTTCCAATATTGACTCAATCGGCCCACTCCTTCGGGTACCTCCTACACAAAATTTCGAATAAGTTCAGTTTAGGACCTGCTCTCGAATCGCTTTGATTTTTGTTGCAACAACTTGTATTCACTTCCCCCCATACGATGCTACAAGTTTCATCAGGGGCAAGTTCATACTTCCTGAGAAAATTGCCGGAAAGGTGCAAAAAGCCCCTATGACACCTTATGTTGTGTTTGGAGCGCAAGATAACTCTCGAACGGATCTGTCGATTCGGTCCAAAATTTGGCCTTCGTAATATTTTATCAAAACATAATTTAAATTCGAAGATGGGCTATATCGGTCCACTCCTTCAGGTACCTCCCCCACAAAACTTCAAAAATGTTCGGAAAAATTTTGCGCACGATAACTCTTGAAGGGAGTGACCGATGTAATTTATACTTTGCACATCCTAATATATCTACCAGATATAGATGAGGTTCGAATATGGACTATATTTGTCTACTCCTTCTGGTACCTCTCACACAAAATTTCGGATAAGTTCACTTTAAGACCTGCTCTCGAATCACTTTGATTTTTGTTGAAGCGATTTGCATTCGCTAACTCCATTACGACGGTAAAAGTTTTTTCAGGGGCAAGTCCATATTTCTTGGAAAAACAGTCCGGAAGGTGTAAAAACCCCAATGTCCCCATATGTGGCGGCCATGATATCTCTCGAACTGTTCAACCGATTTGGTCTTCGTCATATTATATCCAAACTTAGTTTCATGGGCAATACCGGTCCACAACTTTCGGTACTTCCCCTCAATATTTAAAAAATGTCACTAAAATGCTAGGACGATATCACTTGAATGGGGCAACCAATTTGGTCCAAACTTTGGATCTCCTAATATTTTATCAAAATTTAGTTTAACTTCTAAAATGGCCCATATCGGTCCTCTCTAAGGGTACCTGCCCTACAAAAGTTCAACATTTGTGTCTTGGTGCAGTTAATTCCTAATCCACATTTTTATCGGCAAGTGTCCAAATGTCCAAAAAGGGCCACAAAATTCCGAAGAGATCTTAAATACATTCGATCTGTCCGGAGGTGAAAGTTTCGCTTCACATTGGCTGAGGGTATATATCTGTCGGCAAAGTCGACTGACACTTTTTTACTTGTTTCCTTTCAATTTTACTTCTTGTTTCTTCGAAAATATTCACTGCAACTGAAAATAACTGGTTGCTAAAAAATAGCCGGTTCGTCAACTGAGATTCGTAACTTCAGTTGAAGGTTGCCATACATAAAGTAATTTTGACAACTGACAACTCCTCTCAACGATAATTGCTATCGATAATCGACCCCTTGGTTAAAAATTTGAGATTTTGTATGAAAAGATTTTTGATGCAAAATAGCTAGAGGATTCTTTTAATCCCAGCGACAATCACTTGTTAGCATTGGTGAACTCATTTCTTTAATATGCAGAAAACAATGGCGCCCAATGTGGGGTTTTCCTACTATTTTTGCAAAAGGAAGTTATGTACTTGTTCATATGACATCAATCATCAATATCAATCTGAAAAAGTTCAATATCCGTGAAGACTGCACGTGACCACATCCGATTGTTAGTTTTCCGAGAGAGAGAGAGAGAGAGAGAGAGTAAACAGACTATGTGTGTATAAAGCAGGGTCGTGCTTCTTTGCTTAGACCGTATAGTGAGGGCGCCCACTGAGTTGTTTTTGGATTTACTTCTCTCTCTCACGTACAGTGTAAATGAATGAAAACAAACAAAAACATAATGTGGTTGTTGCTTTTTTTCACTCATACGTTCATACATGTCTTCGCTTTGGCTGTATTTCTGTGGTCGTCGCTGGTATAAAGACGGGAATCCGCGAAAATCTGTTTTGAAATCTTCAACCTAAAGTCCCTGTTTACACAGGGAAAGTTGATGGGAAAGAAAATTGAGTTTATGGGCAAGGGAATAGAGAGGAATAAGAGGGGGTACACACACCTCTGTACTGGCCAATTCTGTTTTGTTTCGTTTTTCTTTGTATACAACCTGAAGTTGGCTGCAGATTTGTTTTTGCATTTTCTTTCATTTTATTTTCTCTATCGAGAAACAAACAACGGCGAAGACAATTAAAAAAAACCTATTGGAGGAAAAACAATTCGAAATAAGTGGAAATATCGAAATTTAAATGCAATTCAAGGGTTTCTTTAATAATTAATTGTTTATCACTCACGTCCATTTTTACTTTTCATTACAATTTTGCCTTGGCTTTGTTTTTGAACGGCGCAATGAGAAAATGAGTGTGAAGAAGAATAAGAAAAATTATAAACAAACATGATTTCCGTGTCTAAACAACAAGGAAAATTTTAAAAGAAATTGAGAAGAAAAATTTTCTTTTCAGTTTGAATGTCTAAACACGGCCAAAGCGAGTATATATCATGAGAATATGCCTTAACATTCTAACACGGTAGAACAAAGAAGGTAAAGTAAATACTACACCAAATACAACTCAACAACAACCACAAAGGAGTTTGTTTTTGTTTGTAACGTTACTCCATATTTACATTAAGCAATTTTCCTTGCGGCAAGGAAAATTGCTTAATGTAAATATGGAGTTACTGCCACCGGTAAATGTAAACAAAACAAGGAAATGTCTATAAATTATTAGGATTTATAAAACTAATATTTTTCACATTTGATTGAATATTTTGAAAAACATAAATGAAAATTTGTTACATTTTCAATATCATTCCACTAAATGGATAATTTCACTCAAAAAGAATTCTTCCAAAAATGTTTGGGGTCGCTAAAAATTCATTGAAAAAGGAGAAGCTGTTTCAAACTTTTGTTTTTGAAATCATAGAAGCACATGTTCATTATGGCCTGGGTACATAAGCTGCCTCGCCTGGTTGCCTTGCATTCCTGCTTCATTTCTGGCATAATAAAAATTAGAGAATAAAGAAGGCCGAGCAAATTTCGGCAGCCAGGCGAGTCAGCTTATGTACCCAGGCCTTTAGGGCTTTAATTTTTTCAAATTTAACAAAATATCACACTTATTAAAAAATATTGTACCGCTTATATAAGAGGTGTTATAGCGTGCGGCACGTTGTTCGGACTTGGATGAGGTTACATATCATTGCATCTTCTTGGCCCGCCACTGTCCCTTTTTCCGCTCCGACATCGAGACGGGTGCTGCTTTTGAAGGCACGACCGTTCTGATGTCTTCGGGTCCGGAGGCGTCCTTCTGCTCGTCTCCGCAAAAGTCACCACTGGTGTCCGCAAGGAGTTCGGGCAGCATGACACTTCCGATTTTGGTGTTTTCCTTGAAACCGCTGCACTCTTAACAGCCGTTGGGCTGGAGGGTGCAGTCGTTCCAGGAGTCGGAATCCGATCAACCGGAATGGGGATCTTCTCCATGTGAGGGTACTTGCCCTCAAGTCTCCTCGCAATTCGAATCCTCACGCCAATTAGTCGGATTTCATCTTGACTTACGTCAATAGAGTTCTTGCCAACAAATTTGTTGCAATACTTAGCGGCTCTTTTATATTCATGCCGATTCTTCTTTTCCTTGGCCTTACTGCTCTTGTTGGTCGAGGTCTTAGTGGAGGGTGTCACCTCTTCCAGCACGACTTCTTCCTACATGACGTCCTGCCTCGGAAGGGAAGGCTTATCGGTTCCGACCGATGGATTATCCCCCAGGGGAGTTCTACTCACTATGGTGAGGTTAGAGACCCCCCCCCTTGAACTGAGGAGAGCGCTTCCTGACATAAGGGATTCGTCTTCCCAGTTCCAGGGGGGGGACTCTTCTGACTCATTCTGTGGGTCTCTCTCTGCCCCAGGAGATCGAGCAAATCCCAGCTCTGCATAAGGATGTTTTGACTAATCCTGTCCATTGTCGAGGTTGTCAGGGTCTCGTCGGCGCCCAAGGATGTTTGCGGTCGTTGAATAGTCGCACTTGGTGCGTCGTTGTCCATTGTCGTAGCAAGGGTCGATATAGAGGGTGGAACGAGGGTGGAATATTGATAATTACCAACCATAACTTTTCCCCCATCTTCTTGATGTATGCCAGTAAAATTTATTTGAAAAATGCTCCCAAATGTTTAATTAGAAAATGTTACAGATTTAATAACAATGCGATACACACTTCTTACACCCATATATGTACATATGTATGTACATACGTTCAAGGTCGGTGAAACAAATTATTGATTTAATTTTGTGAATATTCATTTACAATGTATTCTCAAATTTGACTTGCAGTGGAATATTTAAACCAAAAACTGGTTTTTTCATTCAAAGAAGAAAGAAATCTGTAATCCCGAAGCCTAAACAAAAATAATTTATTTTGAAATAACAGATGAAAGGTGGGCTACTACTTTTCATTTTGCTTGTAATGAATTTTAAAAGCAAACAGCATATTTGAAATGTGGATCACAGTGGCATTAGATTGGGGGAGATTGTTAATTTCTGTGTAGACAGTTTTTTTCTGATAGTAAGCGGAGAAAGTTGTGGGAGATTGATTGAAACATTAATCTATTTAGCAGTCAATTTAAGCTGCTTAATGAAATACAAATTCAACCTAGGTTTATTATGGTTTTTTGTTATCAGAGATGGATCTATAGAATCACTAGTCTATTGGAATCAAATGTATGACAAAGTGCTGTGATATATATTATGATATGATAATTGAAATCAGTTTGATTTTGAAAAAAAAAACAGAACCTTTTCTGTCGATAAAAAGAGAAAAATGTTAATTAATAGTGAACTTTCTTTCAAACATTACATTGATGCGTTATCGGGTAAAATTAAATCCTTGCTACGTAGGATTTATGATTGCAACATGCACTTACCTTTCCATATAAAATATGAGATTGGTCATGGTTTACTTAGGTCACATATAAGGTATTGATTTGAAGTTTTTACTGGTACTGTTGGTTTCCATCTAAATAAAATAAAGCGGCTAGTAAATGCAATACCGCTTCGTCTAGAAGAAATCATGTCTAGAAGAAATCATGTCTAGAAGAAATCATGTGTCGAATTATGTCATGAGAATTCTTGGATGTACGTTCAACAAAATATGTGCATTTTCGGAATTTGATTTAATTTTATAAAATAATCAAGACTGCTAAACCAGTCTCAATGTTTTTGGTCCTCGGGGGAACCTGTAACCCCTAGAGGACGCGTCCCCAGGTGGCGGATAGGGGAATGCTTCCCAGATATGGGTGGTAAGGGGGAAATCAAATACCTCTCGCGGACCAACAGGTAGCGGTGTCTGTTTCCACAGTGGGCGGCTGCAAACAGCGTCTGTACTCTAAGAAGAGCGGCTGAAACGAAGACGGTAAACTTTAAACCCATCAGAAGATAAGGGGAAATCACTGATGTATTTATCCCTTGAAAACCATATAACAATGAATGCAGAACAAAACACACGGCCCTCAATCTCCGGTAACTCGAGGGTGCTAAGAATCCCCGGAGGTAAAACCAAAAAGACACTTAATATTGGTACATGGAATATCCGAAGTTTATATGAAGCAGGTAAACTAAACAATACAATAGCTGAAATGGACAGACTCAATGTGGACATACTAGGAGTGTGTGAAACTTGGTGGCCAAACTCTGGAGATTTTATATCTCAAAATGCCAAAATATACTTTTCAGGTAACTCGGATAGAAATCATCGGAATGGAGTTGGCATTATAGTGAAAGAACATATAGCCAAAAGTGTCATCGGATTCATTCCAAAATCTGACAGAACTATGATAATAAAAATATCAGCAAATCCAGTCAACGTTAATATAATTCAAGTCTATGCACCTACAGCAGACAAAAGTAATGACGAGATTGAAACCTTCTACACTGAAGTCGAAGAACTAATTAAAATAACAAAACCGCATGAAATAACCATAATCCAAGGCGATTTCAATGCAAAGGTAGGACGCGATATAGTTCAAGGAGTAAAAGGAAGATATGGTCTAGGAGATAGAAATGAAAGAGGTGACAGACTCATCGAATTTTGTCAGGAATTTAAAATGAAAATTACCAATACCCTGTTCACCCTACCGCCAAGAAGGTTATATACTTGGAAATCCCCCCAAGATAGAGTCGGCAATGTAATAAGAAATCAAATAGATTTCATACTTATAAACAGGCGACATTGCTCATCTGTAAGAAAGGTCACAACATACCCTAGCGCAGATGTACCATCTGATCACAATCTTCTGATGGCAAAAATCCACATAAAACTAGCACGTCAATCAAAGAAAACACGAAATCGAAACATTGACATCGGAAAACTCGGAAATCCTACAATAAGGTCTGGCGTTTCTTCTCAAGTCAACACAGAGTTAATCAATATCAACAGGAATGACGTGGAAAATATATGGAACAGTGTGAAGACCACAATCAATTCAATTGCACGTAACACGCTTGGAAACTACACAAAACCAAAAAGTAAAAGCTGGATGACTGAAGAGATACTTCAACTGATGGATGAGCGTAGAAAATACAAAAATAGTAACTACGAGATGTATTGGGAAATCAACAGGGAAATTCAAAGGGAAGTGCGTATAGCCAAAAACAACCATCTTAACAGTCAATGCCAAGAAATTGAACGACTGATGACACTGCACGACGACTTTCAATTACACAAGAAAATGAAAGAAGCAGCCGGCATATACAGAAATAATAATTCATCAGTCCTTTACAATAACAATAATGAACCCGTTTTTGAAACCGCTGAGAAGAAAAACATCTGGAAAGAATATATTCAAAACTTATTCAATGATCCTCCTATGACTACCGGATATCACAGCAAATGACAGGCGAGGCAATAACAAACAACGAAGTTGAAGATGCAATAAAATCCCTCCGAGAACGAAAAGCCACGGGTCCTGATGAAATACCTGCCGAGATACTAAAAATGATAAATGATAACAATATTGATCTGTTAACGAAACTATTTAACTATATTTATGACACCGGAAAATACCCAGAGGATTGGCTGAAGTCCACATGCAACGACTACCGACTTATTAGCTTGATGAGTCACGCCTTAAAAATTTTTCTGAAAATTATACATAGACGGATATACGAAAAATGCGAACAAGAAATGGGCGAAACACAATTTGGTTTTAAAGAAGCAAAAGGAACCAGAGAAGCACTATTCTGCGTACAAGTGTTGGTCCAAAAATGTTGAAGTGTCCATAAAGACGTTTTTATGTGCTTCATCGACTACGAGAAGGCATTTGACACCGTACAACATGACAAGCTCATTGATATTTTGGCGTCAATTGGAATAGGGGGAAAAGAAATTAGATGCATTAAAAGTCTGTATTGGCACCAAACCGCACATGTTAATATCAACGGAGAAATGACCGAAGAAATATCTATATCCAAAGGAGTAAGACAGGGTTGTACTCTGTCCCCACTACTGTTTAATATATACTCGGAAAAAATATTCAAAGAAGCAATAAATAACACTAAAGAAGGAATCCTCATAAATAATGCTTATATAAACAATATCAGATACGCTGACGATACTACACTAATAGCAGACAGCCTATCAGGTTTACAAAATCTTGTCACCAGACTAACTGCGTGTAGTGAAAGATATGGATTAAAATTAAACATCAAGAAAACTAAATATATGATAATAAGCAGAAAAAACAATTACGAAAACATGAATATAATAATTCACAACACTCCACTCGAGAGAGTGTCGAGCTTCAAATATCTCGGGTTCTCAATAAATGATCAGTGGGATAACTCCAAAGAAATTAAATGCCGGATAGAAATGGCAAGAGACGCCTTTCACAAATATAGAAAAGTTTTGACAAGTCATGATATTAACATCACAACAAAGACAAGGTTCATAAAAGCCTACATATGGCCAGTACTGTTATACGCAACGGAAGTATGGACTATAAAAGCAGTAGACGTCAAGCGATTAGAAGCATTCGAAATGTGGATATATCGGAGAATTCTTAAAATCCCATGGATAGCTCACGTGCCAAATGACGAGGTCCTACGCAGATTAAACAGAACAAGAGAACTCTTCAATCATATAAAAAGGAGAAAAATTGCATATCTTGGGCATATAATGCGAAACTCAAAATACCACATTCTACAATCAATTCTACAAGCCAGTATAGAAGGAAAGCGTAGCAGAGGAAGACAAGAGATGTCCTGGCTCCAAAATATTCAACAATGGACAGAATTCCGAAATGCAGAAAATTTAATAAGTGTCGCAAGAAATAGAGAATTATTTTCTTATTTTGTCAATGATATATAAAATATTATACATGAAATGTAATATGGTCGCTAACATTCGAATATCGAATATGCAATAAAGAAGAAGAAGAATGTTTTTGGCCTTGATGGCTTGTATTACAAAATGAATTGAACAAATAAAAATAAATAAAAAATAATATTAAATAATAATAATGAAAATAAAAAACTCTCATCAATGACCATCAGAGAATCGCCATCAACAATATTAAAGAAATAAATTTAAAAAAATAACACTGTACAACACAAAAAATAGTTACAAGACAATTCGGCCAGATTATGAAACAGGACCGAAAAAAAGAAGACACGTGTATCGGCGTTTTGAAAGTTTACGTCGGGAAGTAACCTAAATAGGCGTGGCAAGTTCCGCCCATTTCTACAGGTTTTGAAATATTCGACATCAGATTCCTTGAAATCCTTGCATTTTAGGTAAAAAGTGTCTTTAACAATATTACTGACAACAATGCGAGGTATCTTTTTATGAAAAAAATAGACCCTTATGCGAGTCACTAAACGGGTCTTTTTTGGTCATTTTTTTTCAAAAACGTTTAAAAACTCCTTTAAAATGTGATCGTATCAGTTCAAAATATTCTACAAAATTATTTGTCATAAAATTTTACTATAGGTCCCCGAATACACCAAAACTCTAAATCGTACCTAAACGCCAGTAATCTGCCAAAAATGAAATCACATTTTAGGGTTAATGTTGTACTTTATCTGAGTTTATTAAGGGTTGTCCCACCAAACCTCATTCTAGATAGAAGACGTCAAAGACAAAAATATTCTACATCAAATTTTAATATAAGTCGCCGAATAAATAAAATATGTATTTACAATATATATCAAGAAAATATATACATACATCAAGTTTGCCATGAAAATACCCAAATATTTTTTTGAATAAATTTGTTTTGTTCTTTTTTCAAGTTGATGCATGAAAGTAACATGAAATTTAGTTTTAGGGCGAAACCTATAGCTCTGCGTGTTGCGTGTGCGTTCAAAAATACAAAAACAAAATACATGTATTTGTTGTTGTTTTCAATTTGAAATACATGTATTTTGATTTTTTGTATTTTTGAACGCACACGCAACACGCAGAGCTATAGGTTTCGCCCTTAGACGAAAGGTGTTAAAAGAAGAAATATCACTTACTTAGCTGGCCCATTACAGAAAATTTGTTCCATATGCCGAACTAAAAAAAAATTTCCATTTCTCTCTATTTGTTGCTTCGCACTCTAGAATACCGCGCCTTTTCATCTCATCATCCACTTGTTTGCGCCATCTATTCCTTGGCCTGCCAATTCTGCGTGCACCGCCAAGCGGTCCGTATTTATACGCCTTTTTAGCGGGTTCATCATCGCTCAGTCCGAGCTCAATGGACGCATTGCGCGTCGACACCATCAACTTGGTCTTTTCGCCGTTTACCGCCAGATCCACTTTAGCAGATTCTCCTTCGACCTTCATAAAGATATCAGTTACTTCTTTTACTGATCGGCCCATGATGTCTATATCATCAGCATAAGCAAGTAACTTGTGGCTATTGGTGTAGATTATGCCACTTCTTTTGACGTTTGCCGCTCGTATAACCTTTTCTAGCAGGATGTTGAAACCTCTTTTGGTACCAAACTCTTCGGAGAGGTTCTTTCCTATTTTAACTGAGGACCTCGTGTCAGTTAAAGTCATTTTACAAAGCCGGATGAGCTTTGCGGGGATACCAAATTCAGACATGGCTTGGAATACCTTTGAACGCAGCGGGCTGTCGAAGGCTGCTTTATAATCGACAAAAACGTGGTAGGTGTCGATCTGCATCTCTTGGGTCTTCTCCAGGATTTGTCGCAGGGTAAATATCTGGTCAATGGTGGACTTGCCAGGTCTAAAGCCGCATTGGTATGGTCCAATTATCTCGTTGACCATAGGCTTTAGTCGTTCGCAAAATATCCCTGACACGATCTTGTAGGCAATAGGGAGTAGACTTATGCCCCTATAGTTAGAGCATACAGTCTTATCTCCCTTCTTGTGGACGGGGCACAAGATACTCAGGTTCCAATCGTCGGGTACTCGTTCTTCCTGCCAGATGGTGCTAACTAGCTGATGAATACACCTTATCGGCGTGTCGCCTCCGGTTTTGAACAGCTCGGCTGGTAAGCCATCACCTCCTGCTGCCTTATTATTCTTCAGCCGGTTAATTGCTGTCTTTAACTCATCTTGACTGGGCGGTATACATTCAATACCATCTTCTGGGATTGGATCTGTGGTATCTTCGTCGTCTTCGCTGGATACCAACAGGTTTGTAAAATGCTCTTTCCATATCCTGAGCACACTATCTGTATCAGTTACCAAATTACCTTGCTGGCCTCTACAGGAGGAGGTGCCTGTACCAACGCCATCAGTTTGATGCGTCACTCTTTGGTAGAATTTTCAGACTTCACTCTGGCTCCAGTACATCTCGATTTTTTCACACTTCCGCTTTTCCATCTCTTTCTTTTTCCTGCGGAAAAGACGTTTCTCCTCTCTCCTTTTCTTCCGATATCTCTCTCGTGCGGTACGCGTTGCTACGGATTGTAAAGTAGCCCTATATGCCGCATTTCTCTTCAGTAGCAGCACGAAACTCCTGATCATACCATGGATTCCTTGGTGGAGATCTCTGGTATCCAAGTATGGATTTTGCGGCTGTTTCCAATATTTGCCATTGCGCTGATATGTTATCGGGATGAGGATCGATTAAGCAATTGGGCTAGTTGAGTGAAATATGCTGTGGCTATCTGTTGTGATTGCAGCTTACCGATGTCTAACTTTCGTGTTGTGCCTGTTCGTACTTTGTTTGCTACGGTTAACCGGGTCCGTACCTACAAAGAACTGGTAAACTGTTTTCATCGATTGGACATTTTCACAAAATCACTCTACAGACCACATTTATTGTCCAATCGATGAAAACAGTTTACCAGTTCTTTGTAGTGGCTAAACAAGTAATCCTACAAAAAAAATTTGAAAATCGGGTCAGATTTTAAAATTAGCTATATAAAGGGCCCATGGAAAATTTGAAGCCCAAGTGGCACGTGTTAACATATTCCGATTGAGCTTTAACTTTGGCAATCTTAATTTTTAACAAAACTAAAAATTTTAGGAGGGTGCCGTATAAAAAAGTCCGACATCGATTTTTTTTCTTTGAGTAAAAAACAGTCTAGTGTTTACACTAGCCATTAATGTCATATGACCCGAAATAAAAACATTCCATATCTGTCCACACAGACAATGTGGAGACGTAATTTCACTGCATTTTTTGATGGTGTGGACTCGAAAGTAAATGGCGTAAGGAAAATCCTCAATATTGCACACATTAGCGACTGTATAACGATGGAAAATTTCAGGTCATATGACAATCATGGCTAGTGTAAACACACCTTTACTCAGTTACAAAATGAATTGAATAAATAAAAATAATAATAAATAATCCGAGAATCACCATCAACAATATTAAAAAAATAAATAAATTTAAAAAAATAATAAGCAAAACTTACGACATTTTTAAAATTCGGCTTTTAAGTGTTATCCGCCTAGTGGCTCGTTTGAAATACTACCAAACTTCTGTTTTTTGAAAAATATTTAATTCATTTTTGATTTCAATAAAACAAACATGTTCTAAAACAATAGGAGTTTGGTTGTAATACGAACGAATTTGAATTAGAATCGTCTTAGACAAATAATAAAAAAATGTACACAAAATACCTTCGCATTCAATATATTTCCTTCATTGGTGCTTCATGTTATTTTCATTTTCAAAAGCATTTTTTCAATCTATATATTCCCACTGAAAATTGTCATTTCACAAGTTTGATATGTTGGAGATATATGTATGTAATACGTCCGGTGACACAGGTGACACAGCTGGTTAAATAATAAATCACATCATTGAAAATCCAAAAATTTTTAAAATATTTATTACAATTTGTTTCGATCACAATTTAAAATTAGTATTCAATTCAATCACCAATTGCCATAATTCTGTAAGTATATTTTAATTGCTAAATATTCAGTTTTTACATTTTTCCCCGAAGTTGAAATTACAATATTAAAACAGCAGCTACTCGCTTCACTTTCAGATGGCATTAGAGTGTGCAGTAGTCGCACAGGAATGGGATACTTCTAAAAATATACAAAGAAAAATATCACATTAATATATGTACATATATGCAACGACAAAAATTAAAATAAAAAAAAAAATATTTTTTTTTAAATCCACGCTATGGCTTGTCCCTGATAAAAAAAATATTTATTTTTTTAAATCCACGCTATGTTGGGGCGATTTGACAACCTTAGTGGGCGTTTTTGATTCCTGGGATTGTACTGAGCAAAAAAGTCCAGTAGACCACATGTCTACGGTGAAAATCGAGCCTCCCGATTTTGACTTGAAGCTTTTTACCCTCGTTTTTTTTTTGATATTTTGGCATAACTATTGAGATATTCGATCCAACACAAAAATTGTAGCTAAGGCAAGGGGTAAGGCAGGGAATACTATAGTTTCGATTCTCGTCACAGAATCTCATCAGTTCCCTTGTTTTTATTTTGAGATTCTGTGGCGAGAATCGAAACTATAGTATTCCGTGCCTTACCCCTTGGCGAACAATGCCAAATCTTTTCCACTAATAAACTAATTGTTTTAAAATATTAAAACAACAACAATAGGATTAAGCCAGACTATTTTGAAAAAAAAAAAAAACAAAATTGCAAACGCTATCCCAAAAAACGCCAAAATGTTTCTAATTGAAGACACTGGCACGACGTGTGTTGTTTTTGCTGTAAAGCAGACCAACCAAATTTTGGTGTGTGCATTCGTCGAAATTCGACGACACATACTAGTGGAAAAGGTTTGAATTCTCATTGAACTTCTCTCTGAACTTTTTTCTTTGGTTACCTTTATACTTCGAGCTGACGATTGATGTTTGGGTATAACAAGTTTTTTGTTGAAGAAGTTATTGAAAAATAACTTCGGTGTAGAATATCCACAAACAAAAAAAAAGGGAACTGATGAGATTCTGTGGCGAGAATCGAAACTATAGTATTCCCTGCCTTACCCCTTGGCGAACAATGCCAAAACTTTTCCACTAATAAACTAGTTGTTTTAAAATATTTAAACAACAACAATGGGATTAAGCCAGACTATTTTGAAAAAAAAACATAATAATAAAATAATTTTAATTTAGGAGCCAATAATCTAACAAAAGTTTTTTGTCGATTGTTACCCTCACCGTTCTCGAAGTCTGGAAAAGGACACTGTTATCTACTACAAGCTGAGATCTTTTCTGCACCTTTTCAACTACCCAGCCAAAACTACTCAACTATCTTCAGAAACTTTTTGGTCACAGCTTTTAGAAAATCCACATTTCTAGAACGGGAGATAGAACCAGAATAAGTTGAAACCATATCATTATTAAACAACAACAATGGTACAAATTATGAGAAGATACAAGATTGCAGTTATCAGTCATGTTATCTCGATTAATTCAATCAATTAAAAACATTTGATTTTCTCTAAGAGAGATAACAGAGTGTCAGAATATTGGAAAAAATGAACTTTAGCGGGAAGCTACCAGAAGGATTTGACTAATCGGTTCATTTCCGAACTCGACCTAAGAAATATTAGGTTAAAACGGCCAGAAATTATCTGAAATGTGATCGGTCTTAACCTATACGGGGTTATACGCGGTCTAAAACTATTTCTATGAGGGGCATTTTTAATCGTATCAGGTATAAAGTTCATACCCTCAACCTCAATCAAATTAAATTTTGTAAAGATGTACATATATATCGAAAGTTTGTACTTACTATCTGTTAGGCCCCATCCAATGGGAACGTTTTGTTTGCGATTCTCTTCCTTAAGCCATACACGCAAAGGTTCAAAATATTCAAGTAGAGCAGCGGGATCCATGGTACTGTCACCGGTAAATTCTTTTAGAACCTCAGTCCAATGGCGTGATGCGCCAGATGATAAAAAGTGACTGAAAATAGGAGAAACATTTGAATTAGAGATACAAAATAAAAGGTGATTCTCAGATAGACCTATCAAAATGAAAATCTATACAAACCTACCTGAAAGCACTTCCCGCCTCTTTACTGTTATAAATATCGCAATTATCCAAAGTCTTGTTGGCATCTTCCTTAACATATTGACCAGCCTTTGTACACATAGCCTTATGGAACTGGAATTGGAAAATGTGGGCAGCAAAGTAACGCAAGTATTCAACATCGGCCGACATATGATATTTTGCAGGTGGATCAAAATCGCTATCATTTCTATATACGGCTGGTTCAATGCCCGAGTATTCCGAACGCATTTGCCAAAAGGCACAATTCCAATTCTTTTCATCGATTTGCTTGCGGAATAGAGCATAACGATACTTATCCATGGTGTATGCAAATGGCAGGAAGACAATTTTCTTAAGGGACTGTAAAGAAGCAGAGAGAGACAAGAGTAATCAATGAAAATGAGGGTTAAAATAACCTTGGTTTTACCTACCGTTCTAAACAGTTCATTAATACGACTCTCCTCATCTAATTTCGATTGAGGTGAAAGACCAATTGCATTCAAATGCTTGGTCGATGACACAGACAAGGCAATAACATCTCCCACAGCTTCATGGAAACCAGGATTGGGTGCTCCCCTAAAGACAGTCGGTTGCTTTTCATATTGTAAATAGTATTGAATGTGACCCAATTCATGATGAACCACATACAGGTAATGAGTATCAACTTCCGTGCACATTTTTACGCGTACATCACTGTCCTGGTAAAAATCCCATGCTGAGGCATGACAAACTATTGTACGATCTGTGGGTTTCTCAATAACACTTAAATTCCAAAACGAATCGGGTAGCAGACTCATACCCAAAGATTTGAAAAAGTCATCACCCAATTCAAATAATTTTTTAACACTATATTGTTGTTTTTTCATTTCGGCGGTAACATCAACGAAGGGTTTGTTTGGAAAGGGTTTAATAAGATCAATTATTTCATCCCATTGTTGCCCCCACATATTACCCAAAAGGTGTATTGGCAAATTGCCATCGGGTGCGACAATCTCTTTGCCATAATGTTGAGATAAACGTTGACGAACATAGCCGTGCAGCTCACGATACAGGGGTAATATGGCCTGGAAAACATTGTCGAGATTCTTCTCAAATTCAGGATCTTCATACAAGTGAATCCAATATTCGGCAGCCGAGGTGAAATCTGTAAAAAAGGAGAAAGGAGATGCAATAAATAGGCGAATTTTCCTTCATTCTTCCTGAATTAGATACTGCCTGCCTTAAGGTGTAAAACAAGAAGAACTCCAATGGTGTTCTATGGACAGTAAACTTTTTAAATTCTTCTACAGATCGAAAACATTTAAAGGTCTTCTAAAGAGAGCAGACTTCTAAAGGTCTTCTATGAAATGAATCATGGATTTGTTAAACGAATATTTTTTCTTTAATCGTGGATTTTTTAACCAAATATTTTTTCATTAATCGTGGATTTTTTTAAACAAATATTTTTTCATTAATCGTGGATTTTTTAAACAAATATTTTTTCATTAATCTTGAATTTTTTAAAAGAATATTTTTTCATTAATCGTTGATTTTTTAAAAGAATATTTTTTCATTAATTGTGGATATTTAAGAATAGTTTTTGATTAATCGTGGATTTTTTAAAGAATAATTTTCATTAATTGTGGAGTTTTCAAAGAATATTTTGTTATTAATTGAAGATATTTGAAGAATAGTTTTTGATTAATCGTGGATTTTTTAAAGAATATTTTATCATTAATTTAATTTAATTATTTTCTCATTAGTCGTGGATTTTTTAAAGAATATTTTTCATTAATCGTGAATTTTTTAAAGAATATTTTTTCATTAATCGCTGATTTTTTAAAGAATATTTTTCGTTAGTCGTAGATTTTTAAGGAATATTTTTTCATTAATCATGGATTTTTTAACGAATATTTTTTATTAATCGAGAATTTTTTAAAGATTTTTTAAAGAATATTTTTCATAAATCGTGGATTTTTAAAGAATATTTTTTCACTAATCGTGGTTTTTTTAAAAAATATTTTTTCATTAATCGTGGATTTTTTAAAGAATATTTTTTCATTAATCGTGGATTTTTTAAAGAATATTTTTTCATTAATCGTGCATTTTTTAAATAATATTTTTTCATTAATCGTGCATTTTTTAAATAATATTTTTTCATAAATCGTGGATTTTTAAAGAATATTTTTTCATTAATCGTGGATTTTTTAAAGAATATTTTTTCATTAATCGTGGATTTTTTAAATAATATTTTTCATTCATCGTGGATTTTTTAAAGAATATTTTTCATAAATCGTGGATTTTTAAAGAATATTTTTTCACTAATCGTGGATTTTTTAAAGAATATTTTTTCATTAATCGTGGATTTTTTAAATAATATTTTTCATTCATCGTGGATTTTTTAAAGAATATTTTTTCATTAATCGTGGATTTTTTAAAGAAATTTTTTCATTAATCGTGCATTTTTTAAAGAATATTTTTTTCATTAATCGTGGATTTTTTAAAGAATATTTTTTCATTAATCGTGGATTTTTTAAAGAATATTTTTTCATTAATCGTAGATTTTTTAAAGAATATTTTTTCATTAATCGTGGATTTTTTAAAGAATATTTTTTCATTAATCGTGGATTTTTTAAAGAATATTTTTTCATTAATCGTGGATTTTTTAAAGAATATTTTTTCATTAATCGTGGATTTTTTAAAGAATATTTTTTCATTAATCGTGGATTTTTTAAAGAATATTTTTCATTAATCGTGGATTTTTTAAAGAATATTTTTTCATTAATCGTGGATTTTTTAAAGAATATTTTTCATTAATCGTGGATTTTTTAAAGAACATTTTTCCATGAATCGTGGATTTTTTTAAAGAATATTTTTCCATGAATCGTGGATTTTGTACAAAGTATTCGTTCATTAATCGTGGATTTTTTAAAGAATATTTTTTCATTAATCGTGGATTTTTTAAAGAATATTTTTCATTAATCGTGGATTTTTTAAAGAACATTTTTCCATGAATCGTGGATTTTTTTAAAGAATATTTTTCCATGAATCGTGGATTTTTTAAAGAATATTTTTCCATGAATCGTGGATTTTTTAAAGAATATTTTTCCATGAATCGTGGATTTTTTAAAGAATATTTTTCCATGAATCGTGGATTTTGTACAGAGTATTCGTTCATTAATCGTGGATTTTTTAAAGAATATTTTTTCATTAATCGTGGATTTTGTACAGAGTATTCGTTCATTAATCGTGGATTTTGTACAGAGTATTCGTTCATTAATCGTGGATTTTGTACAGAGTATTCGTTCATTAATCGTGGATTTTTTAAAGAATATTTTTTCATTAATCGTGGATTTTGTACAGAGTATTCGTTCATTAATCGTGGATTTTGTACAGAGTATTCGTTCATTAATCATGGATTTTTTAAAGAATATTTTTTCATTAATCGTGGATTTTGTACAGAGTATTCGTTCATTAATCGTGGATTTTTAAAAGAATATTTTTTCATTAATCTTGGATTTTTTAAAGAATATTTTTTCATTAATCGTCGATTTTGTACAGAGTATTCGTTCATTAATCGTGGATTTTTTAAAGATTATTTTTTAATTAATCGTGGATTTTTTAAAGATTATTTTTTAATTAATCGTGGATTTTTTAAAGATTATTTTTTAATTAATCGTGGATTTTTTAAAGATTATTTTTTAATTAATCGTGGATTTTTTAAAGAATATTTTTTCATTAATCGTGGATTTTTTAAAGAATATTTTTTCATTAATCGTGGATTTTTTAAAGAATATTTTTACTTAATCGTGGATTTTTTAAAGAATATTTTTTCATTAATCGTGGATTTTTTAAAGAATATTTTTCATTAATCGTGGATTTTTGTAAAGTATATTTTTTCATTAATCGTTGATTCTTTAAAGAATATTGTTTCATTAGTCGCAGATTCTTTAAAAGAAATTTTTTCATTAATCGTGGTTTTTTTAAAAAATATTTTTTCATTAATCGTGGATTTTTTAAAGAATATTTTTTCATTAATCGTGCATTTTTTAAATAATATTTTTTCATTAATCGTGCATTTTTTAAATAATATTTTTTCATTAATCGTGGATTTTTTAAAGAAATTTTTTTCATTAATCGTGGATTTTTTAAAGAATATTTTTTCATTAATCGTGGATTTTTTAAAGAAATTTTTTCATTAATCGTGCATTTTTTAAAGAATATTTTTTTCATTAATCGTGGATTTTTTAAAGAATATTTTTTCATTAATCGTGGATTTTTTAAAGAATATTTTTTCATTAATCGTGGATTTTTTAAAGAATATTTTTTCATTAATCGTGGATTTTTTAAAGAATATTTTTTCATTAATCGTGGATTTTTTAAAGAATATTTTTTCATTAATCGTGGATTTTTTAAAGAATATTTTTTCATTAATCGTGGATTTTTTAAAGAATATTTTTTCATTAATCGTGGATTTTTTAAAGAATATTTTTCATTAATCGTGGATTTTTTAAAGAATATTTTTTCATTAATCGTGGATTTTTTAAAGAATATTTTTCATTAATCGTGGATTTTTTAAAGAACATTTTTCCATGAATCGTGGATTTTTTTAAAGAATATTTTTCCATGAATCGTGGATTTTGTACAAAGTATTCGTTCATTAATCGTGGATTTTTTAAAGAATATTTTTTCATTAATCGTGGATTTTTTAAAGAATATTTTTCATTAATCGTGGATTTTTTAAAGAACATTTTTCCATGAATCGTGGATTTTTTTAAAGAATATTTTTCCATGAATCGTGGATTTTTTAAAGAATATTTTTCCATGAATCGTGGATTTTTTAAAGAATATTTTTCCATGAATCGTGGATTTTTTAAAGAATATTTTTCCATGAATCGTGGCTTTTGTACAGAGTATTCGTTCATTAATCGTGGATTTTTTAAAGAATATTTTTTCATTAATCGTGGATTTTGTACAGAGTATTCGTTCATTAATCGTGGATTTTGTACAGAGTATTCGTTCATTAATCGTGGATTTTGTACATAGTATTCGTTCATTAATCGTGGATTTTTTAAAGAATATTTTTTCATTAATCGTGGATTTTGTACAGAGTATTCGTTCATTAATCGTGGATTTTGTACAGAGTATTCGTTCATTAATCGTGGATTTTTTAAAGAATATTTTTTCATTAATCGTGGATTTTGTACAGAGTATTCGTTCATTAATCGTGGATTTTTAAAAGAATATTTTTTCATTAATCTTGGATTTTTTAAAGAATATTTTTTCATTAATCGTCGATTTTGTACAGAGTATTCGTTCATTAATCGTGGATTTTTTAAAGATTATTTTTTAATTAATCGTGGATTTTTTAAAGATTATTTCTTAATTAATCGTGGATTTTTTAAAGATTATTTTTTAATTAATCGTGGATTTTTTAAAGATTATTTTTTAATTAATCGTGGATTTTTTAAAGAATATTTTTTCATTAATCGTGGATTTTTTAAAGAATATTTTTTCATTAATCGTGGATTTTTTAAAGAATATTTTTACTTAATCGTGGATTTTTTAAAGAATATTTTTTCATTAATCGTGGATTTTTTAAAGAATATTTTTACTTAATCGTGGATTTTTTAAAGAATATTTTTTCATTAATCGTGGATTTTTTAAAGAATATTTTTCATTAATCGTGGATTTTTGTAAAGTATATTTTTTCATTAATCGTTGATTCTTTAAAGAATATTTTTTCATTAGTCGCAGATTCTTTAAAAGAAATTTTTTCATTAATCGTGGTTTTTTTAAAAAATATTTTTTCATTAATCGTGGATTTTTTAAAGAATATTTTTTCATTAATCGTGCATTTTTTAAATAATATTTTTTCATTAATCGTGCATTTTTTAAATAATATTTTTTCATTAATCGTGGATTTTTTAAAGAAATTTTTTTCATTAATCGTGCATTTTTTAAAGAATATTTTTTCATTAATCGTGGATTTTTTAAAGAAATTTTTTCATTAATCGTGCATTTTTTAAAGAATATTTTTTCATTAATCGTGGATTTTTTAAAGAATATTTTTTCATTAATCGTGGATTTTTTAAAGAATATTTTTTCATTAATCGTGGATTTTTTAAAGAATATTTTTTCATTAATCGTGGATTTTTTAAAGAATATTTTTTCATTAATCGTGGATTTTTTAAAGAATATTTTTTCATTAATCGTGGATTTTTTAAAGAATATTTTTTCATTAATCGTGGATTTTTTAAAGAATATTTTTTCATTAATCGTGGATTTTTTAAAGAATATTTTTCATTAATCGTGGATTTTTTAAAGAATATTTTTTCATTAATCGTGGATTTTTTAAAGAATATTTTTCATTAATCGTGGATTTTTTAAAGAACATTTTTCCATGAATCGTGGATTTTTTTAAAGAATATTTTTCCATGAATCGTGGATTTTGTACAGAGTATTCGTTCATTAATCGTGGATTTTTTAAAGAATATTTTTTCATTAATCGTGGATTTTTTAAAGAATATTTTTCATTAATCGTGGATTTTTTAAAGAACATTTTTCCATGAATCGTGGATTTTTTTTAAAGAATATTTTTCCATGAATCGTGGATTTTTTAAAGAATATTTTTCCATGAATCGTGGATTTTTTAAAGAATATTTTTCCATGAATCGTGGATTTTTTAAAGAATATTTTTCCATGAATCGTGGATTTTTTAAAGAATATTTTTCCATGAATCGTGGATTTTGTACAGAGTATTCGTTCATTAATCGTGGATTTTTTAAAGAATATTTTTTCATTAATCGTGGATTTTGTACAGAGTATTCGTTCATTAATCGTGGATTTTGTACAGAGTATTCGTTCATTAATCGTGGATTTTTTAAAGAATATTTTTTCATTAATCGTGGATTTTGTACAGAGTATTCGTTCATTAATCGTGGATTTTGTACAGAGTATTCGTTCATTAATCGTGGATTTTTTAAAGAATATTTTTTCATTAATCGTGGATTTTGTACAGAGTATTCGTTCATTAATCGTGGATTTTTAAAAGAATATTTTTTCATTAATCTTGGATTTTTTAAAGAATATTTTTTCATTAATCGTCGATTTTGTACAGAGTATTCGTTCATTAATCGTGGATTTTTTAAAGATTATTTTTTAATTAATCGTGGATTTTTTAAAGATTATTTTTTAATTAATCGTGGATTTTTTAAAGATTATTTTTTAATTAATCGTGGATTTTTTAAAGATTATTTTTTAATTAATCGTGGATTTTTTAAAGATTATTTTTTAATTAATCGTGGATTTTTTAAAGATTATTTTTTAATTAATCGTGGATTTTTTAAAGATTATTTTTTAATTAATCGTGGATTTTTTAAAGATTATTTTTTAATTAATCGTGGATTTTTTAAAGATTATTTTTTAATTAATCGTGGATTTTTTAAAGATTATTTTTTAATTAATCGTGGATTTTTTAAAGATTATTTTTTAATTAATCGTGGATTTTTTAAAGATTATTTTTTAATTAATCGTGGATTTTTTAAAGATTATTTTTTAATTAATCGTGGATTTTTTAAAGATTATTTTTTAATTAATCGTGGATTTTTTAAAGATTATTTTTTAATTAATCGTGGATTTTTTAAAGATTATTTTTTAATTAATCGTGGATTTTTTAAAGATTATTTTTTAATTAATCGTGGATTTTTTAAAGATTATTTTTTAATTAATCGTGGATTTTTTAAAGATTATTTTTTAATTAATCGTGGATTTTTTAAAGATTATTTTTTAATTAATCGTGGATTTTTTAAAGATTATTTTTTAATTAATCGTGGATTTTTTAAAGATTATTTTTTAATTAATCGTGGATTTTTTAAAGATTATTTTTTAATTAATCGTGGATTTTTTAAAGATTATTTTTTTTAATTAATCGTGGATTTTTTAAAGATTATTTTTTAATTAATCGTGGATTTTTTAAAGATTATTTTTTAATTAATCGTGGATTTTTTAAAGATTATTTTTTAATTAATCGTGGATTTTTTAAAGATTATTTTTTAATTAATCGTGGATTTTTTAAAGATTATTTTTTAATTAATCGTGGATTTTTTAAAGATTATTTTTTAATTAATCGTGGATTTTTTAAAGATTATTTTTTAATTAATCGTGGATTTTTTAAAGATTATTTTTTAATTAATCGTGGATTTTTTAAAGATTATTTTTTAATTAATCGTGGATTTTTTAAAGATTATTTTTTAATTAATCGTGGATTTTTTAAAGATTATTTTTTAATTAATCGTGGATTTTTTAAAGATTATTTTTTAATTAATCGTGGATTTTTTAAAGATTATTTTTTAATTAATCGTGGATTTTTTAAAGATTATTTTTTAATTAATCGTGGATTTTTTAAAGATTATTTTTTAATTAATCGTGGATTTTTTAAAGATTATTTTTTAATTAATCGTGGATTTTTTAAAGATTATTTTTTAATTAATCGTGGATTTTTTAAAGATTATTTTTTAATTAATCGTGGATTTTTTAAAGATTATTTTTTAATTAATCGTGGATTTTTTAAAGATTATTTTTTAATTAATCGTGGATTTTTTAAAGATTATTTTTTAATTAATCGTGGATTTTTTAAAGATTATTTTTTAATTAATCGTGGATTTTTTAAAGATTATTTTTTAATTAATCGTGGATTTTTTAAAGATTATTTTTTAATTAATCGTGGATTTTTTAAAGATTATTTTTTAATTAATCGTGGATTTTTTAAAGATTATTTTTTAATTAATCGTGGATTTTTTAAAGAATGTTTTTTAATTAATCGTGGATTTTTTAAAGATTATTTTTTAATTAATCGTGGATTTTTTAAAGATTATTTTTTAATTAATCGTGGATTTTTTAAAGATTATTTTTTAATTAATCGTGGATTTTTTAAAGAATGTTTTTTAATTAATCGTGGATTTTTTAAAGATTATTTTTTAATTAATCGTGGATTTTTTAAAGATTATTTTTTAATTAATCGTGGATTTTTTAAAGATTATTTTTTAATTAATCGTGGATTTTTTTTATTTAATCGTGGATTTTTTAAAGATTATTTTTTAATTAATCGTGGATTTTTTAAAGATTATTTTTTAATTAATCGTGGATTTTTTAAAGATTATTTTTTAATTAATCGTGGATTTTTTAAAGATTATTTTTTAATTAATCGTGGATTTTTTAAAGATTATTTTTTAATTAATCGTGGATTTTTTAAAGATTATTTTTTAAGTAATCGTGGATTTTTTTTATTTAATCGTGGATTTTTTAAAGATTATTTTTTAATTAATCGTGGATTTTTTAAAGATTATTTTTTAATTAATCGTGGATTTTTCAAAGAATATTTTTCATTAATCGTGGATTTTCAAAGAATATTTTTCATTAATCGTGGATTTTTCAAAGAATATTTTTCATTAATCGTGGATTCTTCAAAGAATATTTTTCATTTATCGTGGATTTTTCAAAGAATATTTTTCATTAATCGTGGATTTTTCAAAGAATATTTTTCATTAATCGTGGGGTTTTTAAAGAATATTTTTTCATTAAATGTGGATTATTTAAAGAATATTTTTTCATTAATCGTGGATTTTTTTTAAGGAATATTTTTTAATTAATCGTGGATTTTTTAAAGAATATTTTTTATTAATCGAGGATTTTTTAAAGAATATTTTTTATTAAACGAGGATTTTTTTAAAGAATATTTTTTATTAATCGTTGATTTTTTACAGAGTATTTTTTCATTGATCGTGGATTTTTTAAAGAATATTATTTCATTCATTGTGGATTTATTAGAGAATATTTTTTCATTAATCGTAGATTTTTTACAGAATATTTTTTCGTTAATCGTGGATTTTTTACACAATATTCTTTCATTAATCTTGGGTTTTTAAAGAATATTTTTTTATTAATCGTGGTTTTTTTAAAGAATATTTTTTCATTAATCGTGGGTTTTTTTAAAAATATTTTTTCATTAATCGTGGTTTTTTTTAAATATTTTTTCATTAATCGTGGTTTTTTTAAATATTTTTTCATTAATCGTGGTTTTTTTTAAATATTTTTTCATTAATCGTGGATTTACTAAAAATATTTTTTCATGGAAATGCTGGGTTTGAATTCTGTTCCTAATAATCGTGGATTCTAAGAAAATATTTTTTCATTAATCGTGGATATTTTAAAAAATATTTTTTCATTAATTGTGGATATTTGAAGAATAGTTTTTGATTAATCGTGGATTTTTTAAAGAATAATTTTCATTAATTGTGGAGTTTTCAAAGAATATTTTTTCATTAATTGAAGATATTTAAAGAATATTTTTTCATTAATTGAAGATATTTGAAGAATATTTTTTTATTAATCGTGAATTTTTTAAAAGAATATTTTTTCATTAATCGTTGATTTTTTAAAAGAATATTTTTTCATTAATTGTGGATATTTGAAGAATAGTTTTTGATTAATCGTGGATTTTTTAAAGAATAATTTTCATTAATTGTGGAGTTTTCAAAGAATATTTTTTCATTAATTGAAGATATTTAAAGAATATTTTTTCATTAATTGAAGATATTTGAAGAATAGTTTTTGATTAATCGTGGATTTTTTAAAGAATATTTTATCACTAATTTAATTTAATTATTTTCTCATTAGTCGTGGACTTTATAAAAATATTTTTCATTAATCGTGGATTCTAAAAAAATATTATTTCATTAATGGTGGATATTTTAAAAAATATTTTTTCATTGATCGTGAATTTTTAAAGAATATTTTTTCATGGAAATGCTGTGTTTGAATTCTGTTCCTAATAAGCGTTCTAGGTTATCACTTTCACCACTCGATTTTTGACCTCGACGTTTCTAATGAACTTTTAACTAAGGAATCTGTGTAAATCCCAATAAAATTTGCCTTTGAAAATCACTTTTAAAAGATAAGAGCTGTATTGGTTTTTATACTTACTGTTCAATACGGCAGCTTTGTTTTTTAGCTCCACATATTTGGCAAAGTTGTTTCGCATAGGCGTTCCAGCCTTATCATGCCACTCCTTCCAATAATGAGCCAATTCTTTGGGATCACGACTTTTCGACATACGTTCCTGTACGTGGGGCTCTAGCGTCAGACTGCAGTCCTTGGGATCTTCATATGAACAAACTTTGGCACTTGCATAATTCGATTGCATGCTACTAACGGCGTTCAACAGGACATTCAAGTCATCTGAACTCAAAATGTCATCACCGATTTCACCAGTATATTGTGCCAATCTTTTAAGGCATGGATCGGGTAAATCCTTATAATGTTTCTGGCGTACCAGTTGGGCTGCCTTAAGATTTTCCACAGCATTGCGAGCGCTGATGGCATTCATATTTATGCGATTCTCTTCTGTGACATTGGTATTGTATTCCCAGGCGGCCAAATACTGTTCACGTTGACGTTGTCTTAACAACTCACCTTCTCTTTGGAAAAATTCCCTTACCTCTGGGTAATCACTTGAACATGTATCAGTGGTGGTAACATGGCTAAGGTAACATGGCTGTTGGAAACAAAACAAACCGTTTGTACAATGGTTATTTTTTATATTTTCTCACTTTAACCGTACTTACCGCTAACCCAACCAGAAGGAGGGTAATTAAACAGTTCCTTGACTTCATCTTCCCAACTGAAACATCTGCCGGGGTTGAAGCTTAACTTTATACTGTTTTCTATTTAGAGCTCGAAATGTAATTTTATTTAAATGCAGTGCCTTGCCTGCCTGCTGTTGTTAAAAGCCGGTTCTTATCACTAGAAAAAGCTGATTTTTTGCAAAATCTTATCAGAGGTTTGTTTGGCATGCACAGACTAAATTAAATCTTTGAAATAAACAAAGGAAAAGGTGACAAGAGCCAACCCAAGCAACAAACATTAATGGGAGAACAAAATCTCTCACCATCCTTAACTCTGCTCATCTTTGGCTGTCGTATTTTGACAGCAAACAAAATATGTAACACCCTGTTTACACATAGCAAAAGAAGATACTTGCCAAACAGACAAAAGGAATTTTTTTATAGAAACGTCATGAAACGCCATGAAAAACAATAGGTACTTAATAAGGAAAAGGAAGAAAATCTTCTGAAATAAGATCAGAGGTCATATATGACTTCCCATATACTAGAATGTCTTAGAGAATATAAGTAGGACTTCCAACAGAAGGTCATTTGGTCTTTTTCTAGGGGAACAACAGGTCTTTGTATAGAAGACCAATAAGTACGTAATATAGAAAAGAAATAGGTCTTCTTATAGACGATAACATTTCTTCCTATAAAGGAAGCTGTTGAGGGCAGAGAAGAAATAAGAAAATATTGAAAACTAGTAGGTATTCTTATAGGAAAATAGTAGGTATTATAGAGGACCAGTAGAAATATTTTTTTAAAAAATTCACGATTATTGAAACAACATTCTTTAAAAATTTCCGATTAATGAAACATATTTTTAAAAAATCCACGATTCATGGAAAAATATTCGTTTAAAAAATCCACGTTTTCTTGAGAAAATATTCGTTTAAAAAATCCACGTTTTCTTGAGAAAATATTCGTTTAAAAAATCCACATTTTCTTGAGAAAATATTCGTTTAAAAAATCCACGTTTTCTTGAGAAAATATTCGTTTAAAAAATCCACATTTTCTTGAGAAAATATTCGTTTAAAAAATCCACGTTTTCTTGAGAAAATCTTCTTCTTCTTTATTTGCGGATCCGTTATTCGGATATAAAGCGATCATACAATAGTATACATTACATTTATATATATCATATGTACGTGTTATGTTATTTTATTTTATGAAATTATAAACAGCTCTCGATTTTTAGCAGCATGTAGCAGATTTGTTTCATCTCTGTATCCTGTCCACTCTTGGATGTTACTTAGCCAGTATATCTCTCTTCTGCCTCTTGGTCGTTGTCCTTCTATGTTGCATTTAATAATGCATTGTATAAATCTGTATTTGACATTTCTCATCAGGTGTCCAAGGTATGCGATTTTTCTCGATTTGACCGTGTGTAAGAGTTGCCTGTCGACATGCATTCGTCTGAGAACTTCTTGGTTTGAAATGTGCGATGTATAGGGTATCTTAAGTATTCTTCTATAGACCCACATTTCAAATGCTTCAATTCTTTTTTGATCTGCACTTTTGATGGTCCAAGTTTCTGCGGCATATAGTAGTATAGACCAAATATAACATTTGACGAATCTTATCTTGGTTGCGAGACTTAATTCGTGATTTGTAAGTGTTTTTTTGTATTTAAAAAAGGCGTTTCTGGCCATCTCCACTCGGCGCTTTATTTCGTTTGAAATATTCCATTGGTCGTTAATTGAAACGCCAAGGTATTTAAAAGTTTTTACACGTTCGACAAGTTCATCTTTAATACTCAGTGACGTTTCATAACTTGCATCTTTCCGACTAACAATCATGTATTTTGTCTTTTTTGTATTTATTTTGAGACCATATGTTTCACTTACGTACGTGAGCTTGTCTAGAAGCTGTTGTAGCCCAGATATACTGCCGGCAATAATTGTGGTATCATCAGCGTACCGTATGTTATTTATAATTTTGCCCTGAACTCTTATTCCAATTCGTTCTCCTTCGATTGACTCATGAAATATTTTTTGGGAATATATATTAAAGAGGAGCGGTGATAGTATGCACCCTTGCCGGACTCCTTTTGATATGGGAATGTCGTCAGTCAGTTCACCATTTATTTCGATTCTTGCAGTTTGGTTCCAATATAGACTCTGTATGCACCTAATTTCGTTTTCTTCTATTCCTATTTCCCTCAGTATATTAATCAATTTGTCGTGTTGGACGGTATCAAATGCCTTTTCGTAATCGATAAAGCATATATAAACATCTTTGTGGACATCTCTGCATTTCTGTACAAGTAATTGGATGGATAGTAGGGCTTCTCTGGTACCCATACCTTCCTTGAAGCCGAATTGGGACTCTCCCATAACTCTTTCACATTTGGAGTAGATTCTTTTGTGAATTATTCTTAGGAAAATTTTTAATATGTGACACATAAGGCTTATAAGCCTGTAGTCACAACACTTTTTGGCATTAGATTTTTTTGGTATTGCAATAAAAGTAGACTTCAACCAATCGTTTGGATATTGGCCAGTACCATACACATGATTAAAAAGTCGTGTAATGAGTGAGATGTTGTTTCCATCAATTAATTTTAAGATTTCGGAAGGAATTTCGTCGGGTCCTGTTGATTTTTTATCTTTTATCGATTGAATCGCATATTCTACTTCGGCTGTAGTGATTGGGTTTCCCGTTATAAAATTAATTGTGTTCTGATCATTTCTTGATCGTTGGTCGTCTGTGAATAATTGTTCAATATAGTTTTTCCATAGATCCTTTATGTGTAATGTCTCGAAAATTGGCTGATTGTTGTCATCCATTAGTAATGCAGGTGATGCCTTCCTATACACTCCTGCGGACTCTTTTAGTTTTTTATGTAGATTATAGTCATCATTAATGTTTTGCAGATGTTCAATTTCTCTACATTTTTGATTGAGTAGATCATTTTTTGCAGCTCGGGTAGCAGTGCGAATTTCCTTGTTGATTTCCCAGTAACGTTCATAGTCAACGTTTTTGTATTTCCTTCGTTCCTCATGAAGCTCCATAATTTCATCGTTCATCCATTCTTGTTGTGTTCTTCTTGTACAGTTTCTAAGATAATTTTTTGTTATTTCGCACATTGTGTCCTTGACTTTGTTCCATATATTTTCTACATCGTTTGAATCGATGACTTCCAGTTTGTTATTAATTTGCATCTTCACTTCATTTCTGGTAAATGGGTTATTGAGTATCTCAGTATTTATCTTGTGAGACTTTTTCTTCCTTTTTTTAATTCGTGCAATTTTTAGCCGAATATTGAGCATCAATAGGTTGTGGTCGGATGGTACATCAGCTCCTGGATATGTTGAGCATTTCGTTACACAAGATCTAAATCTGCTGTTGATCATTATGAAGTCAATTTGATTTCGAACTATATTCCTTCTGTTATCTACTGGTGATCTCCATGTATAAAGTCTCCTGGGATGTAATCGGAATGTTGTGTTTGTAATGGTCATCTTAAACTCTTGACAAAATTGAATTAATCTGTCCCCTCTCTCATTCCTTTCTCCAAGTCCATACCTTCCAGTTACTCCATTTACTTCATCATTCCCCACTTTGGCATTAAAGTCGCCTTGAACTATAGTTATTTGAGAAAATATTCGTTTAAAAAATCCACATTTTCTTGAGAAAATATTCGTTTAAAAAATCCACATTTTCTTGAGAAAATATTCGTTTAAAAAATCCACGTTTTGTTGAGAAAATATTCGTTTAAAAAATCCACGTTTTCTTGAGAAAATATTCGTTTAAAAAATCCACGTTTTCTTGAGAAAATATTCGTTTAAAAAATCCACGTTTTCTTGAGAAAATATTCGTTTAAAAAATCCACGTTTTCTTGAGAAAATATTCATTTAAAAAATCCAAGTTTTCTTGAGAAAATATTCGTTTAAAAAATCCACGTTTTCTTGAGATAATATTCGTTTAAAAAATCCACGTTTTCTTGAGAAAATATTTGTTTAAAAAATCCAAGTTTTCTTGAAAAAATATTTGTTTAAGAAATCCACGTTTTCTTGAGAAAATATTTGTTTAAAAAATCCAAGTTTTCTTGAAAAAATATTTGTTTAAGAAATCCACGTTTTCTTGAGAAAATATTCGTTTAAAAAATCCACGATTTCTTGAGAAAATATTCGTTTAAAAAATCCACGTTTTCTTGAGAAAATATTCGTTTAAAAAATCCACGTTTTCTTGAGAAAATATTCGTTTAAAAAATCCACGTTTTCTTGAGAAAATATTCGTTTAAAAAATCCACGTTTTCTTGAGAAAATATTCGTTTAAAAAATCCACGTTTTCTTGAGAAAATATTCGTTTAAAAAATCCACGTTTTCTTGAGAAAATATTCGTTTAAAAAATCCACGTTTTCTTGAGAAAATATTCGTTTAAAAAATCCACGTTTTCTTGAGAAAATATTCGTTTAAAAAATCCACGTTTTCTTGAGAAAATATTCGTTTAAAAAATCCACGTTTTCTTGAGAAAATATTCGTTTAAAAAATCCACGTTTTCTTGAGAAAATATTCGTTTAAAAAATCCACGTTTTCTTGAGAAAATATTCGTTTAAAAAATCCACGTTTTCTTGAGAAAATATTCGTTTAAAAAATCCACGTTTTCTTGAGAAAATATTCGTTTAAAAAATCCACGTTTTCTTGAGAAAATATTCGTTTAAAAAATCCACGTTTTCTTGAGAAAATATTCGTTTAAAAAATCCACGTTTTCTTGAGAAAATATTCGTTTAAAAAATCAACGTTTTCTTGAGAAAATATTCGTTTAAAAAATCCACGTTTTCTTGAGAAAATATTCGTTTAAAAAATCCACGTTTTCTTGAGAAAATATTCGTTTAAAAAATCCACGTTTTCTTGAGAAAATATTCGTTTAAAAAATCCACGTTTTCTTGAGAAAATATTCGTTTAAAAAATCCACGTTTTCTTGAGAAAATATTCGTTTAAAAAATCCACGTTTTCTTGAGAAAATATTCGTTTAAAAAATCCACGTTTTCTTGAGAAAATATTCGTTTAAAAAATCCACGTTTTCTTGAGAAAATATTCGTTTAAAAAATCCACGTTTTCTTGAGAAAATATTCGTTTAAAAAATCCACGTTTTCTTGAGAAAATATTCGTTTAAAAAATCCACGTTTTCTTGAGAAAATATTCGTTTAAAAAATCCACGTTTTCTTGAGAAAATATTCGTTTAAAAAATCCACGTTTTCTTGAGAAAATATTCGTTTAAAAAATCCACGTTTTCTTGAGAAAATATTCGTTTAAAAAATCCACGTTTTCTTGAGAAAATATTCGTTTAAAAAATCCACGTTTTCTTGAGAAAATATTCGTTTAAAAAATCCACGTTTTCTTGAGAAAATATTCGTTTAAAAAATCCACGTTTTCTTGAGAAAATATTCGTTTAAAAAATCCACGTTTTCTTGAGAAAATATTCGTTTAAAAAATCCACGTTTTCTTGAGAAAATATTCGTTTAAAAAATCCACGTTTTCTTGAGAAAATATTCGTTTAAAAAATCCACGTTTTCTTGAGAAAATATTCGTTTAAAAAATCCACGTTTTCTTGAGAAAATATTCGTTTAAAAAATCCACGTTTTCTTGAGAAAATATTCGTTTAAAAAATCCACGTTTTCTTGAGAAAATATTCGTTTAAAAAATCCACGTTTTCTTGAGAAAATATTCGTTTAAAAAATCCACGTTTTCTTGAGAAAATATTCGTTTAAAAAATCCACGTTTTCTTGAGAAAATATTCGTTTAAAAAATCCACGTTTTCTTGAGAAAATATTCGTTTAAAAAATCCACGTTTTCTTGAGAAAATATTCATTTAAAAAATCCACGTTTTCTTGAGAAAATATTCGTTTAAAAAATCCACGTTTTCTTGAGAAAATATTCGTTTAAAAAATCCACGTTTTCTTGAGAAAATATTCGTTTAAAAAATCCACGTTTTCTTGAGAAAATATTCGTTTAAAAAATCCACGTTTTCTTGAGAAAATATTCGTTTAAAAAATCCACGTTTTCTTGAGAAAATATTCGTTTAAAAAATCCACGTTTTCTTGAGAAAATATTCGTTTAAAAAATCCACGTTTTCTTGAGAAAATATTCGTTTAAAAAATCCACGTTTTCTTGAGAAAATATTCGTTTAAAAAATCCACGTTTTCTTGAGAAAATATTCGTTTAAAAAATCCACGTTTTCTTGAGAAAATATTCGTTTAAAAAATCCACGTTTTCTTGAGAAAATATTCGTTTAAAAAATCCACGTTTTCTTGAGAAAATATTCGTTTAAAAAATCCACGTTTTCTTGAGAAAATATTCGTTTAAAAAATCCACGTTTTCTTGAGAAAATATTCATTTAAAAAATCCACGTTTTCTTGAGAAAATATTCGTTTAAAAAATCCACGTTTTCTTGAGAAAATATTCGTTTAAAAAATCCACGTTTTCTTGAGAAAATATTCGTTTAAAAAATCCACGTTTTCTTGAGAAAATATTCGTTTAAAAAATCCACGTTTTCTTGAGAAAATATTCGTTTAAAAAATCCACGTTTTCTTGAGAAAATATTCGTTTAAAAAATCCACGTTTTCTTGAGAAAATATTCGTTTAAAAAATCCACGTTTTCTTGAGAAAATATTCGTTTAAAAAATCCACGTTTTCTTGAGAAAATATTCGTTTAAAAAATCCACGTTTTCTTGAGAAAATATTCGTTTAAAAAATCCACGTTTTCTTGAGAAAATATTCGTTTAAAAAATCCACGATTTCTTGAGAAAATATTCGTTTAAAAAATCCACGTTTTCTTGAGAAAATATTCGTTTAAAAAATCCACGTTTTCTTGAGAAAATATTCGTTTAAAAAATCCACGTTTTCTTGAGAAAATATTCGTTTAAAAAATCCACGTTTTCTTGAGAAAATATTCGTTTAAAAAATCCACGTTTTCTTGAGAAAATATTCGTTTAAAAAATCCACGTTTTCTTGATTAAATATTCGTTTAAAAAATCCACGTTTTCTTGAGAAAATATTCGTTTAAAAAATCCACGTTTTCTTGAGAAAATATTCGTTTAAAAAATCCACGTTTTCTTGAGAAAATATTCGTTTAAAAAATCCACGTTTTCTTGAGAAAATATTCGTTTAAAAAATCCACGTTTTCTTGAGAAAATATTCGTTTAAAAAATCCACGTTTTCTTGAGAAAATATTCGTTTAAAAAATCCACGCTTTCTTGAGAAAATATTCGTTTAAAAAATCCACGTTTTCTTGAGAAAATATTCGTTTAAAAAATCCACGTTTTCTTGAGAAAATATTCGTTTAAAAAATCCACGTTTTCTTGAGAAAATATTGGTTTAAAAAAATCCGCATTTTCTTGAGGAAATATTGGTTTAAAAAATCCACGTTTTCTTGAGAAAATATTGGTTTAAAAAAAATCACGTTTTCTTGAGAAAATATTCGTTTAAAAAATCCACGTTTTCTTGAGAAAATATTGGTTTAAAAAAATCCGCATTTTCTTGAGAAAATATTGGTTTAAAAAATCCACGTTTTCTTGAGAAAATATTGGTTTAAAAAAATTCACGTTTTCTTGAGAAAATATTCGTTTAAAAAATCCACGTTTTCTTGAGAAAATATTCATTTAAAAAAATCCAAGTTTTCTTGAGAAAATATTCGTTTAAAAAATCCACGTTTTCTTGAGATAATATTCGTTTAAAAAATCCACGTTTTCTTGAGAAAATATTCGTTTAAAAAATCCACGCTTTCTTGAGAAAATATTCGTTTAAAAAATCCACGTTTTCTTGAGAAAATATTCGTTTAAAAAATCCACGTTTTCTTGAGAAAATATTCGTTTAAAAAATCCACGTTTTCTTGAGAAAATATTCGTTTAAAAAATCCACGTTTTCTTGAGAAAATATTCGTTTAAAAAATCCACGTTTTCTTGAGAAAATATTCGTTTAAAAAATCCACGTTTTCTTGAGAAAATATTCGTTTAAAAAATCCACGTTTTCTTGAGAAAATATTCGTTTAAAAAATCCACGTTTTCTTGAGAAAATATTCGTTTAAAAAATCCACGTTTTCTTGAGAAAATATTCGTTTAAAAAATCCACGTTTTCTTGAGAAAATATTCGTTTAAAAAATCCACGTTTTCTTGAGAAAATATTCGTTTAAAAAATCCACGTTTTCTTGAGAAAATATTCGTTTAAAAAATCCACGTTTTCTTGAGAAAATATTCGTTTAAAAAATCCACGTTTTCTTGAGAAAATATTCGTTTAAAAAATCCACGTTTTCTTGAGAAAATATTCGTTTAAAAAATCCACGTTTTCTTGAGAAAATATTCGTTTAAAAAATCCACGTTTTCTTGAGAAAATATTCGTTTAAAAAATCCACGTTTTCTTGAGAAAATATTCGTTTAAAAAATCCACGTTTTCTTGAGAAAATATTCGTTTAAAAAATCCACGTTTTCTTGAGAAAATATTCGTTTAAAAAATCCACGTTTTCTTGAGAAAATATTCGTTTAAAAAATCCACGTTTTCTTGAGAAAATATTCGTTTAAAAAATCCACGTTTTCTTGAGAAAATATTCGTTTAAAAAATCCACGTTTTCTTGAGAAAATATTCGTTTAAAAAATCCACGTTTTCTTGAGAAAATATTCGTTTAAAAAATCCACGTTTTCTTGAGAAAATAGTCGTTTAAAAAATCCACGTTTTCTTGAGAAAATATTCGTTTAAAAAATCCACGTTTTCTTGAGAAAATATTCGTTTAAAAAATCCACGTTTTCTTGAGAAAATATTCGTTTAAAAAATCCACGTTTTCTTGAGAAAATATTCGTTTAAAAAATCCACGTTTTCTTGAGAAAATATTCGTTTAAAAAATCCACGTTTTCTTGAGAAAATATTGGTTTAAAAAAATCCGCATTTTCTTGAGGAAATATTGGTTTAAAAAATCCACGTTTTCTTGAGAAAATATTGGTTTAAAAAAAATCACGTTTTCTTGAGAAAATATTCGTTTAAAAAATCCACGTTTTCTTGAGAAAATATTGGTTTAAAAAAATCCGCATTTTCTTGAGAAAATATTGGTTTAAAAAATCCACGTTTTCTTGAGAAAATATTGGTTTAAAAAAATTCACGTTTTCTTGAGAAAATATTCGTTTAAAAAATCCACGTTTTCTTGAGAAAATATTCGTTTAAAAAATCCACGTTTTCTTGAGAAAATATTCGTTTAAAAAAATCCACGTTTTCTTGAGAAAATATTCGTTTAAAAAATCCACGTTTTCTTGAGAAAATATTCGTTTAAAAAATCCACGTTTTCTTGAGAAAATATTCGTTTAAAAAATCCACGTTTTCTTGAGAAAATATTCGTTTAAAAAATCCACGTTTTCTTGAGAAAATATTCGTTTAAAAAATCCACATTTTCTTGAGAAAATATTCGTTTGAAAAATCCACGTTTTCTTGAGAAAATATTCGTTTAAAAAATCCACGTTTTCTTGAGAAAATATTCGTTTAAAAAATCCACGTTTTCTTGAGATAATATTCGTTTAAAAAATCCACGTTTTCTTGAGAAAATATTCGTTTAAAAAATCCACGTTTTCTTGAGAAAATATTCGTTTAAAAAATCCACGTTTTCTTGAGAAAATATTCGTTTAAAAAATCCACGTTTTCTTGAGAAAATATTCGTTTAAAAAATCCACGTTTTCTTGAGAAAATATTCGTTTAAAAAATCCACGTTTTCTTGAGAAAATATTCGTTTAAAAAATCCACGTTTTCTTGAGAAAATATTCGTTTAAAAAATCCACGTTTTCTTGAGAAAATATTCGTTTAAAAAATCCACGTTTTCTTGAGAAAATATTCGTTTAAAAAATCCACGTTTTCTTGAGAAAATATTCGTTTAAAAAATCCACGTTTTCTTGAGAAAATATTCGTTTAAAAAATCCACGTTTTCTTGAGAAAATATTCGTTTAAAAAATCCACGTTTTCTTGAGAAAATATTCGTTTAAAAAATCCACGTTTTCTTGAGAAAATATTCGTTTAAAAAATCCACGTTTTCTTGAGAAAATATTCGTTTAAAAAATCCACGTTTTCTTGAGAAAATATTCGTTTAAAAAATCCACGTTTTCTTGAGAAAATATTCGTTTAAAAAATCCACGTTTTCTTGAGAAAATATTCGTTTAAAAATCCACGTTTTCTTGAGAAAATATTCGTTTAAAAAATCCCCGTTTTCTTGAGAAAATATTCGTTTAAAAAATCCACGTTTTCTTGAGAAAATATTCGTTTAAAAAATCCACGTTTTCTTGAGAAAATATTCGTTTAAAAAATCCCCGTTTTCTTGAGAAAATATTCGTTTAAAAAATCCACGTTTTCTTGAGAAAATATTCGTTTAAAAAATCCACGATTCATGGAAAAATATTCTTTAAAAAATCCACGATTCATGGAAAAATATTCTTTAAAAAATCCACGATTCATGGAAAAATATTCTTTAAAAAATCCACAATTCATGGAAAAATATTCTTTAAAAAATCCACGATTCATGGAAAAATATTCTTTAAAAAATCCACGATTCATGGAAAAATATTCTTTAAAAAATCCACGATTCATGGAAAAATATTCTTTAAAAAATCCACGATTCATGGAAAAATATTCTTTAAAAAATCCACAATTCATGGAAAAATATTCTTTAAAAAATCCACGATTCATGGAAAAATATTCTTTAAAAAATCCACGATTCATGGAAAAATATTCTTTAAAAAATCCACGATTCATGGAAAAATATTCTTTAAAAAATCCACGATTCATGGAAAAATATTCTTTAAAAAATCCACGATTCATGGAAAAATATTCTTTAAAAAATCCACGATTCATGGAAAAATATTCTTAAAAAATCCACGATCAATTAAAAATATTCTTAAAAAATCCACGATTAATTAAAAATATTCTTAAAAAAATCCACGATTAATTAAAAATATTCTTAAAAAAATCCACGATTAATTAAAAATATTCTTAAAAAATCCACGATTAATTAAAAATATTCTTAAAAAAATCCACGATCAATTAAAAATATTCTTAAAAAAATCCACGATTAATCAAAAATATTCATTAAAAAATCCACGATTAATGAAAAAATATTCTTTAACAAATCCACGATAAATGAAAAAATATTCTTTAACAAATACACGATTAATGAAAAAATATTCTTTAACAAATCCACGATTAATGAAAAAATATTCTTTAACAAATCCACGATTAATAAAAAAATTTTCTTTAAAAAATCCACGATTATTAAATATTCGAGAAAATATTCGTTTAAAAAATCCACGTTTTCTTGAGAAAATATTCGTTTAAAAAATCCACATTTTCTTGAGATAATATTCGTTTAAAAAATCCACGTTTTCTTGAGAAAATATTCGTTTAAAAAATCCACATTTTCTTGAGATAATATTCGTTTAAAAAAATCCACGTTTTCTTGAGAAAATATTTGTTTAAAAAATCCACGTTGTCTTGAGAAAATATTCGTTTAAAAAAGCCACGTTTATATACATATGAAAAAAATATTCGTTTCAACATTACATTCAAGTCATCTGAACTCAAAATAGCTGTCCCAATTTCACCAGCATATTCGGCCAATCTTTTAAGGCATGGATCGGATAAATCCTTATAATGTTTATTTCGTACCATCTGTGCTGCCTAAGATTTTCCACTGCACTGTGTGCGCTGATTGCATTCATATTTATGCGATTCTTTTCTTTGACATTGGTATTGTATTCCCAGGAGCCAAATACTGTTCACGATGACGTTGCCTAATAACTCTTTGGAAACTGTTCTTAGCGCTAACGCAACTAGAAGGAGGGTAATTAAACAATTCCTTGACTTAATTTTCTCAACTGAAACATCTGCCGGGGTTGAGGCTTAAATTTATACTGCTTTCTATTTAGAGCTCGAAATTTAATTTTATTTAAATGCAGTGTCTTGCTTGCCGTATTTAAAAGCCGTTTCGCCGGTTCTTCTTATCGCTAGCTTTTTGCTGATCTTTGCAAAATCTTATCAAAGGTTTGTCCGGCATACACAGTCTAAATGTATATAGATCTATATGTGACTATATAGATCTAAACTGAACCTTTTGAAATACATCATACTAAAAACTCCATATTGCATTGTTTTAGCAGTAATATAAGCTAGTGTTATGCAATGCAATATGGATATTTATAGTATGTATTTTAAAAGGTTCGGTTTAGATCTTTATGGTCAGTTGGGTAAGGCCGTTTAGGCACTGAGCGCGTCATATGTACCTCCTTCATTGAGGTTTCAATTCCGATAAAGATTTTTCAATCTCACTGAAAATGTTCATTTGCACTGGTTTAATATGTTAGAGATACATATATCCAATACTGAATGAATATATAAGCAATTCGTTGAAAATCCAGAAATTTACAAATATTTATTACAATTTGTTTTAATCACAATTTTAAGTGAGTATTGAATTCAATCCCAATTGACATAATTCTATAAGTACATTTTAATTGCTAAATATGAACAGCTAAATTAAAACAGCAGCTACTCGTTTCACTTTCAGATGGCATTGGCGTGTGCAGTCGTCGCACAGGAATGGGATACTTCTAAAAATATACAAAGAAAAATATTACATTAATATACATACATACGTACAAGCAACGACAGAAATAAAAATTAAAAAAACGTTCTTTTGCTAATCCCTGAAAAATATTCTTTAAAAATCCATCCTTTTGACTTGACTCCAAAAAAAAATATTTTTTAAAATCCATCCTTTTGACTTGACTGCGAAAATTATTCTTTAAATACCCACGCCTTTAGCTAGTTCCTGAAAAATATTATTTAATAATCCACGCCTTTGACTAGCCTCCGAAAAAATTTTCTTTAATAATCCACGCCTTTGACTAGTCTCCGAAAAAATATTCTTTAAATATCCCCGCCTTTAGCCAGTCCTCGAAAAAATATTCTTTATAAATCTACGCCTTGACTATGTCCCGAAAAAATATTCTTTCTCAAGTTGTAAAAATTTTTATAATGATCCCAATAGACCGAGAACTTATTTTATAATTTTCAACTTACTATCTGTTAGACCCCATCCAATGGGAACGTTTTGTTTGCGATTTTCTTCTTTAAGCCATACACGCAAGGGTTCAAAGTATTCAAGTAGAGCAGCGGGATCCATGGTACTATCACCGGTAAATTCTTTAAGAACTTTAGTCCAATGACGTGATGCGCCTGGTGATAAAAAGTGACTGAAAATAAGAGACATATTTGAAAGTGATTCTATGTAACAGACCTATCAAAATGAAAATCTATACAAACTTACCTGAAGGCACTTCCCGCCTCTTTACTGTTATAAATGTCGCAATTATCCAAAGTCTTGTGGGCATCTCCCTTAACATATTGACCGGCCTTTGTACACATAGCCTTGTGGAACTGGAATTGGAAAATGTGGGCAGCAAAGTAACGCAAATATTCACTATTAGCCGACATATGATATTTTGCAGGTGGATCAAAATCGCTATCATTTCTATATACGGCTGGTTCAATGCCCGAGTATTCCGAACGCATTTGCCAAAAGGCACAATTCCAATTCTTTTCATCGATTTGCTTGCGGAATAGAGCATAACGATACTTATCCATGGTGTAGGCAAATGGCAGGAAGACAATTTTCTTAAGGGACTGTAAAGAAACAGAGAGAAAGATCATACTTAAATAAAATGAAGTTTAAAATAATTATTGTTTTACCTACCGTTCTAAACAGTTCATTAATACGACTCTCCTCATCCAATTCCGATTGAGGTGAAAGACCAATTGCATTCAAATGTTTGGCCGATGATACAGACAAGGCAATAACATCTCCCACAGCTTCATGGAAACCAGGATTGGGTGCCCACCTAAAGAGAGTCGGTTGCTTTTCATATTGTAAAAAATATTGAACGTGACCCAATTCATGATGAACCACATACAGGTAATGAGTATCAACCTCCGTGCACATTTTTACGCGTACATCACTGTCCTGATAAAAATCCCATGCTGAGGCATGACAAACTATGGTACGATCTGTGGGTTTCTCAATAACACTTAAATTCCAAAACGAATCGGGTAGCGGACTCATACTCAAAGATTTGAAAAAGTCATCACCCAATTCAAATAATTTTCTAACACTATATTGTTGTTTTTTCATTTCGGCGGTAACATCAACGAAGGGTTTGTTTGGAAAGGGTTTAATAAGATCAATTATTTCATCCCATTGTTGCCCCCACATATTACCCAAAAGGTGTATTGGCAAATTACCATCGGGTGCGACAATCTCTTTGCCATAATGTTGAGATAAACGTTGACGAACATAGCCGTGCAGCTCACGATACAGGGGTAATATGGCCTGGAAAACATTGTCGATATTCTTCTCAAATTCAGCATCTTCATAATCGTGTATCCAATATTCGGCAGCTGAGGTGAAATCTGTAAAAGAAGATGGAAGGAGATGCAATAAGTAGGCGAATTTTCCTTCTTTCTTCCTAAATTGGATACCGCCAGCCTTAAGGTGGAAGACAATATAAATGGATTCCTAATAGTCCAATGAACTTCTATAGACAGAAAACTTCTAAGTTCCTTCTATAGACAGAAGACATCTAAAGGTCTTCTATAGAGAGAAGACTTTTAAAGGCCTTTCGTTATTGTTTTCCACTGCATCACAATGTATACCTGTCTTATATTGCTGGAAGTGCTGTGTGCAATTTTGACCTCGATGTTTCTAAAAAAACTTATGACTAAGGAATCTGTGTAAATCCCAATAAAATTTCCCATTGAAAATCACTTTTAAAAGATAACATCTGTATTGGTTTTTATACTTACTGTTCAATACAGCAGCTTTGTTACTCAGCTCCACATATTTGGCAAAATTGTCTCGCATAGGTGTTCCGGCCTTATCATGCCACTCCTTCCAATAGTGGGCCAATTCTTTGGGATCACGACTTTTCGACATACGTTCCTGTACGTGGGGCTCTAGCGTCAGATTGCAGTCCTTGGGATCTTCATATGAACAAACTTTGGCACTTGCATAATTCGATTGCATGCTACTAACGGCGTTCAACAGGACATTCAAGTCATCTGAACTCAAAATAGCTGTACCAATTTCACCAGCATATTCGGCCAATCTTTTAAGGCATGGATCGGGTAAATCCTTATAATGTTTCTGGCGTACCAGTTGGGCTACCTTAAGATGTTCCACAGCATTGCGAGCGCTGATGGCATTCTTATTTAAGCGATTCTCTTCGGTGACATTGGTATTGTATTCCCATTCGGCCAAAAATTGCTCATGGCGACGTTGTCTCAACAATTCGCCTTCTCTTTGGAAAAACTCGCTTATCTCTGGATAATCACCTGAACATGTATCAGTGGTGGTGGTCGCCGGCTCGGCCTTGCTAAGGTAACATGGCTGTTGGAAACAAAATCGATTGGGTCTTAGTTAATATTCTTTATTTTATTTACATTAACTGTAATTACCGCTAACCCAACCAGAAGGGTAATGCACTTTATTGCTAAATAGTTCCTTGACTTCATTTTCCCAACAGAAACAACTGCACATCTGCCTTGAGGCTTCAATTTATACTGCTTTCTATTTAGAGCTCGAAATGTAGTTTTATTTAAATACAGTGCCTTGGCTGATGTTGTTAGAAGACGGTTCGCCGGTTCTTCTTATCGCTAGCTTTTTGCTGATCTTTGCAAAATCTTATCAGATGTTTGTTCCGCATGCACAGACTAAATAAAATTAATCCAATCAAATATTTGAAATAAACAAAGGAAAGGAAAGGGGCATAATCCGAGTTTACCAACTAATCTCGGATCGGGATGCATTTTTTTACAGGTAGATCTTATTGAAAATAGTGGGTCACCATGGGGAAACCCTATGTCCCACATTTTTCTCATAGAGGACCAGTAGGCCTTCGTATTTATAGAAGAAGTGGAAAATATTCTTTTAAAAAATCCTCGATTAACGAACAAATATTCTTTAACAAATCCACGATTAATGAAAAAATATTCTTTAACAAATCCACGATTAATGAAAAATATTCTTTAAAAAATCCAATATTTATGAAAAAATATTCTTTAAAAAATCCACGATTTATGAAAAAATATTCTTTAACAAATCCACGATTAATGAAAAAATATTCTTTAACAAATCCACGATTAATGAAAAATATTCTTTAAAAAATCCACGATTTATGAAAAAATATTCTTTAAAAAATCCACGATTTATGAAAAAATATTCTTTAACAAATCCACGATTAATGAAAAAATATTCTTTAACAAATCCACGATTAATGAAAAATATTCTTTAAAAAATCCACGATTTATGAAAAAATATTCTTTAAAAAATCCACGATTTATGAAAAAATATTCTTTAAAAAATCCACGATTTATGAAAAAATATTCTTTAAAAAATCCACGATTTATGAAAAAATATTCTTTAAAAAATCCACGATTTATGAAAAAATATTCTTTAAAAAATCCACGATTTATGAAAAAATATTCTTTAAAAAATCCACGATTTATAAAAAAATATTCTTTAAAAAATCCACGATTTATGAAAAAATATTCTTTAAAAAATCCACGATTTATGAAAAAATATTCTTTAAAAAATCCACGATTTATGAAAAAATATTCTTTAAAAAATCCACGATTTATCAAAAAATATTCTTTAAAAAATCCACGATTTATGAAAAAATATTCTTTAAAAAAATCCACGATTTATGAAAAAATATTCTTTAAAAAATCCACGATTTATGAAAAAATATTCTTTAAAAAATCCACGATTTATGAAAAAATATTCTTTAAAAAATCCACGATTTATGAAAAAATATTCTTTAAAAAATCCACGATTTATGAAAAAATATTCTTTAAAAAATCCACGATTTATGAAAAAATATTCTTTAAAAAATCCACGATTTATGAAAAAATATTCTTTAAAAAATCCACGATTTATGAAAAAATATTCTTTAAAAAATCCACGATTTATGAAAAAATATTCTTTAAAAAATCCACGATTTATGAAAAAATATTCTTTAAAAAATCCACGATTTATGAAAAAATATTCTTTAAAAAATCCACGATTTATGAAAAAATATTCTTTAAAAAATCCACGATTTATGAAAAAATATTCTTTAAAAAATCCACGATTTATGAAAAAATATTCTTTAAAAAATCCACGATTTATGAAAAAATATTCTTTAAAAAATCCACGATTTATGAAAAAATATTCTTTAAAAAATCCACGATTTATGAAAAAATATTCTTTAAAAAATCCACGATTTATGAAAAAATATTCTTTAAAAAATCCACGATTTATGAAAAAATATTCTTTAAAAAATCCACGATTTATGAAAAAATATTCTTTAAAAAATCCACGATTTATGAAAAAATATTCTTTAAAAAATCCACGATTTATGAAAAAATATTCTTTAAAAAATCCACGATTTATGAAAAAATATTCTTTAAAAAATCCACGATTTATGAAAAAATATTCTTTAAAAAATCCACGATTTATGAAAAAATATTCTTTAAAAAATCCACGATTTATGAAAAAATATTCTTTAAAAAATCCACGATTTATGAAAAAATATTCTTTAAAAAATCCACGATTTATGAAAAAATATTCTTTAAAAAATCCACGATTTATGAAAAAATATTCTTTAAAAAATCCACGATTTATGAAAAAATATTCTTTAAAAAATCCACGATTTATGAAAAAATATTCTTTAAAAAATCCACGATTTATGAAAAAATATTCTTTAAAAAATCCACGATTTATGAAAAAATATTCTTTAAAAAATCCACGATTTATGAAAAAATATTCTTTAAAAAATCCACGATTTATGAAAAAATATTCTTTAAAAAATCCACGATTTATGAAAAAATATTCTTTAAAAAATCCACGATTTATGAAAAAATATTCTTTAAAAAATCCACGATTTATGAAAAAATATTCTTTAAAAAATCCACGATTTATGAAAAAATATTCTTTAAAAAATCCACGATTTATGAAAAAATATTCTTTAAAAAATCCACGATTTATGAAAAAATATTCTTTAAAAAATCCACGATTTATGAAAAAATATTCTTTAAAAAATCCACGATTTATGAAAAAATATTCTTTAAAAAATCCACGATTTATGAAAAAATATTCTTTAAAAAATCCACGATTTATGAAAAAATATTCTTTAAAAAATCCACGATTTATGAAAAAATATTCTTTAAAAAATCCACGATTTATGAAAAAATATTCTTTAAAAAATCCACGATTTATGAAAAAATATTCTTTAAAAAATCCACGATTTATGAAAAAATATTCTTTAAAAAATCCACGATTTATGAAAAAATATTCTTTAAAAAATCCACGATTTATGAAAAAATATTCTTTAAAAAATCCACGATTTATGAAAAAATATTCTTTAAAAAATCCACGATTTATGAAAAAATATTCTTTAAAAAATCCACGATTTATGAAAAAATATTCTTTAAAAAATCCACGATTTATGAAAAAATATTCTTTAAAAAATCCACGATTTATGAAAAAATATTCTTTAAAAAATCCACGATATATTCTTTAAAAAATCCACGATTTATGAAAAAATATTCTTTAAAAAATCCACGATTTATGAAAAAATATTCTTTAAAAAATCCACGATTTATGAAAAAATATTCTTTAAAAAATCCACGATTTATGAAAAAATATTCTTTAAAAAATCCACGATTTATGAAAAAATATTCTTTAAAAAATCCACGATTTATGAAAAAATATTCTTTAAAAAATCCACGATTTATGAAAAAATATTCTTTAAAAAATCCACGATTTATGAAAAAATATTCTTTAAAAAATCCACGATTTATGAAAAAATATTCTTTAAAAAATCCACGATTTATGAAAAAATATTCTTTAAAAAATCCACGATTTATGAAAAAATATTCTTTAAAAAATCCACGATTTATGAAAAAATATTCTTTAAAAAATCCACGATTTATGAAAAAATATTCTTTAAAAAATCCACGATTTATGAAAAAATATTCTTTAAAAAATCCACGATTTATGAAAAAATATTCTTTAAAAAATCCACGATTTATGAAAAAATATTCTTTAAAAAATCCACGATTTATGAAAAAATATTCTTTAAAAAATCCACGATTTATGAAAAAATATTCTTTAAAAAATCCACGATTTATGAAAAAATATTCTTTAAAAAATCCACGATTTATGAAAAAATATTCTTTAAAAAATCCACGATTTATGAAAAAATATTCTTTAAAAAATCCACGATTTATGAAAAAATATTCTTTAAAAAATCCACGATTTATGAAAAAATATTCTTTAAAAAATCCACGATTTATGAAAAAATATTCTTTAAAAAATCCACGATTTATGAAAAAATATTCTTTAAAAAATCCACGATTTATGAAAAAATATTCTTTAAAAAATCCACGATTTATGAAAAAATATTCTTTAAAAAATCCACGATTTATGAAAAAATATTCTTTAAAAAATCCACGATTTATGAAAAAATATTCTTTAAAAAATCCACGATTTATGAAAAAATATTCTTTAAAAAATCCACGATTTATGAAAAAATATTCTTTAAAAAATCCACGATTTATGAAAAAATATTCTTTAAAAAATCCACGATTTATGAAAAAATATTCTTTAAAAAATCCACGATTTATGAAAAAATATTCTTTAAAAAATCCACGATTTATGAAAAAATATTCTTTAAAAAATCCACGATTTATGAAAAAATATTCTTTAAAAAATCCACGATTTATGAAAAAATATTCTTTAAAAAATCCACGATTTATGAAAAAATATTCTTTAAAAAATCCACGATTTATGAAAAAATATTCTTTAAAAAATCCACGATTTATGAAAAAATATTCTTTAAAAAATCCACGATTTATGAAAAAATATTCTTTAAAAAATCCACGATTTATGAAAAAATATTCTTTAAAAAATCCACGATTTATGAAAAAATATTCTTTAAAAAATCCACGATTTATGAAAAAATATTCTTTAAAAAATCCACGATTTATGAAAAAATATTCTTTAAAAAATCCACGATTTATGAAAAAATATTCTTTAAAAAATCCACGATTTATGAAAAAATATTCTTTAAAAAATCCACGATTTATGAAAAAATATTCTTTAAAAAATCCACGATTTATGAAAAAATATTCTTTAAAAAATCCACGATTTATGAAAAAATATTCTTTAAAAAATCCACGATTTATGAAAAAATATTCTTTAAAAAATCCACGATTTATGAAAAAATATTCTTTAAAAAATCCACGATTTATGAAAAAATATTCTTTAAAAAATCCACGATTTATGAAAAAATATTCTTTAAAAAATCCACGATTTATGAAAAAATATTCTTTAAAAAATCCACGATTTATGAAAAAATATTCTTTAAAAAATCCACGATTTATGAAAAAATATTCTTTAAAAAATCCACGATTTATGAAAAAATATTCTTTAAAAAATCCACGATTTATGAAAAAATATTCTTTAAAAAATCCACGATTTATGAAAAAATATTCTTTAAAAAATCCACGATTTATGAAAAAATATTCTTTAAAAAATCCACGATTTATGAAAAAATATTCTTTAAAAAATCCACGATTTATGAAAAAATATTCTTTAAAAAATCCACGATTTATGAAAAAATATTCTTTAAAAAATCCACGATTTATGAAAAAATATTCTTTAAAAAATCCACGATTTATGAAAAAATATTCTTTAAAAAATCCACGATTTATGAAAAAATATTCTTTAAAAAATCCACGATTTATGAAAAAATATTCTTTAAAAAATCCACGATTTATGAAAAAATATTCTTTAAAAAATCCACGATTTATGAAAAAATATTCTTTAAAAAATCCACGATTTATGAAAAAATATTCTTTAAAAAATCCACGATTTATGAAAAAATATTCTTTAAAAAATCCACGATTTATGAAAAAATATTCTTTAAAAAATCCACGATTTATGAAAAAATATTCTTTAAAAAATCCACGATTTATGAAAAAATATTCTTTAAAAAATCCACGATTTATGAAAAAATATTCTTTAAAAAATCCACGATTTATGAAAAAATATTCTTTAAAAAATCCACGATTTATGAAAAAATATTCTTTAAAAAATCCACGATTTATGAAAAAATATTCTTTAAAAAATCCACGATTTATGAAAAAATATTCTTTAAAAAATCCACGATTTATGAAAAAATATTCTTTAAAAAATCCACGATTTATGAAAAAATATTCTTTAAAAAATCCACGATTTATGAAAAAATATTCTTTAAAAAATCCACGATTTATGAAAAAATATTCTTTAAAAAATCCACGATTTATGAAAAAATATTCTTTAAAAAATCCACGATTTATTAAAAAATATTCTTTAAAAAATCCACGATTTATGAAAAAATATTCTTTAATATTCTTTAAAAAATCCACGATTTATGAAAAAATATTCTTTAAAAAATCCACGATTTATGAAAAAATATTCTTTAAAAAATCCACGATTTATGAAAAAATATTCTTTAAAAAATCCACGATTTATGAAAAAATATTCTTTAAAAAATCCACGATTTATGAAAAAATATTCTTTAAAAAATCCACGATTTATGAAAAAATATTCTTTAAAAAATCCACGATTTATGAAAAAATATTCTTTAAAAAATCCACGATTTATGAAAAAATATTCTTTAAAAAATCCACGATTTATGAAAAAATATTCTTTAAAAAATCCACGATTTATGAAAAAATATTCTTTAAAAAATCCACGATTTATGAAAAAATATTCTTTAAAAAATCCACGATTTATGAAAAAATATTCTTTAAAAAATCCACGATTTATGAAAAAATATTCTTTAAAAAATCCACGATTTATGAAAAAATATTCTTTAAAAAATCCACGATTTATGAAAAAATATTCTTTAAAAAATCCACGATTTATGAAAAAATATTCTTTAAAAAATCCACGATTTATGAAAAAATATTCTTTAAAAAATCCACGATTTATGAAAAAATATTCTTTAAAAAATCCACGATTTATGAAAAAATATTCTTTAAAAAATCCACGATTTATGAAAAAATATTCTTTAAAAAATCCACGATTTATGAAAAAATATTCTTTAAAAAATCCACGATTTATGAAAAAATATTCTTTAAAAAATCCACGATTTATGAAAAAATATTCTTTAAAAAATCCACGATTTATGAAAAAATATTCTTTAAAAAATCCACGATTTATGAAAAAATATTCTTTAAAAAATCCACGATTTATGAAAAAATATTCTTTAAAAAATCCACGATTTATGAAAAAATATTCTTTAAAAAATCCACGATTTATGAAAAAATATTCTTTAAAAAATCCACGATTTATGAAAAAATATTCTTTAAAAAATCCACGATTTATGAAAAAATATTCTTTAAAAAATCCACGATTTATGAAAAAATATTCTTTAAAAAATCCACGATTTATGAAAAAATATTCTTTAAAAAATCCACGATTTATGAAAAAATATTCTTTAAAAAATCCACGATTTATGAAAAAATATTCTTTAAAAAATCCACGATTTATGAAAAAATATTCTTTAAAAAATCCACGATTTATGAAAAAATATTCTTTAAAAAATCCACGATTTATGAAAAAATATTCTTTAAAAAATCCACGATTTATGAAAAAATATTCTTTAAAAAATCCACGATTTATGAAAAAAAATTCTTTAAAAAATCCACGATTTATGAAAAAATATTCTTTAAAAAATCCACGATTTATGAAAAAATATTCTTTAAAAAATCCACGATTTATGAAAAAATATTCTTTAAAAAATCCACGATTTATGAAAAAATATTCTTTAAAAAATCCACGATTTATGAAAAAATATTCTTTAAAAAATCCACGATTTATGAAAAAATATTCTTTAAAAAATCCACGATTTATGAAAAAATATTCTTTAAAAAATCCACGATTTATGAAAAAATATTCTTTAAAAAATCCACGATTTATGAAAAAATATTCTTTAAAAAATCCACGATTTATGAAAAAATATTCTTTAAAAAATCCACGATTTATGAAAAAATATTCTTTAAAAAATCCACGATTTATGAAAAAATATTCTTTAAAAAATCCACGATTTATGAAAAAATATTCTTTAAAAAATCCACGATTTATGAAAAAATATTCTTTAAAAAATCCACGATTTATGAAAAAATATTCTTTAAAAAATCCACGATTTATGAAAAAATATTCTTTAAAAAATCCACGATTTATGAAAAAATATTCTTTAAAAAATCCACGATTTATGAAAAAATATTCTTTAAAAAATCCACGATTTATGAAAAAATATTCTTTAAAAAATCCACGATTTATGAAAAAATATTCTTTAAAAAATCCACGATTTATGAAAAAATATTCTTTAAAAAATCCACGATTTATGAAAAAATATTCTTTAAAAAATCCACGATTTATGAAAAAATATTCTTTAAAAAATCCACGATTTATGAAAAAATATTCTTTAAAAAATCCACGATTTATGAAAAAATATTCTTTAAAAAATCCACGATTTATGAAAAAATATTCTTTAAAAAATCCACGATTTATGAAAAAATATTCTTTAAAAAATCCACGATTTATGAAAAAATATTCTTTAAAAAATCCACGATTTATGAAAAAATATTCTTTAAAAAATCCACGATTTATGAAAAAATATTCTTTAAAAAATCCACGATTTATGAAAAAATATTCTTTAAAAAATCCACGATTTATGAAAAAATATTCTTTAAAAAATCCACGATTTATGAAAAAATATTCTTTAAAAAATCCACGATTTATGAAAAAATATTCTTTAAAAAATCCACGATTAATGAAAAATATTCTTTGACAAATCCACGATTAATGAAAAATATTCTTTAAAAATCCACGATTTATGAAAAATATTCTTTAAAAATCCACGATTAATGAAAAATATTCTTTAACAAATCCACGATTAATGAAAAATATTCTTTAAAAATCCACGATTAATGAAAAATATTCTTTAAAAATCCACGATTAATGAACAAATATTCTTAAAAAAATCCACGATTAATGAAAAAATATTCTTTAAAAAATCCACGATTAATGAAAAAATATTCTTTAAAAAATCCACGATTAATGAAAAAATATTCTTAAAAAAATCCAAGAATAATGAAAAAATATTCTTTAAAAATTCCACGATTGATGAAAAAATATTCTTTAAAAAATCAACGATTAATGAAAAAATATTCTTTAAAAAATCCACGATTAATGAAAAAATATTCTTTAAAAAATCCACGATTGATGAAAAAATATTCTTTAAAAAATCCACGATTAATGAAAAAAATATTCTTAAAAAATCCACGATTAATGAACAAATATTCTTAAAAAAATCCACGATTAATGAAAAAATATTCTTTAAAAAATCCACGATTAATGAAAAAGTATTCTTTAAAAAATCCACGATTAATGAAAAAATATTCTTAAAAAAATCCAAGATTAATGAAAAAATATTCTTTAAAAATTCCACGATTGATGAAAAAATAATTCTTTAAAAAATCAACGATTAATGAAAAAATATTCTTTAAAAAATCCACGATTAATGAAAAAATATTCTTTAAAAAATCCACGATTAATGAAAAAATATTCTTTAAAAAATCCACGATTAATGAAAAAAATATTCCTTAAAAATCCACGACACATGGAAAAATATCCGTTTAAAAGAGCCAAGATTGATGGAAAAATACTCTCTAAAAAAACCACGATTCATGAAAAAATATCCTTTAAAAAATTCACGATTCATGGAAAAATATTATTTAAAAATCCACGGTTCATGGAAAAATATTCGTTTAAAAAACCATGCTTATATATGAAAAAAATCGTTTAAAAATCCAGGATTTCTTGAGAAAATATTCGTTTAAAAAATCCACGTTTATTTATGAAAAATATTCGTTTAAAAAATCCAGGTTTATTTATGAAAAATATTCGTTTAAAAAATCCACGTTTATTTATGAAAAATATTCGTTTAAAAAATCCACGTTTATTTATGAAAAATATTCGTTTAAAAAATCCACGTTTATTTATGAAAAATATTCGTTTAAAAAAATCCAGGTTTATTTATGAAAAATATTCGTTTAAAAAATCCACTTTTATTTATGAAAAATATTCGTTTAAAAAATCCAGGTTTATTTATGAAAAATATTCGTTTAAAAAATCCACGTTTATTTATGAAAAATATTCGTTTAAAAAATCCAGGTTTATTTATGAAAAATATTCGTTTAAAAAATCCACGTTTTCTTGAGAAAATATTCGTTTAAAAACCCTACTTTTATTTATGAAAAAATATTCGTTTAAAAATCCACGTTTTCTTGAGAAAATATTCGTTTAAGAAACCTATTCTTATTTATGAAAAAATATTCGTTTAAAAAATCCACGTTTTCTTGAGAAAATATTCGTTTAAAAATCCTCGTTTTCTTGAGAAAATATTCGTTTAAAAAACCTACTTTTATTTATGAAAAAATATTCGTTTAAAAATCCTCGTTTTCTTGAGAAAATATTCGTTTAAAAAACCTACTTTTATTTATGAAAAAATATTCGTTTAAAAAATCCACGTTTTCTTGAGAAAATATTCGTTTAAAAAACCTACTTTTATTTATGAAAAAATATTCGTTTAAAAAACCTACTTTTATTTATGAAAAAATATTCGTTTAAAAAATCCACGTTTTCTTGAGAAAATATTCGTTTAAAAAACCTACTTTTATTTATGAAAAAATATTCGTTTAAACAATCCACGTTTTCTTGAGAAAATATTCGTTTAAAAATCCACGTTTTCTTGAGAAAATATTCGTTTAAAAAACCTACTTTTATTTATGAAAAATATTCGTTTAAAAAATCCACGTTTTCTTGAGAAAATATTCGTTTAAAAAACCTACTTTTATTTATGAAAAAATATTCGTTTAAAAAATCCACGTTTTCTTGAGAAAATATTCGTTTAAAAAACCTACTTTTATTTATGAAAAAATATTCGTTTAAAAAACCTACTTTTATTTATGAAAAAATATTCGTTTAAAAAACCTACTTTTATTTATGAAAAAATATTCGTTTAAAAAATCCACGTTTTCTTGAGAAAATATTCGTTTAAAAATCCACGTTTTCTTGAGAAAATATTCGTTTAAAAAACCTACTTTTATTTATGAAAAATATTCGTTTAAAAAATCCACGTTTTCTTGAGAAAATATTCGTTTAAAAAACCTACTTTTATTTATGAAAAAATATTCGTTTAAAAAATCCACGTTTTCTTGAGAAAATATTCGTTTAAAAAATCCCCTTTTATATATGAAAAAATTATTAATTAAAAAAATTAACCTGGTTTATATATAGAAAAAATATTCATTAAAAAAAACACATTTTTCAATGTTTTAAAAATCCACTTTAGCAAAAAATGATTTACTGCCATCGAATTAAATTTAATCACTTTGAATTTATTTTTGCATAAATTAAAATATTACAAGAGTTTTTATTTCCTTTATAATGTTTTATGTTTTTTATTTAATACTAAGAAGAGAAAAAAATAAATTTTAAAATTAAAAACATTAAAGTGTCTCAGACACATATGTATATTTATGTAAATTGTGGGGATTTTTGTAAGATTTAAATGTGTTTATAAAGTTACATATATATATGATGATGGGTGTGTGTGTAGGTGTGATAATCAGATTTGGGTATATGCATTATTATATAAAGATAAAGCAACACTTGAATTTTTAATATATTACAAAAATTGATTTCTTAATTTCAAGTTTTTGTTGTTTTCTTTTAGAAAAGGCTAAAAATAGGGGTGGAGTAATTTTTTTTGTTAAACTAAAAACAATATATGCACACTATAAATTTTGCTCTTCGGTATGTACTAATGATTCGATACTAAAACAATTCAAATTCAATTATAAAAAAATAGCAACTATAACCTAGAAAGCAATAAAGAAATAACAATGTTTTAAATATAGGAAAAATTTGTAATAATAAAAAAAATATGAAAGCAATTAAAAAAGAAAAAACAAATGTGTTTAACAACTCTTAAAGTGGGGGTGGGTGTGGTGGCGAAAATATTTTGTTTTTAGAAAACTAAAATAAGACTTCAAATCAAAACAAAGAAAATAACTTAATTCATATCTAACAAAAAAAAAACCAAGTTCCTTGCGTTGCATTAAATTTATAAACCCTTATAACCTAAAATAAATTAGTTTAAAAATGTGAACAAAATTCTGTTGTATTTTTAAAGACGTTGTTGCAAGGCCAAACCAGCAGCTAATTGTAAAATATTATTTGCCAAAGTATCCAAGTTGAGGGTATCCCCGCTAAGCTCTATCAATTGTGATCTATCACGACTAAAGAAACGTTGTTTGCCTGTGGCTTGTGGCACCAGAGCCACGAGACGTGGATTATTACAGCAGATCCAAATTTCATCATTTTTATCACTCGACACAATTATGTGTTCTCCAGTATTGATGGCGTATTGTATATGCTTAAACGATTTTGGTAATGGTTGTTGTTGTAGTATACGATACATCGGCTGGCTATGCGATATTGTACATGCCAGTGTTAGAAGTTCCGGTGATGTTGCCGGAGGATTAAGATCACGAAATTGATAAAAGATAATCATATTATTCTCTTCCACATCCTGACTAGGAAAATAAACAGAACCCAAATGTTTACCCAATGGTATTTCGAGATCATAATTCATTAGAACATCACCACTGCGATGATCCCAAATGGTTATTTGACTATCGCCCAAACCGAGAAGTTTATCGTCTGGAAGGAAAAGGGAAATAAAAATAAATTAGAAGTGTTTTTCATGGATTTTTAAAACCAGTGAAGAAAATCGTGGATGTTTTTAATATATATACTATAGACAGAAGACCTCTAGAGGTCTTCTATAGGCAGAAGATCTCCTGAGATCTTCAATAGACAGAAGACCTTTTGAGGTCTTATATAGACAGAAGAATATCTCTTGAGGTCTTCGACAGACAGAAGAAGACCTCTTGAGGTCTTCTATAGACAGAAGATGACCTCTCGAGAACTTCCATAGACAGAAGACCTTTAGAGAACTTCTACAGACAGAAGACCTCTTGAGAACTTCTACAGACAGAAGGCCTCTAGATTTCTTCTGCAGACGGAAGACCTTTTTAAGTCTTCTGTAGACAGAAGAAGGCCTCTTGAGGGCTTCTATAGACAGAAGAAGGCCTCTTGAGGGCTTCTATAGGTAGAAGAAGACCTCTTGAGGGCTTCTATAGACAGAAGAAGACCTCTTGTGGTCTTCTATAGACAGAAGACCTCTTGAGGTTTTCTATAGACAGAAGGTCGTCTATAGACAGAAGACTTCTTGCGGTTTTCTATGGACAGAAGGTCTCTTGAAGTCGTCTATAGACAGAAGGTCTCTTGAAGTCGTCTATAGACAGAAGACCTCTTGAGGTCTTCTATAGACAGAAGACCTCTTGAGGTCTTCTATAGACAGAAGACCTCTTGAGGTCTTCTATAGACAGAAGACCTCTTGAGGTCTTCTATAGACAGAAGACCTCTTGAGGTCTTCTATAGACAGAAGACCTCTTGAGGTCTTCTATAGACAGAAGACCTCTTGAGGTCATCTATAGACAGAATATCTCTTGAGCTCTTCTATAGAGAAAGGACCACTTGAGTTCTTCTATAGACAGAAGACCTCTATTGTTAGAAAACCTCTAGGGATCTTCTATAGACAGAAGACGTCTTGAGGTTTTCTTTAGACAGAAGGTCGTCTATAGACAGAAGACTTCTTGCGGTTTTCTATAGACAGAAGACCCTCTTGAGGTCTTCTACAGACAGAAAACCTTTTGATGTCTTCTACAGACGGAAGACCTTTTTAGGTCTTCTATGGAAAGAAGACCTTTTTAGGTGTTCTATAGACAGAAGATCTCCTGAGACAGAAGATCCACTTGAGTTCTTCTATAGGCAGAAGACCTCTTGATGTCTCCTACAGACGGAAGACCTTTTTAGGTCTTCTATAGACTTCGTTAGACAGAAGACCTCTATAGTTAGAAGACCTCTAGAGATCTTCTATAGACAGAAGACCTCTTGAGGTCTTCTATAGACAGAAGTCCTTTTGAGGTCTTAAGGTCCTCTTTGGACGGAAGACCTCTTGAGGTCTTCTATATAAGGAATACGTCTTTATTTCAACTATAGACAGAATACCTCATGTGGTCTTCTATAGCCAGAAGACCCCTTGAGTCTTCTATAAACAGAAGAAAACCTCTTGAGGTCTTCTATAGGCAGAAAACGTCTATAGATAGAAGACCTCCTGAGGTCTTCTGTAGGCAGAAATCCTCCTGAGGTCTTCTATATACAGAAGATCTATTGAGTTCTACTATAGACAGAAGACCTCTTGGGGTCTTCTATAGACAGAAGACCTCTTGGGGTCTTCTGTAGACAGAAGACCTCTTGGGGTCATCTATAGACAGATGACTTCTTGAGGTTTTGATGAGACAGAAGACCTCTTGAGGTACTCTAGGGACAGAAGATTTATTGAGGTCTTACATAGACAGAAGACCTCTTGAGGTCTCCCGTAGGCAGAAGACCTCCTGAGTTCTGGTATAGACAGAAGGCCTCTTGGGGTCTTCTATGGACAGAAGCAGACCACTTGACGTCTTCTATAGACAGAAGCAGACCACTTGAGGTGTTCTATAGACAGAAGCAGACCTCTTGGGGTCTTCTATAGACAGAAGAAGACCTTTTGAGGTCTTCTATAGACAGAAGAAAGCCTCTTGAGGTCCTCTGTAGATAGAAGAAAAATACCTCTTGAGGTCTTCTGTAGACAGAAGAAGACTTCTTGAGGTCTTCTAAAGGCAGAAGTCCTTTTGAGGTCTTCTATAAACGGATAATTGAAAAGTATATAATATTAAAAAACTTACCCTTCATACACTCCAAATAACGTATTGTGTGACGCATACTTTTGAATTCTCTTATACTGGCTAGGGTATCCAATTGTGGTGTTATGGAATATTTACAAAGGCCCGAACGTGTTTTACCCAAAAGATTTTCTTGGGGCCATGTTATGATGAAATAACGTGAATCGGTCAGGGTGGTATAATTAACAGAGGTGAGATCACTATAAAACAAAAAATAAAATTTAGAAAAATAAATGTTTTAATAAAATTTGAGACATTTGAAAAAATATTCGTGGTGTTATCTACCTTTGTATATTATCCAATTGTATGGAATTGCTTTTAGCAATTAATTCCTCATCATGGAAATAGTAAATATTTATGTAGATGGATAATAGATTACATTCACGATGATTTTTGGGTAATGGACGGGCCCTCATCTCAACATAAATTGGTGTGGAATTGTGGAGACAAATACGATTGGCATAGGGTACAACTATTTCATAATCTAAAAAAGAAAAAAACAAATATTTAATTATACTCTCCTTGCTGCCAGGAAATGATTTTTATAGTACCATGTGTCAAACGCTTTAGCTCTCCCAATGGAATCCATTCCCCATCCCCATTCAATGTAGAGTTAAATTTAAAATTCTTATAGATTTCTTGTAGCACAGGTGATGTTGCCGAGGAGTGTTGTGTTGGTGAGTTATTGAACTTCCCCTGTGGCGCTGTTAAAGCATTAACCAGTTTTGGGCATTTCCAAAAACTTATTAGATGCTCTTGTACAACAATAAGTATGTCCACTTCATAGTAAATATATAGCACCACACCAAATTCTGACTTTATGGGATTACGCATTTGATGAGTGGCTGTCGCATGGCCATAAAGAAGTTGTATATTAGCTGTGCCATCAACAGGTTCACTTTGTGTCCAATTATCTTTTGTTTCAATGGGGGTAGATGATGCCATTGTAATGGGAGAACAGGGAATGATGAGTGCATGACCCAGCCTTTCATCATAGGAATTTGTGGTTGAGGATACAACAACATTTTCTGACTCATGAAAGTTAAGTGAGGATGGTGCAGGGGCAATAAATGTGGGGGGAGGTTCCATTTCCACACTTAAAACTGCTCTATCTTCGTTGGAGCTTGTGGTGGTATTGGGTTTGAATGCTGTTGGTGAAGGTGAGGATACAGCGGTGGCAGGTGGTGGTGTTATAGAAGTACTGGCTGTTTTATATTCCTTTGGTTGCAGAGTTTGTGGTTTAGCCATTAATTTCAGGCCTAGTTTAGATTTCAAAGTTTTGCCACCACCACCACCTCTTCCTCCTCCACGTGCCCTGTTGCCAAACAAAGACATGCTCCGTTTGGAACGTTGCAATAAAGCTGAGGCTTTAGCCATTAACCGGGTGCGCGTTGAAATTTGATTACCCAACAACTCCAAATCACTTGTTTCAGTTTGGGCATTACAATATGACTTGGTAACCTTTTCCTGTTTCTCCTTCTTTTCCTGTTTCACCACTTCCTTGGGTTTATTGGATTTTGCAAAAAGAGACTTTTTAGATGGCACTTCTTCCTTTAGCTTTTTATTTTTGGGAGTTTTATCTTTTGTTGTTGTGGATTTAATGAAGATAATTTTTCTGGCTCTTAGTTCGCGTTTTGGTGTGCTGCGCAGGCTAAATGTTTTGGCTCTACGTTTAAGTAAGCCATTGCTCTTCTTTTTCTTTGTCACATTATTGTTGACTTTAATGGCAGCAGCCGGTGCAGAGGTACTTCCCAATTGTGTCCTAACTTCAATTTTTGACGGTACCGTTTTGGTAGTGGGAATTTCTTCATATGTTGCCTTCTCCAGGTTATTATTATTGTTGTTGGGAGAGATGTTGTTGTTGTTGCATATGTTTGTTTTTTCCTTATTACTCTCCAAAGTTTGTACTATGAAAATACTGGGTTTGGTTTTACGTGATTCCTCCAAGGCAGCTTGTAACTTTGTTTTCATAAACAAAGAAATTGTGGGTGTTAATGCCCCATCAACATCATCATCACCTCCATCATCAATACTGTTGTTGCTGCAACTGCAGGGATCATTTGATGCTTCCTTTTTAAACACATCATTGGTTTTCACATCTCCATTGAAAACCGTTGGACTAGATTTCTCAATTTTAATGGAAGTTATTTGTTTCTCTTCCATAATGTTCACATCACTTATAGATTTATTTGAACGCTGAGATCGTAACATTTTAGAGCGTCTATTGAGCCTTTGTGGGGATAAAGGTTTGGATTTTCCACTCATTTGATGCTGTTTTTCCAATTCATCTGATGCTGTTATATTTTCAGTCTTTATATCATTCAATATTTCTGTACGAATTTCACTTTTCTTTATATCATGATGGGAATCCAATGAGCCAAGTATTTTGTTCTTGGCTTGGCGCATTAAGGGCTCTCGCTGTGGTAAAGCAATTTCTTCTTGGTATTTCTTATCTGTAAGTAATTCATTTGTTGTTGTTGTGTTTGCAATGTGACACAAAATTTTAATTTGTGGTTCATTTTTCACTGAATTTGCTGCACCACTCAGCGATGGGACTTTCGGTTTGTTTTGACTTTGTTTGTTAACGCCTTTCATAGAGGCTGTTGAATGTGAAATGGGCTCTGAGGCTTGAGAAATTGAACTGAAAGAAAACAAAATATATAATTAATTAATAAAAAAATATTTACTGAAAAGCCTATAAACTCCGGGCCGACTGTGTTTGACAAAATACTCTCAAGGCGACAATATTCACAAATCATTTCTATTTCTATATAACAACGTGCGTGCTGATTGTGTCTGATATAAAAGCTTTCGTTAAAGCCGAAATATTCTTGAAAAAATCCACGATTCATGAATAAAAAATCCAAAGATTGATAAAAGAATATTCGTTTAAAAAATCCACGTTTATATATGAAAGAATATTCGTTTATAACTCCACGCTTATATATAAAAAAATATTCGTTTAAAAAATGCAAGTTTATATATGAAACAAGTAAGAAGGGCGTTAAGTTCGGCCGGGCCGAACTTGTTATACCCTCCACCACGAAATGTATTGAAGTAAAATGGAAAAATTAGTTTCAATTCAATTTTAGACGCAAAGAAAATTGAATACCGAATTTCAGCCATTTTGGTGGAATATTGAAGCCACAATATTCAAAATACCGAAAATCGGGAGGTACCTTTCCATGGGGGCTATATGAAGGCGTGGACCTATACCGACAAATTTTGAGTATCCCCAACCAAGTCTAAATACCAAATTTCAGCCATTTCGGAGGAAAATTGAGGCCACAATCTTCAAAATACCGAAAATCGGGAGGTACCGTTCTATGGGGACTATATGAAGGCGTGGACCTATATGACAAATTTAAAGAGGAAAGTTGAGAACCCCCAACGATGTCTTAATACCAAATTTGAGCCATTTCGGAGGAAAGTTGAGGACACCAAACTTCAGCCATTTCGGTGCAATATTGAGGCCACAACGTTCAAAATACCGAAAATTCAAAATACCGTTCTATGGGGGCAAATATGAAGGCATGGACCGACACCGACAAAATTCTGGGGGAAAGTTTTATACCCCCAACGTAGACTAAGTACCAAATTTTAACCATATGTGATAATGAAGCTAAAACCTTTAAAATACCGAAAATCGGGAGGTACAGTTCTATGGGGGCAAATATGAAGGCATGGACCGATACCGACAAAATTCTGGGTGGGAAGTTTTATACCCCCAACGTAGACTAAGTACCAAATTTCAGCCATATCGGTGTAATAATGAAGCTAAAACCTTCAAAATACCGAAAATCGAGAGGTACCGTTCTATGGGGGCTATATGAAGGCGTGGACCGATAGCGACAAAATTCTGGGGGAAGTTTTATACACTAAAAGAAGACTAAATGCCAAATTTCAGTCATTTCGGTGGGATAATTAAGCTAATACCTTCAAAATACCGAAAATCGGGTGGTACCGTTCTATGGGGGCTATATCAAAACGTGGACCGATATAGCCCATTTTCAATACCAACCATCCTGCAAGTAATAAAAACTTCTATACCAAATATTGACTCTCTTTAAAATTGCGAGCTGTATCTTGATTTCAACAGACAGACGGACGGACGGTCAGACGGACATGGTTAAATCGACATAGAATTTTATGCTGATCAATAATATATATACTTTATAGGTTCTCCGACGAATATTTCGATGTGTTACAAACGGAATGACAAGTTTAATTATACCCTCCATATGGTGGAGGGTATAAAAATATTCGATTATAAAATCCACGTTTATAGGTATATAAAAAATATTCGTTTAAAAAATCCACGTTTATATCTGAAAAAAATATTCGTTTAAATAATTCACGATTGATGAAATGAAGTAATGAAATGAAGTAAATGAAGTTGAGCCAATGCACTATAGGTAATTTGGTCTGTTTTTGAGGCAAAAATTAATAGCGGTGGATATGTGGGCTTTTTATACATTTTTATTGCTTTATATGCAAAAGTAAGATAAAACAAAGAATTACAACGTAAAATTCGGATATAGCGAACATCGGTTATAAGAAACTGCGTTTATAGCGAACAAAGTTTTATGTTTCCAAAGAATTTTTCTTAATATTTGAACACACATTCAACTTCTTAAAACGACCACGATTATAACAAACAAAACCTGTTACCCCGCGAATAGAATTTTTTACAATTTGTTACGATTTTCAGGCCCGCTTTAAAGCAGAAGCAGATAGCGACGAATTTAAGCACTGTTTCAAATATATAAATATATGATATTTAAAAGTAGGCTTTAATAAAAATTTTACAGACGAATACGTCTATAACGAACGCAGGATATAACGAACAACTTTTCTTTTTCCTACCCCCTATTCTCATTTTACCTATTTTATCCGTTCCAACCCAATAAAAGCGGTTACAATAAAAGAAAAACGGTCACAATGAACTAAAGTACTGATCCGCCAAGAGATTTTTTAAACATTGATATGTTTAAAATATTTATTCGCGAAAAGATCTGTATAAATATGTATTACATTTTTAAAGGACCAAATAAATCACGCAATCATGATCCCTAGTTAGAACTTATTACAGCTATAATTAAAAAAAAATGTTGACCACAACACGTATGTATATTTTTAGAACACATGGTGAATATTTCTTTAAAGAAAATGTCTTTTTAGGTCAAATCGGATGCTTTTTCGTATTTAATATTTCCCCAGCAAAATGTTCGATGACAGATCATGAGTTGAATCATAGGTGCAAGTGACTTGTCATAGGTGCAAATTTAGGTGAATCACCGATGAAATTTACAAGGGAGTGACACCTGATTTCACCTGTTCATTGTCATGGCATTTTGCACCAGTTCATTGTCATGACATTTTGCACCAGTTCATTGTCACGGCATTTTGCACCAGTTCATTGTCACGGCATTTTGCACCAGTTCATTGTCACGGCATTTTGCACCAGTTCATTGTCATGACATTTTGCACCAGTTCATTGTCATGGCATTTTGCACCAGTTCATTGTCACGGCATTTTGCACCAGTTCATTGTCATAGCATCTTGCACCGGTTCATTGTCATGGCTTCTTGCACCAGTTCATTGTCATGGCTTCTTGCACCAGTTCATCGTCATGGCTTCTTGCACCAATGCTTTGGATCCGGATTTTTGCCAATCAGAAATAAAATACGCAATACAATTATGTAATTTGTTGAATTAATAAGAATACAATGCGCAGATGATTTGTATCGCCAGATGTTATTTTTCTTTATTTTGTATGTAATTTTCAAAATTATATATTATATTAATCTGCAATATCATATTTATCTCTTCCGATGGCTGCAAGATACTTCTTTCAACTTGGGGGTTCCGTTTTTCCAATATTCGATAAATTATGTGTCAATCTCTGAACCAAGCTCATCGTTTGGGAAATCTAATATAATTTTGAATTCTGTTATTTTATTTCAAAAGAAAAAGCTTATCCTGTAATAGTTACCACGTTATGGTCTCTTTTATACTTATTTTACCGATCTCCTACTTTGCTTCTCTCACTTTGCATGCCATGCTTGTGATATCGTGATCTTTCAATTGGAGTTTTGTTCCCTCGGGTCGCATAACGTCAAATGGCTCGTATTCATATGCCGGTGGCATCTTTATCCATCCTGTTAACATGGCCCAACCAACCCAATAATTGCAGCTCGATATGTTTTACTATATCGGTGTTGGTCGGCTGGGGAAGCTCGTGGTTTATAGACCGGGTCTTTTTCATACTTCTTTTTAATATCCACAAAACGAAACAGGTTTCCAAACAAAAAAAATTTTTTCTTTTGTTTTATGTAAATTTACATTGTATTTTTAATTAAAATATATAAATTTTGCCACTATCGACCACTTTCATCTGACTTTTATTTTCATTTTAACAATTACTTTTGCAAGTACACAATTATTCGGGTATATGAGTATTTGATAATTTATTGTGCGGTTACTTATCAATTTATTTGAACTCATGATAATATTGTGACAAAGATCGGATCTTTCACGACTTCAATTGCACTCATGAAAATTCGATGAAAAAGATCGGATCTTTCATGACTTCGATTGCACTCATGAAAAAGAACCAGTGAAGTCATGATTTCACATGGAATCACTTCCATTTAATTTTGCTGGGTCTTTCACCAAACAAAAATTTAAAAAAAAATAAATATTTTTCTGCAAGGAGGGCACCTTCAAAAAAGTGATATAACTCAAAAAACGCAAAAAATCGCACCTTGGTAATTATGTAGTTGATTCAGAACCCTTTGCTAAAGATATTCCCAATAGCAGAATCACGGCCAAACACGGCCAATTTAGTATAAGTCTATATGAAGTGAGTTTAAGAAAAATAAAATATTTATTTTTGACTTTTTGTGTTTTTTGGTCGCTACCCAAAATGTTTAAGCTATATTTTATATTAAATAAATTCCTCTCGCAATTGCCAATTTATTCCATTTTACATATATTTATATTTGGTTTATTTTTCCGCGGTTTAAATACATTGAAATATGTCTTACAATATATATATTTTTTAGTTCTTCTTCGAAATTCTCACTTTGACTGCAATTTAAACCGCGATAATGACGCTATTTTGAAATATATCATTCATACCCAGCAAAATGTTCGATGACAGATCATGAGTTGAATCATAGGTGCAAGTGACTTGTCATAGGTGCAAATTTAGGTGAATCACCGATGAAATTTACAAGGGAGTGACACCTGATTTCACCTGTTCATTGTCATGCACCGGTTCATTGTCATGGCTTCTTGCACCAGTTCATTGTCATGGCTTCTTGCACCAGTTCATCGTCATGGCTTCTTGCACCAATGCTTTGGATCCGGATTTTTGCCAATCAGAAATAAAATTCGCAATACAATTATGTAATTTGTTGAATTAATAAGAATACAATGCACAGATGATTTGTATCGCCAGATGTTATTTTTCTTTATTTTGTATGTAATTTTCAAAATTATATATTATATTAATCTGCAATATCATATTTATCTCTTTCGATGGCTGCAAGATACTTCTTTCAACTTGGGGGTTCCGTTTTTCCAATATTCGATAAATTATGTGTCAATCTCTGAACCAAGCTCATCGTTTGGGAAATCTAGTATAAATTTGAATTCTGTTATTTTATTTCAAAAGAAAAAGCTTATCCTGTAATAGTTACCACGTTATGGTCTCTTTTATACTTATTTTACCGATCTCCTACTTTGCTTCTCTCACTTTGCATGCCATGCTTGTGATATCGTGATCTTTCCATTGGAGTTTTGTTCCCTCGGGTCGCATAACGTCAAATGGCTCGTATTCATATGCCGGTGGCATCTTTATCCATCCTGTTAACATGGCCCAACCAACCCAATAATTGCAGCTCGATATGTTTTACTATATCGGTGTTGGTCGGCTGGGGAAGCTCGTGGTTTATAGACCGGGTCTTTTTCATACTTCTTTTTAATATCCACAAAACGAAACAGGTTTCCAAACACAAAATATATTTTTCTTTTGTTTTATATCAATTTACATTGTATTTTTAATTAAAATATATAAATTTTGCCACTATCGACCACTTTCATCTGACTTTTATTTTCATTTTAACAATTACTTTTGCAAGTACACAATTATTCGGGTATATGAGTATTTGATAATTTATTGTGCGGTTACTTATCAATTTATTTGAACTCATGATAATATTGTGACAAAGATCGGATCTTTCACGACTTCAATTGCACTCATGAAAATTCGATGAAAAAGATCGGATCTTTCATGACTTCGATTGCACTCATGAAAATTCGATGAAAAAGATCGGACCTTTCACGACTTCAATTGCACTCATGAAAATTCGATGAAAAAGATGGGATCTTTCACGACTCCTTTCGCACTCATGCAAAAGAACCAGTGAAATCATGATTTCACATGAAATCACTTCCATTTAATTTTGCTGGGATATTAATAGATTTTGACATGTTCTTTTTTAATGCCAACTAAAAAATTATTATTATTAAAATGTTGCAAAATCGACTTTTTGCCTCAAAAACTGGGCAAATTACCTATAGTGCAATGGGGGAATACTCCACTCAAGCAATCAAATGAAAAAATATTCTTTAAAAAATCTACGATTGATAAAAAATATTTTTAAAAAATCCAAAATTTATGAAAAAATATTCTTTAAAAAGTCTAAGATTGATGAAAATATATTCTTAAAAAATCCACGATAGATGAAACAAGTAAAAAAGTATCAGTCGGCTTTGCCGACAGAGATATACCCTCAGCCTGTGTATACTGAAACAATTTTTTCCAAAATACGTATGTATTTAGGGGATTTTAAAAATTTTGGGCGTTTGAACCGACAAAAATGTTGATTAGGATTAAAGATCAAAAGTTTTGCGGAAGAGATACTAAAAGGAATGGATCTACATTGACCATTATGGAAGTGGATCTCCAGCCACTACATATGGTGCTATAGGGGGTTTTTACACACTTCGGGATGTTTGCTCAAGAAGTATGGACTTGCCCCTGAAGAAACGTTTACCATCGTAATTCAGGCATCGAATGCAAGTTGCTTCAACAAAAATCAAAGTGATTCGATAGCAGGTCTTAAAGTAAAGTTATCCAAAATTTTGTGTGGGAGGTACCGGATGGAGTGGACAAAAATAGGCCATATTTGAACCTAATCTATATCTAGTAGATATATCAGGATGTGCAAGGTATGGACCAATTCGGCCACTCCTTTCAAGAGTTTCCGTATGAACAAAATTTCCGGAAATTTTTAAACTTTTGTGGGGGAGGTACCTGAAGGAGTAGACCGATATGGCTTATCTTCAAACTTAAACTATGTTTGAACAAAATATTACAAAGGCAACATTTTGGACCGAATCGGCAGATCCGTTCTAGAGTTTTCTTATGCTCCAACCACCTCACACGGTGTCATAGGGGTTCTTTGCAACTTTCAGGCTATTTTCTCAGGAAGTATGGACTTGCCCGTAATGAAACTTGTACCGTCGTATGGAGGACAGTGAATACAAGTTGCTAAAACAAAAATCAGAGGGATTCGAGAGATGGCCCTAAACTGAACCTTTCCGAAATTTTGTGTGGGAGGTACCCGAAGGAATTTACCGATTGAGTCCATATTGGAACCTCATCTAAGTCTGGTAGAAATTTCACGATGTACAAAGTATGGACCAAATCGGTTACTCCCTTTAAGAGTTATCGTGCGCACAAATTTTCCAAACATTTTCGAACTTTTGTGGGGGAGGTACGGGAAGGAGTGGACCGATATGGTCCATCTTCGAACTTAAACTAAGTTTGGACAAAATATTGCTAAAGCCAAATTTTGGACCAAATCGGTTCATCCGTATGAGAGTTATCGTGCGCACCAGCCAGCCAGACAAACGGACAGACAGACAGACGGACGGACATGGCTAAATCAACACCAAATTGTCTGAAACATATTTCGTCCAAACATACTTGGGGTCTAAAACCATTATTTCGATGAGGCACATTTTGTCCGTATGAAAGTCTATATACCCTCCCTTTCTAACCTAAAGGCTGAGGGTATAAAAACAAAGATTGTTGAAAATATTTTCTTTAATACAATACACATTTTATGAAGAAAAAAAATTAAAAAATATTTATGAAATTATAATTTTTTTAAATCCACGTTTCATAAAATTACAGTATTTTATCCACGTCGATAAAATAAATTAAAAAAATCCACGTTTCATGAAAAAATTATATATTTTTTTAAATCCACGTCTATAAAAAATATTTTTTTTAAAAAACTCACGTTTCATGAACAAATTATATGTATATTTTTTTAAATCCATGAAACCATTGTTTAAAATATCTAGGTTTATATGAAAATATTTTCTATAAAAAATTCACGTTTATATAAAAAAATATTATTAAAAAATTAAAAAAATATTTTTTAAAAACAGCCACGTTTCATGAAATTATATATTTTTAAATTCACGTTTATATAATTTTTTAATCCACGTTTATATTAAATTCTTTTTTTTTTAATCCACGTTTATATTAAATTCTTTTTTTTTTTAATCCACGTTTATATTAAATTCTTTTTTTTAATCCACGTTTATATTAAATTCTTTTTTAAATCCACATTTCATGAAAAAAATTTAAATCATTGTTTCATGGAAAAATTATAACTGTTTTTGTTTAATCCACGTTTATGTAAAAAACATTTTTTAAAAAATCCACGTTTATATAAAAGAATATATTTTAAAAAATCCACGTTTATATAAAAAAATATTTTTAAAAATATCCACGTTTATATAAAAAAATATTTTTAAAAATATCCCCGTTTATATAAAAAAAATATTTTTAAAAATATCCACGTTTATACAAAAAAAACATATTTTTAAAAAATTCGCGTTAATATAAAAAAATATTTTTTAATAAACCACGTTTATATAAAAATTATTTTTTAATAAATTTTCCTTTACGTTTTTTTTTAATATTTTACTTTTTTCTTTAAAGAATATTTTTTAAAAAATTCACATTTATATAAAAAAATAATTTATATATTTCATATTTTATACAAAAAAATAGTTTTTTAAAAAATCAACGTATATATAAAAAATATGTCTTAAAAAATATTTTTTAAAATATCCACATTTTACGAAAAAGACAAATATTAAAAAAATCCACGTTTCATAAAAAGTTATAAAAAAAATATTCTTTAAAAATGCACTTTTATATGAAAAATATTCTTTAAAAAATACCCTGCAGCGCTGTGCTACTAACGAAACCTATGCTGATGATCGGCAACTGGATAGCTATTTCTGGGGCTGGGAAGAAGTAAGATCTCAAAAGACTTTGTTAGGGGCGAAATCGGTCCCCTTTCCTTTCATCATTCAGTAGCGGGACCACCCAGCTCACTTTCCAGACTTCGGGCAAGATGTGGTTGGCTAGCGACAGGTTGAGAACTTTTGTGAGATATTCAACTTCCGGCGAATCCAGCTGTTTCAGCAATACAATTGAGAACCTTCGGACCTTAATGCTTTAAATAGCTTAGCGTTCCTAATGGCATTTGCAACATCATCCATCGTAAATTGTAGTGGTTGCTCCGTCTCTAAAAACTCCGTCATGGTCGCCTATAGAGGCCACCTTCTGTAGTGCGATTCTCTAGCACATTTTTGGAGTTACCGACAAAAATCGTTAAAACTAAAATGGTTTTAATTTCGGTAATTTACGATATTATTCGGTATGTTAACGACCAATAAAAAGTAGTCGTAAAGTTCTACCGATAGCAACAGTGTTGTCAACTTTCATTTGAACGTTTCATTCATAATTTTGCGTTTTAAAGTTACCGATTTTTGTCGGTAACTCAAAAAATGAGTTAGAGAATCCCACTACTGATCGTCTATTAACAGTTACCCTCTGGTCGTCTAAAAAGACTCGTTTCTCGTCGTCCATAATGTTTTCTTCGGATCATCTATAAACACTGCTTTCAGGTAGACTAAAAAATACTCCTCCTCTTCTGGTTGCCTACAAAGACAGCCTCCTAGAAGCCTATAAAGACTTCCTTTTGTTTACATATAAATACTACGTTATTGTCGCATATAAAGCCTCTCTTCTGATCGTCTATAAGAACGCCCTTCTGGTCGGCGATAAATACTCCTCTGGTCGTCTATAAAGTTACCTCGTGGTCGACTATAAAAAGTCCCTTGTGGTCCCATAAAACGACTCCCTTCTGGTCGCCTATAAAGACCCCTCTTAGTAGTCTAACAAGAACTCCACCTTGGTCGTCTATAGAGCCTCCCTTATGGTTGCTCGTGAATACTCCCTTCTGTCGCCTATAAATACCTCCTTCTGATCGGCTATAAATAATAACTTCAGGTCGCCTATAAATACTCCCTCCATTTGTCGCCTATAAATTCTTCCTTCTAGTCACCTGTAAATATTTCCCTTTGTTGCCTATAATAAATACTTCCTTCTGGCAGTCAGGACTACATCTGAAGCTTTGTGATCGTGTGGTTCCCTGGAAGCATTTGTTTCATAGCTCACACAGATACAAAAACAACATTCCATTTGTCGCCTTCTGGGAAGTGCAACATTCTCAAACTCAAACCAACATCTAAATCCTAGATTACAAAAAAAATTTTACTTACCTCTCCAAATTTTTTGACTTCGACGGTTGCGGCTCAATTTCTTCTTTTCGCTCTACCGATTTCTTCACTTCTTTAGCCTGCGGGCGTTTATTCTTCAAAGGCTTCATCGGTTGACTTTCTTCTTTGGCATTTTTCTCCTTGCGTTCCTGTTGCTGTTGACGCAATACACGCATTGAACGTCTTGCCATATTACATTGAGCTAATTCGGCTACAGCATTCGCCATAGCTGTCGCAGTGGACATACCGGTTAAACCTAGGTAATTACAAAACTCATGTTGTTGATGATAGACTCCGTCATCAGCTTCGTTTTCGTCTTGAATATCAGTGGCAGATGTGGCGACAATGGTCTCCTGTGCTTCCATTTTCTCCGTTTCCTTTTGGGTTTCCGCTTGAGATTCTAATGTTAAGCTGATTAGGGATTTTGCTGCAGAATTGTTTTTAATGTTTATAGCAGGAAACTCCTCCTCTTCCCCCTCCCCTGTGGTGGCTGAAAAGTTGTTTGGAAAATATTTCGTTGGCAATATAGGTGTTTTGAACAATTGCTGACCATTTTTGGATTCGATTTCCAGGCTTTTGGAATTTTGTTCAGATTTTATTTCTTCCTTTATCGGCTCTGTTGGTTTATCAATTTCCCTGTTAAGCCGGGAAGCCCGAAAAAACGAGTCAATTTTTTCACTTGATGCCAAGGAGCTTAACTTTTTCATTTCTTTGGGGTTTGGTGGGGGTGCTTTTTGCCTTTGAAAATGATGCGGCAGTGGAGGGCCTTTTATCAATTGCATATGTGGAGGTACATCTTGGCTATTTGCTTCTTCAGAACTACTGGGACATACGAGTTTTTCATGTATGTGGACTTGTGCTGGCTGTTCGCCTCCTCCTCCCCCACCAACCCCTCCAATTCCTCCTTTGGGAAAACGTTTATGGGCGGTTGAGGCCAATTTTTTGGAGTTTTGAAAACAATCATTATCCGAAGAGGATGTTGCCGGTGGTGACGTAGAATTTTGATTCCTTTTATTATTGGAATCTTTAACAAATCGTTGAGTTTTTTTGACTTCTGCCACATCTTGATTTATTGCAGCAGTAGCCACATTAGCTTTGCAACGCCTTTGTTGGAGTTGTTGTTGGGCCACAGCTGATGTGGATGGCCTTTCATCTGCGTGTTTCAAGTTCTTATTTGCATCACTTGAAGTACTGCTTCCACTCGATACACTTGTGACAGTGGTTTCATCTTGTTGTTTTAAAGAGGAAATCCCAGCTTCCCTAGAACCATTGCCACCAGCTACCAAACGTTTATTTTTCTGAGCCATGTTCATGTTATCGATAATCATTTGACGAAATATACCAAAATCATATTTTTTGGGGGACGTTTGTCGTTTGTTTTTCTGTTTTGTTAGTTCGGTTTTACGTTGTTCCTCCAAACGTTTAAATTCCTCATCGAAGAGGGCAACATCTTCTACATCACTGTAGTCATCTTCGCAACACCAACCCTGAATCTTTTCGGCCAAGGTCATTTGTGGATTACAGGCGGTTATCATGGCCAATTGACGCTCAAATGAATCGGCTGGTAAAGTGTTTTTCAAAAATGGTGGTCGTGGTGGATATTTGCCACCAGCACCACGAGGAGTTTGTTGGGGATTTGAGGGAGAACTTACGGGGAACTCACTTGTCGATTCTGTGGAACATTTATTTTGTGTCGCTGGCGGCATGGCAGCATTTGCTGCAGCAGTTTGATAATTTTGTCTTTGATTGAAATTCAATTGGAATTTTGTATTGATCTGTTGTCGTTTATGTTTCTGGGATATTGTGGTGGAATCTGAGTTGATTTCAACAATTTGATCGGGTGGTGTTTTCAAATTTGAGGGCGATACAGCTGAAATTGGAAGATTGAAAGTGATAAGTTATAAATCAAATAGAAAAATTATGAAAAATAATGAAATTGGATAAGTTATAAGTACTAACCTTCTCCAGACAATCCATCATTTTGATGCCTTTTACGTTTGTTTGGTGTATGTGGACTATATTCATTGTCATCACAATTATCTGCCTTCTTAGGGGTTTCCTCCAGCTTTGATTTAAACATAATTTGTCCATCAACCTCCTCCACATATTCATCATCGACTTCAATTGCCTCAACAACACCTTCAGAATCTTCGCGATATTGATGGACATCAGCGGATAAGTGACGTTTTAAATTTTCACGACTAGGCACGTAAACATCGATTTCATCGTTCACCACACTTTTATTTTGCATCTCCACTTCATCATCTTCGAAACCTCTAAAATCCTCCATATCATCTGAACTTATACTGTTGGTGGTAACAATTTGTAACTGTGTCTCCCCAACTGCTTCATATTGTGTTGCTACCACATCATCACTGGATGAAATTGTGTGTATGTGTTGTTGATGTTTCAAAACCTCATCAGGGCTAGTATTGTGACCACCATCATCACTGGACTGCTGCAAGCACTCTTGTGGGATATTTTGCATTGGACTATTGTGCCTAGTTGTAGCAGTCTCTGGCATTATTAAAGCATTACTACTTGGTAGCTGATGATAATGCAGACTGTGGCCTTGTGGCAGTTCCTGCTGCTGATAATGCCCTACTGCATTTGCATTTGGTGGCGTAGGGGGGGTTAAGTCACTGCAATTTTCTTCTACTGGCAAGTAGACAAATTCATTGGCCAGCATACGAGGCATTTCTAAATGGAAAATCAAGTATATTGTAAACTTGATGTTTTGACAATAAACTGTTATCAAAATTACCTATAAATCAGTTCCACTAATGTCTTCCAGCTTGTAATTGATCTCCTAGTCTGTTGTGGCGCCTTTTTTCTACAATCCAATTGTATTTCTTAATTTTCGCAATTGTCTTCCAGTTCTTACTTTACTTAATTGATGATTTCAAGACACAATTGTTCTAATTCCTAATTAAAAATTTTCCTTTTGACCAATAATTTAATATTTTTTTGTGAATTTTTAGATAGATAATTTTTTTAATGTTGTTTATTTCTATTTAAGTCGTCGTTTGACAAGAAAGAAAAGAAAATAAAGAAGAAAACAAAACGTCAAACTTCTTTTCTCGGAAATCGATTGAGAGAGGAGAGCTTAAATTGGCTGACAGGGTGATTCATATAAAATTAAATGAGGGTGAGTAGTTGTAACGGCGTTAAGCACAATTAAAGACGTCGACGGAAAGCGTCAATTCATGGTACAATTAAAAAAGGTAACCTTATGCAATCATATGATTAAAATTTTTTCCAAATTGAACCTTTGACAACATTTCATTGTCAAAACGGATTTGACATTGTCTATGGGGTTATCATGGTGAACACATACATACATAGACAGTGTCAGTTACGTTTCAAATTTAATTTTTTCAAAATTGGAAAATAAAAGAAAAAACTTAAATAAAATGAGAACGTGTTGTGTTTGCCATAAAAATGACGCAAAATGTTCCAAAATGCAAAGAAGCACGTGAAGAGTGGTCCCAAGCTTGTGGAATTAAGTTCAATAGGAAGGAATTTATTTGTGAAGACCGCTTTTTGCCTTCAGATGGCGATGCTTGCTTCATGTAATAGGGCCGAATAGTGCAATACATAGGGAGTAAGTAATGAATCATTTAGGGGATAACTAATATTCGATGTATCCAGCAGAGAAGCTTGTGCAACAGCAATTGTGGAATATAAATCTTCAAGAGTTATTGTGGGCATCGTTTTAGTGAAAAAGTTTGAACTTCAGTGGGGGGATGGAGGATTGGACTATCGTGCGTGCTAGCCAGCAAGACAAACGGGGATTCATATACCTTGCTTCCAAAACAATATTTCGATGAGGCACATTTTTGGTCGTATCAAGTATATAAACCCTCTTAAGCACCCAGAGGCTGAGGAAATAAATAATCCACTGTGAGTCTTCCTTTGTTGTCCCAAATTTTAAGAGATCACTATTGACTTGGATATTTCCTCGGAATCTTGGCTTTTCGCCACTAAGATTCGCCACCTTTACCACTGTAATAAAAAATAAAAGAAAGAATTTCAATATTATCGCAGAATATCTGTATTTTTAACTCACCAAACGTTTCATTGTGTAAATGTAAATAAACAAAATTTGTTTTTGTTTTTTCCTGTCGTGCAGGGTTGGATACGTTCAATTAGTCTGTAATTGAGCATGTCTATAAGTCCAGAGATGTATCTACGATTTTTTTAAATGAGGTTACCTTTTATTATTCTACCATGGCGTCAATTGGAGAATTGTTAGTTTTAAGCTTTTGGAGTACTGTATAGCTCTCTTCCAGAACTAAAAAGTTTTTACAATTTTTACCACTTTTACACATTTTGCGTTCCCGTACACAACATTTATATGAAAATCGTTTACGACTTTTACAACTTTTACCACTTTATAAAGTACGGGAACAGGCCATATGTTTTGCTATGGGCTAGGTTCCCATTTATGAATTGAATTAAATTCATTATGGCTATATTACACTATATGCTTTTTTACATGTATGTTGTCACTTTGGGCATACTAATATACAGACCAGCTGATGTCATACATATGAAAAACATATGGTGTAATATAGCCATAACCGGGTTATATATATATTTACGTTATTCTTTTTTTATTTACGTTAAATATCTATCTGGTTTCGGCCGGAACAGTTTCCGAAATTTTCTCTTCACAATATAAAATTCAATGATATCCGAAGGTGTCCATAAACACCTGCCAAAACAAATCCACATTTCAGAACATATTTTCACAAACTCAAATCCTTGCAAATATTCGATGATTACTTAGTTTTGTCAAAGATTCCAGAATCAATTCAAAGATTCTTTGGAAATTATCCATTTATTTTTCACATATCTTAATTTTTACAATTGCATTAGAATACGATATAGTAAACTACTTAATGAGTATACAAAATTTTTGGAAAGAAATAAATTCCGATGGTCAGCTGCTTCAGCTCCTCGTCCACTTCAGCCTTTGATAACAGCAATTGGTCGTAGCTTAATACATTTCTTACTAATACCGGCAGCATGACAGGTATCAACAACATCAGTTACATCTTTGTATGATTCTGGAGCCTCTTCCATAACCAATTTCGGTGAAGCGACACGTATGGCAATACCCAAATCTTCCAGTTTTTCCAAAACATCTTTATAGTCGAGATTGCGTCTTGATTTGGCTCTTGACAAAGCACGGCCAGCGCCATGACAGGTTGAACCAAATGTTTCTTGCATACCTTTTTCTGTTCCAGTCAACACATATGAGCAAGTGCCCATAGTACCTCCTACCAAGACAGGTTGGCCAGTCAATTGATAATCCACTGGGATGAGAGGATGATGTGGTGGGAAGGCCCGAGTCGATCCTTTACGATGTACCAACAACTTCTTTTCCTTACCATCAACAATGTGATTTTCAATTTTGGCAATATTATGGGAAACATCATAGATGACGTGCATATCCAAATCATCGGGAGTGGTTTGGAATTGTTTGGCAAATGCTTGACGTGTTAGGAAAGTCATAGAGCTGCGGTTGACCCAGGCAAAATTGGCAGCTGCGGCCATGGATTTCAAATAATCTTGGCCCTCTTGGGAGTTGATGCGAGCACAGGCCAGCTGGCGATCGTTGGTTTGAATATTATCCCGCTTCATTGCCTTTTCCATTTGCACCAAAGCATCAGTGGCAACTTGATGGCCAAATCCTCTGGAGCCCGAATGAATCATAACACACACCTGGCCCTTTTCTTCAATACCCATTTTGGAAGCACTCCATTTATCATAGATTTCATCGACAATTTGTATTTCAGCATAATGATTACCAGCTCCCAGGGTTCCCAGCTGAGGCAAGCCACGCTTCTTGGCCCTCATACTAACCTTTGAAGGATCTGCATTTAACATACGACCATATTCCTCACAATGTTCCTTGTCTTCAGCCCAAACATAACCTTCACGTAAACTCCAATCCATACCCATTTCAAGGGCTTCCTCCAAATCATGGGCATTCATGGGAATGATACCTTTCGAACCCACACCCACAGGTATGTGATCAAACAAACTTTGGGCCAGCTGTTCTTTCACCGGTTGGACATCCTTTTCAAAGAGATTTGTTCTCAGCAAACGCACACCACAATTAATATCGAAACCCACACCACCAGGACTAACAATGGAATTGGGATCATCCATATCAAAAGCAGCCATATTACCAATAGCAAAACCATAACCCGAATGGATATCAGGCAAGCCAATGGAACGTCCCACAATTCCGGGGAGAGCAGCAACATTAGCAATTTGTTTAACACCTGGCAAGAAGCCACCAACAGCGCCGGGCCTGCAAGAGTTCTTCAACTCTTCCAACATCAACTTTTCGAGCCTTTGATTGACATAGAAACAGCCTTCCACATTCATGTTGGGTTGGAATCCTTTTTTGATACGCCAACAGCAATCACTGACCTTTTCAAGGTATTTCAACTCTTCCATATAGGGCCGTACAACCATTTTGTATGATTTTTATTGAACTGCAGCGGAATTAACAGTATTTATCGGTTATTTTCTGTAATATTTCACAATTTATTCTAGAATTTCAGTCAAACAGCTTGCCGGCGTTCAATGTGAGAGTTTACATATAGATTGCGAATTGTCAATGAAGGTGATAGGGTGGTTCACATGCTGCTGTCAAAATATGAATTGTAAAGAGACAAGGAGTTGCCAGTTGTTTTAAAAGGAATTAAAGCGCATTAACCCTGCGTTTACACATGACTGGACAGTTGAGTTCATGTATTGATTGTCAAAACCCCAAAATTTGCCTGTGTAACGTAGGCGTCCAGACAACTGCAAAACCATAGTTTTTGTAAGTTGAAAAATTTTAGCTTTGACAGAACGTTATTGTCTGTATGTGTGTGTGTTTTGTATTTTAAAAAAAGCCCAACAAAACCTGAAATACAATTCATTGCAAAGGAAAATTATTTGTTTTACGAATGAAAACATGTAAGCAAGTTTCGGTCGCGGATTTTGTGTTTTAAATGTGATTTGAGACTTAACGTATTTGATACGGACGCTCAGAGAGCGTTGATTTGGTAGGTTGGTGAAATATTTGTGTACGTCCCGTCGTTATTTAGGTTTAGCAGTTATGAGAACTACCGAAATAGGTCGAGCTAATACTTTTTGTGTGTTGAAAAAATTTAACTTTGACAGAAAGTTATTGTTTGTAAAGCTGAAAACACATACAACGTTTGAGTAAAGTTTTGCGTTGGGCGTTGACAAAAAAACAACAACAGGGCGACGCCGACACCAAAGTCCGGCGTTGATGTGTTTACCGGCATATATTTCAAATGAATTTGAATTTTTCGGCATCATGCCCAACAGTGTAAAAACGGCCAAAACGACACAAAACTTTACCCAAACGTTGTATGTGGTTTTAGCTTTAGTGTGTGTGTTTTGTATTTTAAAAACAAAAGCCCAACAAAACATGAAATGCAATTCATTGCAAAGGAAAATTATTTGTTTTACGAATGAAAACATTTAAGTAAGTTTCGGTCGCAGATTTTGTGTTTTAAATGTGATTTGGGACTCAGAGAGCGTTGTTTTGGTAGGTTGGTGAAATATTTGTGTACGTCCCGTCGTTATTTAGGTTTAGCAGTTAACAAATCATATAAGCTTCGTTCCAGAACTAGAAAGTTTTTATACATTTAACACATTCTCGTATTTTTCCCCGAAATGCGTTCCCGTACACCAAAAAAGTTGCAAAATGTTCACTTCTCTTTGAACAAAAATGGCGCTGAATAGCTTTCTCTTTAAGTCCAATTTACATATGCACATTAAATGACTTCGTTTTACGAAATCCTAGAATCAAATGAAGTGTATTTACATCTGTTTTTTTTTTTGCGTCATTTGCTTACACACACAATCGCACATACACTCTTATACAATAACACAAACACACGCACACAATATATTTATTCAGAAAAATAGGAACTTCACAACACAAATGTGTATCAAATAACTTAAATTAATTCCAAAAACAAAAAAACATAATTTTTGCAAGTTTTTTAACCATTTATTTTCACTTTTGTCATCGTTTGAGTATTTTTGTTTTTCTACAACACACACAAACAAACAAAGACATCATAAAACAGTTGCATTTTTTGGTAGTTTATGACGAAAAAGCAGGGTTGCGTATAATAGTATGGTGTTTTCGTACGTTGTTTAGAATAAATGACGCAGCTATCGTCATTTATTTTTGTATGGCAAATGACGCAAAATGTTGCCTGTTTTAGCAAATAAATGACGAATCAGCTCTAAATGACGAAAAAGTTGCTAATGTAAATTGGACATTAGAAGCTTTTTACACGACAAATTTGAGCGAGCAAAAATGTGCAACATGTTTGCCGGCTTTTGATTCACTGACACGCCGACTTTGACATTTGTTCTAGATTTTTTGTCGTTTCTGCCATTTTTCCGTTCCCGTACATTTTGGAAAAATGTGTGTGTTGGCCTCATTTTCGACAGTTTGCTCTTTTGACACTTTTATCATTAAAAAAGTACTGGAACGAAGCTATAAGCTCTGTTCATTTACGTGCAAGAATCTTCATGTTTTATCACTTTTTACTCGAAAAGCTATCCTTTCCGGTACAATTGATATGAGAGCAGTTTACAAGTTTTATGGGTACTTTACACGATATGTTTTTTACATATGAGTTGTCACTTTGCATATACATTTTGTATGGGAGAAGTGACAACTCATATGCAAAAAACATATCGTGTAAAGTACCCATTACTATTTTCAAAAGTATGTCTTGTTCCAGAGTATGAACATTTTTATAAAAATGTTTTGAGCATGGTATAAGTAAAGAGGTAGCTTTAAATGAAAAAAATCTATAGAACCCTTGTTTTTCTTGAATTCCTAAAACTTCAAAATAAAAGCAACAAGTGGGTTTGTTTACAATGATTTTTTGAGCATTTTATAAAAAACGCGAAAAATGAATGAAGGGCTAAGTTTTCTCCACATAATCGAGTCGTGAATATGATAAACTGATTGTTTCAATGCAAATCTCACCAATTGCTTCATGGTAGAACAAATACAAGGTAAAGTTAATACTACAACAAATACAACTCGAACAACAACCACAAAGGAATTTGTTTTTGTTTGTAACGTTACTGCCAGTTGTATTTGTAAACAAAACAAGGAAATGTCTATAAATTATTGGAATTTAAAAAACTAATAATTTTTCACATTTGGTTGAATATTTTGGAAAACATGAATGAAAATTCGTTACATTTTCAATTTTTATGGTTCCACATCATTCCACTAAATGCATAAATTCTCGCAGAAAGTAGAATTCTTGCAGAAAAGTTTGGGGTCGCTGGAAATTCATAGAAAAAGGAGAAGCTGTTTCAATGTGTTGTTTTAGAAATCAAAGAAGCACATGTTTATTAGGGCTTTTTTTTTTAAATTTTAACAAAATACCTCACATATTAACAAACGTTGTATCGCCTCTACAAGCGGTGATTTACTGCGCGGCTTATCGTTCGAACTTGGAGGAGGTTACATATCATTGATATGAAGAAGTCTTTCTGGGAAATGGTTTTTTCCGAATGACATATTTTTTTTCTCAAAAAATATATGTCCCTAATGTACATCGAAATAGAAATGAATGTATAAAATGTCATATGAAATTTGACACTAACACTACAACCCAGTTCAGTCAGCTGGGTATTGCTGCTACCTTTTCTTGTTCTACCATGCAATTGCTTATACAAATGGTCTAAGAACAATTTTAAAAATCATTGAATTCGATTGTTTTTAAAATTGTTTGGCATATTATTCAAACACCATACACACATACACAGTTTGTTTATATTGTTTTGAAGTTTTATGCATACTCGAATGAAAGAATTTAATTTGACATGAAGCTTTGGCTAACCTTTCTTATTAAACCATGGTTTTGAGCCTATAAGTAAGAAGGGAGAAAGAGAGCACCTTCACCTCCACTCTCTCCTAAAAGCTAAAAAAGTTGCATGTGTTATTTTCAGTGTCTGGCACAAGAGTAAACGGACAGACCAATAATGTGTCAAATCGATATAAAATAAATGGCCTGTTTCATCAAATCAGTTATTTTAGTTGCTGTGTAAAGAAGGCCCAAACTCAATTAGCTCGTTGCTTGCTTTTTCCGCTTTGTTTCTAGTAAAAGAATAATGACATTCATGACAAGAGTTTGGGCCTTTACTCAGAAACACGTTCCCGTACAATGAAATACAGACAATTGTATGAACGCAGTTAACCACTTTTAAGCAGCATTTACACCAAACGGTCTGCAATAAAACATATCAAATGCAGCCATATTACCAATAGCAAAACCATAACCCGAATGGATATCAGGCAAGCCAATGGAACGTCCCACAATTCCGGGGAGAGCAGCAACATTAGCAATTTGTTTAACACCTGGCAAGAAGCCACCAACAGCACCCGGCCGACAAGAGTTTTTCAACTCCTCCAACATTAATTTCTCGAGCCTTTGATTGACATAGAAACAACCTTCCACATTCATGACGATAGCTGCGTCATTTATTCTAAACAACGCACGAAAACACCATACTATTTTATGCAGCCCTGTTTTTTTGTCATAAACTACGAAAAAATGCAACTGTTTTATGATGTCTTTTGCCAAGTTTACGCTTGCGCTCTAAAATCCACTGGATTTCACGAAATCCTGAAATACACCCCGGTGTTTACACTTATTTTTTTTGTTGATTTCAAGCATATCACAATAATCAAGGTAGATGCAAATGCGCAGCTGATCGAACATGAATTTTCGAAAAAATTTGTTGTAAATTGAATTAATCATCAAAAATTTACGACAATATAGAACTTTACTGCTTTATTTCGAAAATGATCGTAAAATTATCTATATATCGTATTAATTGTTTATAATACTAAGAAATTTAAAACTAAAAAATGATTTTATCGTTGAGACATTATAATAAATTTTGATACATAAAAGTTGTGTTCAGAAACTGCAAAATATTACTACTTGCAGTATTTTCCCCGTTTAGTGCTAGAAATGCGCTCCAGTACTCCGAAATCTAGCAAGACTTGCACTTGATTTTGAATAAAAGCCTCTTCTCCTGTTCTCTGCTATAAAAATTTGGCCAAGTAAAAACTAGCAGCATGTTTTTTGGCATCTGAACACGATGGCTAATACGCTGATTTTGGCATTTTTGCTGGAGTTTTTGCAATTTCCGTCATTTTTTCGTTCCCGTATTTTTTAAGAAATTTGTATGGGGAAGCAATTTTTGACAATTCGGTCTATTTTCTAACATTACCATTAAAAAAAGTACGTGAACACAATGAAAAATAGCATTGTAACAATGTAATTTAATATTTTTTCACGTTGCTTACAAATTTTGATATTAACATATTTTGTTCCAGCAATTCGCACATCTACCTTGTTTATTGTGATACGTGAAAAGTGTTGCAACTTTTGGTACTTTTTTAGGCAAAAGCAAGGTTGTATATCATGTGTACGGTGATTTCGATGTTGATTTCGCTGAAATCACGAAATAAGATGATTTCATTTTTGTATGCGAAATCATGATAAATTTTGCATGATTCCGCGCGAAATCACGAAACGCCTTCGAAATCACGAAAAGACGCCGAATGTAAACCAAACATTTGTTTGTTTGTGTGTGTTGTAGAAAAACAAAAATACTCAAACGATGACAAAATAAATGGTTAAAAAACTTGCAAAAATTATGTTTTTTTGTTTTTGAAATTAATTTAAGTTATTTGATACACATTTGTGTTGTGAAATTCCTATTTTTCTGAATAAATATATTGTGTGCGTGTGTTTGTGTTATTGTATAAGTGAGTATGGGCGATTGTGAAATCCTCTCGATTTCAACTGTCAAATCCATAGGTTAAACGTCAAATGAAATCCAGATGAGATTTCATTTGACGTTTGAGCTATGGAATTGAAAGTTGAAATCAAGTGGATTTCGTAAATGTAAACTTAGCATAATGCTAGGCTTACATTTAAGAAATCCTCTCGATTTCAACTGTCAATTCCATTCCTTGAACCTCAAATGAAATCCAATGGATTTCAGATGTGATTTCATTTGACGTATAAGCAAAGGAATTGGCGGTTGAAATCCACTCGATTTCGTAAATGTACTACAAAGAAGGATATATAATACATATCGCAGCTTTTAAGGCCCAAATTCAGTCAGCTCGTTGCTTGTTTTGTACGCTTTTTTCTAGTAGAAGAATAATGACATTCATGACAAGAGTTTGGGCCTTACTCAGAAACTCGTTCCCGTACAATGAAATACAGACAATTGTATGAACGCAGCTAACCACTTTTAAGCAGCATTTACACCAAACGGACTGCAATAAAACAACTAATCTAATGGTCTGTTCCAGAACTGCAAGAATCTACTAATTTTTACTATTTTTTTTTGATAAGATAAAGGAAAAAATGTTATCGTAGTAGAAAATAGTAGCTTCTTGCAGGTTCTGGAACAGGGCATATATTGCCAATTAGGTTGAAATCGTTTAAAACGTTGAACTTAATTTGTTGTTGATTAAAAAACAACAACAACCTGATGAAAACAGCAGCATGTGTTTCAGTACGAAATTCATATTAATTGAAATTTTTAACTCTTGTGCCAGACACTGAAACTAACACATGAAAATATATTAGCTTTTAGGATAGGGCGGAGGTGAAGGTGCTCCCTTTCTCCCTTCTTACCCATAAGCTCAAAACATTTTCATGAAAATTTTCATAGTCTGGCACAAGACTAAGCGTCATCAACGTAAAACTTTTAATGTGTGAACAGAATGAAATACGCCGGACAGAATGAAATACGCCGTATGTCCCGGTCCACACTAGCGTGAATTTCATTAAAAAATTTCATGAAATTAGGTGTTCTTAAATCGAATTCCCCACTACAGCAATTTTATGATTTTACTCTACTATGGACGTCGATCTAGAGACGCATAATTTCATATCAAAATTACAGTGAAATTACTGTAGTGTGGCCCGGGTCTATACGCAATGCATTTGACAATTTATACCCACTGGCATGGTAGTCCCAATTTACATTAGGCGAGTTTACTTGCGGCAATTGTCAGTTTGATGGAGAGAGAGAGGTGAGGCATATGGTAACCCTTTGCCTCTCAGCCCCCTCTCTCACCTACAAACTGACAATTGCCGCAAGTAAACTCGCCTAATGTAAATTGGGACGTAGAATAAGAAAAGGTAGCAGCAATACACAGCTGACTGAACTGGGTTGTAACGTTAGTGTCAAATTTCATATGACATTTTATACATTTTTTTCTATTTCGATGTACATTAGGTATATATATTTATTGGAAAAAAAATATATCATTCGGAAAAAACCATTTCCCAGAAAGACTTCTTCATGTCAATGACATGTAACATCCTCCAAGTTCGAACGATAAGCCGCGCAGTAAATCACCGCTTGTAGAGGCGATACAACGTTTGTTAATATGTGAGGTATTTTGTTAAAATTTAAAAAAAATAAAGCCCTAATAAACATGTGCTTCTTTGATTTCTAAAACAAAACATTGAAACAGCTTCTCCTTTTTCTATGAATTTCCAGCGACCCCAAACTTTTCTGCAAGAATCCTACTTTCTGCGAGAATTTATGCATTTAGTGGAATGATGTGGAAACATAAAAATTGAAAATGTAACGAATATTCAAACAATTGTGAAAATTTTTAGTTTTTTAAATTCCAATAATTTATAGACATTTCCTTGTTTTGTTTACAAATACAACTGGCAGTAACGTTACAAACAAAAACAAATTCCTTTGTGGTTGTTGTTCGAGTTGTATTTGTTGTAGTATTAACTTTACCTTATATTTGTTCTACCATGTGTGATTTGGGACTCAACGTATTTGGGTAATACGGACGCTCAGAGAGCGTTGTTTTGGTAGGTTGGTGAAATATTTAGCTCTGTTCCAGAACTAAGTTTTTACAATTTTTACCACTTTTACACATTTTGCGTTCCCGTACACAAAATTTATATGAAAATCGTTTACGACTTTTACAACTTTTACCACTTTATAAAGTACGGGAACAGGCCATTTGTGTACGTCCCGTAGTTATTTACCCTGCGTTTACAAATGACAGGGCAGTTTACTTCATGCATTGATTGTCAAAATCCCAAAACTTTCCTGTGTGACGTAGGCGTCCAGACAACTGCAAAAACAGTTGCAACCTTTTCAATGAAAATCATCGATTTCTTTTTGTTTTCTGTTCACATATTTTGTTGTTGTTCATGTTCTTTTGTTTCCAACACATTTCAATTATTATCTAATACATTTTTTCAAAAAATTTCAAAAATTTGTTAACTCTGCTGTCTGTGAAAAACTGATGGACAGCTGGAAGACAGCCGACAAATGTATGTATGTGTTAGTAAATCAGAGTTGTATTTGAAGACAAACTGTCTGGTGTAAACGCCTAGTTAGGTCCCAATTTACATTGGGCGAGTTTACTTGCGGCAATTGTCATTTTGTAGGAGAGAGAGGTGAGGCATATGGTAACCCTTTGCCTCTCAGCACCCTCTCTCACCTACAAACTGACAATTGCCGCAAGTAAACTCGCCTTATGTAAATTGGGACTAGGTTTAGCAGTTAACAAATCATATAAGCTTCGTTCCAGAACTAGAAAGTTTTAACACATTTAACATATTTTGCACATTTTTCCCCGAAATGCGTTCCCGTACACCAAAAAAGTTGCAAAATGTTCACTTCTCTTTGAACAAAAATCGCGCTGAATAGTTTTCTTTTTAGAAACTTTTTACACGACAATATTGAGCGAGCAACTTATTTGCCGGCTTCTGATTCGCTGACACGCCGACTTTGACATTTGTTCGAGATTTTTTGACGTTTCTGCCATTTTTCCGTTCCCGTACATTTTGGAAAAATGTGTGTGTTGGACTCATTTTTGACAGTTTGCTCTTTTGGCACTTTTATCATTAAAAAAGTACTGGAACGAAGCTATAAGCTCTGTTCCTTTAGGTGCAAGAATCTTCATGTTTTATCACTTTTTACTCGAAAAGCGATCCTTTCCCGTACAATTGATATGGGAGCAGTTTACAAGTTTTACTATTTTCAAAAGTATGTCTTGTGCCAGACTATGAACATTTTCATGAAAATGTTTTGAGCTTATTGGTAAGAAGGGAGAAGGGGAACACCTTCACCTCCACTCTCTTAAAATCTAAAAATTTGCATGTGTTATTTTCAGTGTCTGGCACAAGAATAAAAGGGACAGACCACTAATGTGTCAAATCGATATAAAATAAATGGCCTGTTTCATCAAATCAGTTATTTTATATGCTGTTTATATTAGAACTTTTTGCAGGGTTAACCTTCTTTATGAGGATTTGTTTGAAATATAAGCAATGCAATTGACATTTGAAACCCAGTGGGTTTGTTAAATCCGGTTATATATAAACGGGGTATTAGTTGGTAATGTAAACAAGACCCAAACCCAATCAGCTCGTTGCTTTCTTTCTCCGCTTTGTTTCTAGTAAGAGAATAATGAGTTTCATTACAAGAGTTTGGGCCTCTACTCAGAAACTCGTTCCCGTACAAAGAAATACAGAAAATTGTATGAGAGCAGTTAACCACTTTTAAGCATCATTTACACCAAACAGTCTGTAATAAAACAACTAATTTATGTTGCCAATTCGGTTGAAACCGTTTGCAACTTATTTGTTGCTGATTAAAAAACAACAACAACCTGGCCAAAACTGCAGCAAGTATTTAGTTTGAAATTCAAAATAATTGAAATTTTTAAGCGTCAACGTAAATCTTTTATTGTGTTTTTAGCTGTACATTGAATATCTGCCAAATAAATTGTGTATTTTACTCAAACAGTTCTTTTGCTTCCTAGCGCCATGTTTACATAATGTCGGCGTTACCTCCTTTATAAGTATTTAATTGATCTATACGCAATGCATTTGACAATTTATACCCACTGGATTTAATAAATTACTAAACCATTAAGGTAGAAACAGAATCAGATCATTGCTCGATTGGCTTTCTGACCAAATGTCAAATTATATGGGGGAACAACTGCGGAATTGCGAAGATGCTCTGACATTTCTTTATAATTTGACATTTGGAAAGCAAGCAACGAGCAGATTCTGTTTCTACCTTTACAAAATCGAGTGGACTTCAACTGTCCATTCCTTTGCGTATACTTTAAATGAGATCTCATCTTGATTTCATTTGGCGTTAAGCAATGAAATTTATAGTTGAAATCGAGTGGATTTCGCAAATGTAAACCTAGCATTAGCCCATATTTTGCTGGAATGCACTGAAATGAGTATCTTCCTAAAGGCTGGTTTAAAATCATGCTGCGAAATCCACTGGATTTCATTAAATCCTGAAATACATCCTGGTGTTTGTTGATTTTTCCTATTTATTGTTGATTTTCAAAACAAGTTGTTGTAAATTGAATTTCTCATTAAAATACGCGACTACATAAAACTTTACTGATTTATGTCGAAAACTATCGTAAATAACATAGTTAACCCTGCGTTTACACATGCCAGGACAGTTGAGTTCATGTATTGATTGTCAAAAACCGAAAACTTGCTTGTGTGACGTAGGCGTCCTGACAACTGCAAAAACAATTGTAAAATTATGAATGAAAATTTGTTTTTGTTCTCCGTTCACATACATATTTTGTTTTTGTTCGTATTCTTTTGTTTTCAACACCCTTCAATTATCCTTTTTTAGAAAAATTTCAAAAATTTTTTAAGCCTACTGTCCATGGCAGAACTACCAGGTAGTGGTATCACACCAGCTGATCGAATATGAAAAGTCAAATCCCTTTATTAAAAAATTATTTTTGTTGTAATTTCCCCAACAACATAAAGAAAGTTTTGATATAACATATTCAAAATTTTACGATGCCACTACCTGGGTAATTGTGCCATGCTACTGTCTGTGAAAAAATGATGGACAGGTGGAAGACAGCCGACAAATGTATAGCTGTGTTCCTTTACTTACCTTTAACCTGCAAAGCGTTCCTTAACCCCGAAAAGTGGCAAAACTGGAAGCAATTTTTAAGAGAGTGAGAGTGGAGAGAGAGCGGAAATGGCTTTCTCTTCTACCACAGGCTACCAGCAAACTTTCTGCTGGTAAAAAATGGCAGAACTGATTTTTCGACTTTTGTTTGACGATTATTTCACAATGGAAAAGAAAATGGACGAAAAACAGAGGAAAAAGTCGAAAGCTGACAAAACTAAATTAAAAACTGTGAAATAAAAGACGAAAATTGATTTTTTATGTTTCTTTTTGACTTTGCTGCCAGATCTACCATTTTTCCGTTCTTTTACTTTTCTGGTAAAAATGTTCATGAGAGAGCAATTCTGAGCAATTTTGACACTTTTCTCTTTTACCACCATTACCATTAAAAAAGTAAAGGAACAAAGCTAAAAACTCCACCCGTACCAGAAAAATCGAAAACATATTTTTAAAAATTCCACACCTACAAACAAATATTTTTAAAAACTCCACGCCTACCAGAAAATTCGAACAAATATTTTTAAAAAATCCACACCTACAAACAAATATTTTTAAAAAATCCACGCCTACCAGACAAATCCAAAAAATATTTTTAAAAAATCCCCGCCTACCAGACAAATCCAAAAAATATTTTTAAAACCTCCACGCCTGCCAGAAAAATCCAAAAAATATATTTTATAACTTTACGAAAAAAATCGATTTTTTTTTTTTGAAAAATCCACACCTACAAACAAATATTTTTAAAAACTCCACGCCTATCAGAAAAATCGAAAAAATATTTTTAAAAAATCCACACCTACAAACAAATATTTTTAAAAAATCCACGCCTAACAAACAAATCCAAATAATATTTTTAAAAAATCCACGCCTACCAGACAAATCCAAAAAATATTTTTAAAAAATCCACGCCTACCAGAAAAATCCAAAAAATATTTTTAAAACCTCCACGCCTGCCAGAAAAATCCAAAAAATATATTTTATAACTTTACGCCTACCAGAAAAATGCAAAATCCATGCCTACCAATAAACATTTTAAAAAAATCGACGGCTATCAGAAAAAAATTCAAAAAAATTGTTGTAAAAACCCACGCCTACCAGAAAAATCCAAAAAATATTTTTAAAAACTCCACTCCAACTAGACAAATCCAAAAAATATTTTTAAAAACTCCACTCCAACTAGACAAATCCAAAAAATATTTTTAAGATTTTTAAAATATTTTTTATTTTTAAAAACTCCACTCCTGCCAGAAAAATCCAAAAAAATATTTTTAAAAAGTCAACGCCTACCAGAAAAATTCAACAAATATTTTTAAAAACTCCACTCATACCAGAAAAACCCAACAAATATTTCTAAAGCCCTCGGCACATACGGTCCGTTTAGTGACACGTTGGGACATGCGTTGTCCCAAAACAGTTAAATTATGTTTAACTTTAATGCGCCAGCCATGTTGTTGTTTTTCAAAAAACTTGGCATCACTTACACATTTTTCATGTGGTTGTTGTAACGCAACGCACAACGCACCGTATGTGCCGAGCGCTTAAGAACTTCAAACTTACCAGAAAAAATCCAATAAATGTTTTTAAAAAATCCATGCCTACCAAAAAATCAAAAAAATATTTTAAAAACTCCACGCCTATCAGAAATATCCAAAAATAATTTTAAAAACTCCACGCCTATTAGGAATATAAAATAAAAAAATATTTTTTAAAAACTACACGCCTATCAGAAAAATCAAAATTTTTTTTAAAAACTTCACGCCTACCAGAATACTCCAAAAAATATTACCGAAAAAAAAAAATAAAAAAAAAAAATATTTTTAAAAAACCATGCCCCAGCAATAATTTAGAAAACTAAAATGAAATAAAACACATTTGTCTTTGTTTTTTTATTTAAATAATGTTTTTTTATTGATTTTTTTGAAGCATTTTATAGTTTTATTAAAAAAAGAACTTACATGACACACGACCATACATAAGATTAGAAATGAAAATTAAAAGGAAATTATATTTTTTTGTATTTATTAATATTTATTTTTTTATCGAACTTACACATTTAAGTTGTTGAATACAAAAATAAAGAGGAGGGGGAGAATATAAGGTGTTATTTCATTTAATAAAAATATATGTATATGTGAAATTAAAAATAATAATAAAATATATTTAAATAAATGTTCTCTCCTTAAAAAGCAGCCAGGCCAAAAAGAGGGAGGGGGTTATGTTCAATACAAATTTTTTTTCTTTTTTGGGAATATAATACTTAAAATTCTCATTTTTTATATAATTATATTAATAAAAAACTGGGAATAAAGGAGTAGGAGGAGGAGGAAGAAGGAAAGGAAACGAAAAACAACAAACACAAAATTCTAAATTACTCGGTTTACACAGCGTAACGACAATGTTTTTTTTATTGGGGATATTGGGTTTGCCTATTACGTTTTGTTTTGTTTTATCTAAATAAAGCATTGATGTACTTCACTGAATCACCCTGTATCGATCTGTTGTTGAACAATACTCTCATTAACAGGGCAACTCAATACAAATTGGTGTTAAAATGTGTGTGTAGTGAGAGTGTCAGTGTGTATTGTGTAAATGTTCGCTGAAATTGTTAATCAATTTTTGTTCTCAATAAAAATACTTGTAATTTTGCAAAAGAATACTAATTTGAGGAGTTTTATATATATATGAAATTATGTGCAAAACTAGAATTTTACAAATACTTGTTTGGGAGAGGGCGAACATTTTTGTTTGTAGATTTTCAACGCTTTATGTTTTCTTTGATATCAAAAGCGTACAATTTTTTGTTTTTGTTTGTATGTTGTTTGTTAAATATCAGCTGTTTACTTAGTTTTATAATGAGTTTTTGTTTGTTTTCCTTTTTTGTAATAATAATAATAGGTTAATGAAAAATATAATTAGTATTTGTTGTTTTGTTTGTTGTTTTCATTTGTTGTTGTTGTGTTGTTATAATTTAATAGTAAAGAGAGAGAGGGGGATTATATGCGTTTTCCATTTTATGTTTAAATTTTGTTTGTTGAGTATATAGGTTTTTGTTGTTGTTAATTAAACGGATTTTTTCTTTGTTTATTAGCAGTTAATGATTTGAAAACTTATTTTTGTTTTTATTGTGTTGTTTTTTTCATATTTTTTCCATTTGGAAAATCAATTTCAATTTGATTTTCCAAGAATAAACTTCTCTAATTTTGAAGTTGTTGTTGTTGTTTTTTGTTATTTGAAGCGCAGTTTTTTTCTCTTATAGTGCTGTGTTCTTGTTGTTGTTAGTTGTATTGTTTTCTTCATTTTATAATTTATTATTATTCGTTACTTTCATTTGAGTAGTTTTTTTAAATTTATTTATTTTAGTTGCCGTTCTTGTTTTCTGCTGTTGCTGCTATCTGTAGTCTTCTAGCCAGATGAGGCAATGGGTGCTGCATTATCTTCACTCAATGGTTGTTGGGCTGCTGCCTTGTTCTGACGTACCAATTCAGCTCGGCGTTCCTGTAAATCACGGTTTGAGAAGATGAAAATAAGAAACAAAATTTTCGTTAGTTACAAAATAAGATTTGGAGGTTGGTTTTTATTCTGAAAAGCAAGGTGAAATCTGTTGATAAATTTATGGACTGAAACAGAAATTCAAGATTATTGCAATTTTTCCAACAAATTTTCAAATTATTCGGCAATATATTCTATTTCGTTGGAAAGCCATCATCGAAGTCGACAATGAAATAGGTGTCCAAAATTATGAGATTAAACTAGGACCCTGCGAAATTTTTTCATGTGCTAGAATATCCCTTGCACGGGCGACTACGTTGAAATCCGGGGCTAAAAATCCAAATATCTTAATATAGAATTGGAAATGATGAAAGCGATTCGTACACAAAATGGAATCCCACGGATGTGAGAAGGTATAACTCCCATGAGCCACGCACTACCAGCCCTTTCTTAAATTTGAAATGGCGCCCAACGTCTTTGAGTCTATAGGCAAAGCGGTATCAGTTTAGAGCTGACAAACTATCGATATTCCCAACATTAGATATTTCATTGCAAAAAATCGATAGCTATCGATATTATCGTTAATTTGTCATCACCATTAATTTGGAAATAAAATGGCGGAAATGTCCATTCTTTTGTTGACAGTTTGCACAAATACTTCACAAAAAGTATAAAGGAGGAAAAACAATGGCTTCTATTTAATAAAAATAAACAGAAAAATACAATTTACTTTCCGAATAATTTATGCGTGTGACCATGGGCCTACTTTCCGCATCCACAAAACCGAAAAGCCGCGTAATTTCTCTTCATTTCAAAAGATTTTAGGTTAGGAATATTTTAATCCGATAATATTGATAGACAAAACTATCTATCGGTATTGACTTTTTAAAAAATAATCGATAGTACCATCGATTTTTTGCCAGCTCTATACCAGTTTTCTCTTGTTACATGACTAATGCAGATAATTTCCAGAAATGGCGCCCAACGTTTTGTGCCGACAGAAATTGCTTCTTTTTTTCGCCAGTTAAATCAAGGTCAAGGGAATAATAGATTAATGTTCAATTGAACTTTTTGGTGGTTACTCGACTGATGGTCATGTACAAATTCCACATCCCTATAAAGAATAGGGGAGGTTGTAGCGTATTTCAATTTTTCACCCCTAGAATTTTCCGAAGGATCGACTCTTCCGTGTGAAATTTGATAACAATATGTCTAAACAACCACCGTCTGAAGGAGTACTTCTAGGAGCTGTCCTCTACAATTTACTCCTTAGTGCTACTCCATGTGCAAACCTGCTTTTGTTAAGAGGTCAAGTTGGAAGCATTGTGACATAAAAGTTGAACTTTTATGTGGAAGGAATTACTTCAATAAATGTAGGCTTACGCTCAACGTTGGGAAGTCTAATTAAAAAATAAAAAAAAAACATTAAAAAAACCATTTGTGAGGAGGATTAACTTTGAGTCTGAAACTACAAATAATTGACTTGGTACATCATCTTTTGCGCCTGCAGAGACATATTGTCAGTTCTAATGGAAAATATTAGAACTCAGACTCATTTAAATTGACCCTTCTGATTGTATTACTCAAATTTATCATTACAATTATTGGCCTGTTCCAGACCTGCAAGAATCTACTAATTTTTACTATTTTTTCCGATAACGTAAAGGAAAAAATGTTATCGTAGTAGAAAATAGTAGCTTCTTGCAGGTTCTGGAACAGGGCATTTACAATTAAATGTCATCCTGTATGTATGGTTGTTTACCACTGACAGTAGAGCTTGCGATATTCCCAACATTAGATATTTTCGATATAATATTTTAAAATATCGATTGCTATCGATATTTTCGTTAAGTTGTCAACACCATTAACCCTATCAGTGCCAAAAATAATTTCTGCCTATGTTTAAACATTGCTAAATGTCGAATATATTCGACAAATGGACTGGGAGGGTTAATTTGGAGATGAAAATGACGGAAATGTCAATGCTTTTCTTGACATTTTGCACAAGTAGTTCACAGAAATGTAAAGGAGAATAAACAATTGCTTTTATTTTATAAAAATATTAAAAAAATGCATTTTACTTTTCCCGAAAATGTGTACGTGTAACTACGGACATACTTTCTCACACACACAATACCGAAAAGCAGCGAAATTTCTATTTATTTCAATGAATTTTAGGTTGGGAATTTTTGTTCCGATAATATCGATAGGCAAAACTATCCATCGATATTTAATTTTTAAAAAATAATCCATTTTATCGATAGTGCCATCGATTTTTTGCCAGCAACTAACTGACAGATCCGTTGTTTCGCAGTTTGGCCACCTTAGCTGCTTTTGGCAAAAAGGCATTAAAAAAAATAAAATTTATCAACAGATTTCACTTCTTGACACCGAAAAAAAATAACACAGACACATGACAAATTGGCAGCGCGATGACTTTATGATGATGTTTTTTTTTAAATCTGATAAATCACAAAAAACAAAATCAACAAAAAGCCATGATTGATTCAAAATCAACTAAAATACATATTTAACTAAAAAATAACAATAAAGCATGTTTGTTTTGATGTATGAAAATTATTTATAGTAATGGTAAAGAATAGAAAATGAAACCTACGAGCTTATGAACTTTTTCAATTTTCTTTTGTAACTCCTTTTCACGATTTTGTTCAGCGGTAAATAATTTATTTTCAATAATGCGGGCCTTCTCCTCGATTTTTTGTGATTCCAATTGATCAATTTGATTTTTGATTTCGGCAATTTTGACAGTGTTCTATATATAGAAAAAAATATATAATATATTTTTGTTAAATGGAGAGACAAAAAACGTTGTATAGAAATGAATTTTTTATACAAAAATAATATAATGAAATGAAATTGATGTATCGATTTTTTTTTAATTAAATTTACAATGGTGAATTTGAAATGAGATAAACTTAGGGGAAAATAAAGCATAACATTCGTACAGGAATATATGATAAATGTAATTGGAATGTGAAGTACGAGAGTCTAAATAAATCTAAATCCCATCAAAATATACATGTAATGAGTATTTGTTATATAAGAATAAATAATATGTCTATACGTCTAAAATTTATTGGAGAATAGTTTGAGTCTGTAGTGTTATATGAAAGGGAATTGGTAATAACCGGCCCACACTAGTGAAAAATTCATTAACAAATTTCATGATCGAGTTCCATGGTAGAGTAAGATCATGAAATTGCTTTAGTGGGGAATTCGATCTCCTAATCGAACGCCTGACATTCTTTAATGAAATACACGCTAGTGTGGACCGGGAATAATGAAATAAAAAGAAAATCGTGACGTCGGTAATTGAATGCAAACCCAATTATTTGAATCACCCTGCGTTATTTCTCTCCAATACTATGTTTACATTTACGAAATCCACTCGATTTCAACTGTCAATTCCATTACTCAAACGTCAAATGAAATCCAATCGATTTCAGATGAGTTTTCATTTGACGTATACACAAAGGAATTGACAGATGAAATCGAGTGGATTTCGTAAATGTAAACATAGTACAAGTTTATGGGTCGCCGTGTGTTAGTGGACACAAAAAAAAATCCAGCGAATGAAAGGAAACGGAATGCTACTTTGAGTTAAGATATTTTGTTATTTAAAAATTACCAATATTTCAATTCGCCTAATATTTATTAATGAGAGAGGCGATCGTTGCATTCGTCGTTGCATTCGTGACCTTTCAAATATTTAATAAATAATATATTTGAATCACCCTGCGTTTTTTATCTCCGAGTGTAAGTGTCACCTTGTGTTAGTGGACACAATGCACAGCTATATTTACACCAAACGCATTTTAATAAAATGTGTCTTTTATGTTGTCAATTCCATTGAATATCTGTCAAATAAAAAACGTATATGCGTAAAACACTTGTTTTAGGTATCGATGTAAAGATGCTTCAAGAATTCTGGTGTTTTATATACTGAAGGGTAAACATGTTGTGGTCACTTACAAAGTCAAATACGATGTACACATGGAGACAATCCTATACATTTAATAAAATTATAAGCCTTCAAAGAGAGCCTAATATCGCCTGAATAAAGGAAGAATTTACCTTAGGGTAGAACATGTAATAAATATATCTTGTTTCGATTAAGCGGGGTTCGAACTTTATCAAAGTCTGTAAGGCATACGTGACAGAATTGGGTATTGCAATGTATTCTCAAGGCTCTTTTTGGCTACGAATCGACATATTCGACTTGAAGTAATGCAAGAAAGTCTTGAAACATTGGCTTATGATCTGTGTATTGCGAATCAGAAAAATACTTCAATCCATATTAAAACCATAACATTTATCATATACATTTTCCTTGTACTCATGTTATTGTGCTACAAATAAAGTGCTTTATTTTAAATGATTAAATATAAAAACTTAAAAGTATGGTTAGCTAAAAATAAGTAAAAAAAGTATCAATTTTTGTTTTTTATGAAAAAAAGTAAAATTATTTATAAAAATGTTATAAACAATGAAACAATGGTATGGTGCTCTTTGAGGGTGCCTAACATAACATTCTTCTTTTTTGAATTTCATAAAACAAAGTTCCTGGAATAAAATTTGTGTGTTTGTTTTCATAAACAACTTACATGTTCCTTTAGGCGTTCCAACATTTTCTTGATATTTTCATCGCGCAAAGTTTGAGCGGTCTTAAGCTTTTCTTCAATGGCAATTTTTTCAATGTATTTTTGTTGTTCCAATTGTTCTCGAGTCTTTTCAATTTCTTGAGAGTGAATCTAAGAAAACAAATAATTTTTTTAAATATATCACAGACTATTTAAGAATGTTAATGAAAGAGATAAACAAAAGCGTTTGGCCTTCTTGCTTAAGTCATTTCTGGTAAAGAGTAAAGAACTGCAAGGGAGGGTGAAACTAGGTTGCCCTTAGCCTTTTGGTTACAAATCGTTCCAAATAGTTCCGACATCGATACAATGTTCGTATTTCTTTCCTTCTAAATACTTCCGAGATCGATATAATTAAATGATGTTAAATGTTGCTTTCACGCTTTTTCATAGCTCCGTTCTTCGTAGTTGACACATAAAAAAAGTCTCGTAGAGTGTTCCGGAACTACACAACTCTACTTTTACCAGAAATGACTTCAGCAAGAAAGTCACTTGCTTTTCATGGATATGGAAAATCATACATTCTTCAGTTTTCTCTTTGAACATACCTTCAATTTCTCTTTCAAATCACTAATAATGGCTTCACGCTTCTCAACATGTTGTTCCATTTTCGATTCCAATTGTTCCTTGGTTTGATTGATGAATTCATTGGTGATTTCATCTTTTTTACGTGTGGCTTCTTCAATTTTGGCCAATTTATAAGTTAAGTCAGCCATTTTCTTTTGTTCCAAAGACTAGAAGGAAGACAAGATAAACAGTTAGAATTACGACTAACAAAAGTCTTAGTAATGAAACAGAATCAGAGTGTTATAAGTTGTTTTATTTTAAACACTGACGGCTAAAAATTTAACTTTTTCTCAACTGTTTACTCTAATTTTTCTCAGAAAATATTAGTTTTAAATTTTCGACAATATATTCTTAACGATAGATGGAACAAGTCGTCTAGAGGCCATGATACAATAAGAAGGTAGCACTATCAGCCCAGCTGAAGCCCAGCTGATGGTAACATAATGTGTCAATTGCATTGAATTTATGTAAAATTTTGACATCTTATGTTACCAAAAACGGCAGTTGTTGCTACCTTCTTATTGTATCATGCTAGAGGCTGAGTAATCGAGCCCCGAATTATGATAAGACATGAACGAATAAAATTTCATTAATCGAAGTTCACACTAGAGTAGTTTCGTGAAGTAAGGTGTGTACGATAACTTTCCCAGCAATACTCAGTCAGTTCCAGCAACCTCTCTCAGTGAATTTTACTCTCTCAGGCAAGAAAAATTGCAGAAAGTTATCGAACAACATTTTGCAAAAAACTTGCAAGAAAATAAGCTGTTTCCGAAAATGTATGAAATTTGTTTTTGTTTCTTTTGATATTTTAAACCACCAAACGGAACAAAAACATAAATTTTAAAATTGCAGATTACTTATTTAATGCTTAAATCCTCTCCCCACAGCTTTAGAGTCTAAAAAATGTGCAATTGTGAAAATTTCTTGGTCAAAAATGTTAACATTTGGAGTTGTTTACATTGAACATGTGATTAAAAGTCAGCTGATCAGACTTGCAAATTTTTGCGGGACAAATTTTCCCAGCAAAAATTTGCAAGTTCTCAGTCACAAAACTCTCCAAATATCCTTTTGCTGGATAATTTTGTTATCGAAGAGCATTCAGTAAAAATTTGTACAAATTTTTGGGTTATCGTACAGACCTATAAATTGCGTTAAATTAGAGTAAAATAATGAAATTGTATTGAAGAACACGATCTAAATACGCGTAAATTATCAAATTTTTTTCACGGAAATATTCTAGTGTGACATTCGTCTTATAAAATGTACTCTCGATGTCACCCTGTCGTCGATTTGCCAAAAAGTCGCATAAAACATTCAACGCCTTGATTCTGTATATTATTTTCTTAGTTTTTTACTTAGTTAGTTTTCTACTTACAATACGTCTTTCTTCGGCGGCCTTCAATTTTTGCTCAATTTCTTCGGCTGAGACATTTTTACCAGGGGTTACTGGCTTCTTGGGTATGGTTACATTTGGTGCTGGCTCAGCCAGAATCACTTCATAACTCAAACCACCACGTGATTTTTCCTGGCAGCGAATCTCAGTGGCTGAAATGAGAGAAAAGAAGAAAAAAAATGTTATTAAAATATTGCAAAATGTATTTTTTATTAAAATCGTGGTTTAATTAGAAAGGTTGGCAACGGCTTTCTGTCATTTTAGTTTTTTTCTTCAAGTGTTCCTAAATAATATGCCAAACAAATCTAAACACAATCGAATTCAGTGATTTTTAAAATTGGAAGAAATTCTTCAGCTTTGCATTGAAACAATCACTTAAGGCCCCGGCACATACGGTCCGTTGAGCGTCACGTTACAACAACCACATGAAAACTTCAAGAACAAACTTGGCATCACTTACACATTTTTCATGTGGTTGTTGTTTTCAACGCGCAACGCGTCGCACAACGTACCGTATGTGCCGGGGGCTTTAATCAATCCACAAGTCGATAGTGTGGAGAAACTTTGGCACTTCATTAATTTTTCGCGATTTTTTATAAAATGTCTAAAAAAGTATTATACTGATTTTGAAGTTATATGACTTCAGGAAAAACCAGGGTGCTTTAAATTGTTTTCATCTAGATCTACCTCTTTACTTATACCAAATAAATCCTCATGAAGTGGGTTAACCCAGCAAACAACTCTAATGTAACCGTACTATTACATATCGCATAATGTAAAAATATTTTTCTGAAGCACCCAGTGAACAAAGAACCTAAATTTGTGTGAAATAAACATCGTCTGGTATACCCAGTGATCTTCTATGAGACTTTCAGAGGTTAGTTGAAAGAAGACATAAACTCTATATGTGAGAGAGAAATAGTGTGATTATCATTCTACACCTTAATTTTCTCTCTCACTCTGTCAAAAACGCAGTTTTATTTTTTATTATTCATTCATATATCTTTAGTGTTTTTGTAACCATATGCAATTAATATATTCTGAAGCACCCAGTAACCATTGAACAAAAGACAGTAAAGGTACGTTTACACCAGGGCTGAGCACTCCTGTGTGCTAGGACATATCCAAGTTGTAGGGATTTTCTTTTGGTTTATTGAAACCTTCAAAAATATCAACGTTTATACATGTTTTTTTATTTATTTTGTTATAATTTGTTTCATGTATTATTTTTGACAACATTTATGTTACAAATAAATAAAAAAAGGAATAGAAGATTAAGAAAAATTTTAAATTAATTCTCCCTTAAATACTCTCTTTTATTATTTTGCTCAGCATTGGTTTACACTCACCCACAACATGAACAAAGCTTCAAATACCAACATTTTTTCACCTTTTTTACAAATTTTGATATTATATACTCTTTTTTATTGTACCACGTGAAAATTTGTATTTTTTAGACAAAAACAACGTTGTTTATCACGAGGGTGCCACCGTAGTGCAATGGTATGCCCACCCACCTTGCACGCTGAAAGTCGTGGGTTCGATCCCCAGGCAACATCAAACATTTCAACGGTGGCAAAATACCCCTCAGTTATGTTAGCGACATTTCCTGAGTATTTCAGTCATGTAAAACTTCTTTACAAGTGGTGTCTTAAGACACGGCGTTCGGACTCGGCAATAACAGTACGTCTCACATAAGCTTTGTTCCTTTACTTTTTAATGGTAAGAGTGGTAAAAGAGAAAAGTGTCAAAATTGTTCAAAATTGCTCTCTCATGAACATTTTTACCAGAAAAGTAAAGGAACGGAAAAATGGTAGATCCGGCAGCAATGTCAGAAAAAAAACATAAAAAATCAATTTTCGTCTTTTATTTCACAGTTTTTAATTTAGTGTTGTCAGTGTTCGACTTTTCTTCGGTTTTTCGTCCATTTTGTGAAATAATCGTCAAACAAAAGTCGAAAAATCAGTTCTGCCATTTTCTGCCTGCAGAAATTTTGCTGGTAGCCTGCGGTAGAAGAGAAAGCCATTTTCGCTCTCTCTCCCCTCTCACTCTCTTAAAAATTGCTTCCAGTTTTGCCACTTTTCGGGGTTAAGGAACGCTTTGCAGGTTAAAAATGGTTAAAATGGTAACCTCAGGTAAGTAAAGGAACACAGCTATAATTGAGCTAATATGAATCGGGGTGCACTCATTGATATGAGAGAAGTCTCCCTTGTCCCGTATTGTATTTGTGTGGAACAATTCTATTACGAGTACTGCGATTTCGATGTTGAAATCACCAATTAAGATGATTTTATTTTTGTATGCCAAATCATAGCAAATTTAGCAGAATTTCGGAAAACGCGAATGTAAAGGGCGTTTTATTTGGCGAACTAATTTTATGTTTGACATATGAATAATTTTTTAACTTTAGGTCAGCGTTCGTTTACTTCAGACAACATAGAATTCATACGGGAGCAGTTTACAATTTTTACTAATTTTGCCGGGTTTACAATTTTCAAAAGTAAAGGAACCGACCATTTGAATAGCTTCGTTTCTGTACTTTTTTAAATGAATTCCACATACGGGGACGGAAAAATGGTAGAAACGTCAAAAAAGTGGAATGTCGGAGTCGACTTATCAGCCAAATAGAAACCGAAAAATATTTTACAGCTTTTTGATCGCCAAAATTTGTGGTTTAACAAGTTTCTAAAGGGAGCTCTATTCAGGGTAATTTTTGTTTAAAGAGAAGTGCAACTTTTTGTAGAAAGAGGAACGGCATTTTCGCAAAAATATTGCAAAACTTTCAAAAATATTAGAAACTTTCTGGTTCTGGAACAAAGCTCTTGTGTAGAACAAACATCTTCTGAATCACCCTGTGATCATTTACGGCACTCTTTCAGAAAATTAGCCTAATATGTCTTATGTCAGACTATGAAAATTTTCATTGAAAACTCTTTGTCATTTTCTTCTAAAATTTCATTGACATTCACACACGTATATGAAATCAAATGAAAATTTTGATATTTCCATTGCTTTACATTGGTTTGAGAGTTACGAATTTAAACACAAAAAATAATTTCCGATTACAGAACCTTGTGTACAGAGTTTCACCCCCTTCACACCTCTTGCCTATAAACTCATTTTCACGTACATGAAAATTTTCATAGTCTGGCATAAGACTAAGTCAAATGCTAAAATTTCGTTACTACCTCAAAATACAAGTCTAAAAAACCAACAATTTTTGTTCTCAATAAAAATTTGTTTAATATTTTGTATACATTTGCTTTTCATGTCCTCTTTTCTACTCGTCCTTCAAGTGCCACTCACAATTTCAACGATTCATTTCCACAACATTTATTTTACACAAATGGACATGATGAATATTTGTTTTAACGCAACCCCAAAAGAGAGCATTTAACAAAAATGCCATGAATATGTTGAAGGTCTGTTTTTGTTTTAAGTTGGGGGGCCATTAATCACTGCTGACCAAATGCGTTGAAGAACTGCTGGTTGAAAAATGTTGTTTCATAAACAGATTACATGGAAAAAGGATATGGAATGATTTTCATATGCTTAAACTATAGATTTTCCTTCAAATCACTTTAAGATTTCACATTAAGAACTAAGGAAAATAGTGGGAACGTGGATAAGGAAATTAAACAATTTGATATCTTTTCATCTGAAAGTAATTAAGCTGATAACCGAGAAGGCCAATAAAACTTAATTTACACTGGCTGGTAAAACAAGTATTTCATTCACGACTATTTATTTTGGTTGTTAGACAGTCAGAAATCGATAAAAACTGTTCATCAAAACCCATTTAATAATAGGAGATGTAAATAGAGCTGGCAAAAAATCGATGACACTATCGATAAAATCGATTATTTTTTTAAATTTAAATATCGATAGATAGTTTTGCCTATCGATATTATCGGAACAAAAATCCCCAACCTAAAATTCATTGAAATATATAGAAATAGAATTCGCGGCTTTTCGGTTTTGTGGATGTGAAAAAGTATGTCCGTAGTCACACGTACAATGTTTTCGGAAAAGTAAAATGCATTTTTTTAATATTTTTATAAAATAAAAGCAATTGTTTATTCTCCTTTACATTTCTGTGAAGTACTTGTGCAAAATATCAAGAAATGCATTGTCATTTCCGCCATTTTCATCTCCAAATTAATGGTGTTGAACACTTAACGATAATATCGGTAGCAATCGATATTTTAAAATATTATATCGAAAATATATAATGTTGGGAATATCGATGGTTTGCCAGCTCTAGATGTAAACAACATTTGATCAAGGCATATTTATATAAGGTAGAAGTGACAATCAGCTGTATTCTTACTTTTTTTGTAAATTTAGTTTTCAAAATGTAATAGGGTCTACTCATGAAATTTTTCATTATGGAAAAAGTTTTCATGTCCAATGGTAAAAATAAAAAATGATACAAAACTGTACATTGAAACTGATAGTGTGTACCCAGTTTAATGCCCGATGAATGTCCCAATTTACATTAGGCGAGTTTACTTGCGGCAATTGTCAGTTTGTAGGTGAGAGAGGGTACTGAGAGGCAAAGGGTTACCATATGCCTCACCTCTCTCTCCTACAAAATGACAATTGCCGCAAGTAAACTCGCCCAATGTAAATTGGGACAATAGGAGGTGTAATGGCTATATCACACCATATGCTTTTTCACATGTATGACATCAACTGGTCTGTATATTAGTATAGGCAAAGTTACAACATACATGTGAAAAAGCATATGGTGTGATATAGCCATAAACAACATTTAATAACATTAGTGAACTCTATGTGACACCCTGTGACCAAATTTGTTGTCAATATAACAAAAAATATTACCGATTTACTGCATCTCTAATACAAAACAATCAATTTGTTCTCAATAAATTTTACTTCATTTAAAAAATTGAATATCTAACATTCTATCAATTACTGCATTAACACGAAAAACGATATGTTGAGCTGGTGCTGGATTCTTGTTCTATGAACATTTGAAATGAAAATTAAAAATGTAGTTTTATTATTTTTTAGTTTTAGTTTTATTATGCAAAAATTGTCACTTCCCATGGTAAAAATAATAAATAAAAAATTATACAGAACTGTACATTGAAACTGATCGTGTGTATCCTGTTTAATGCTCGACGAATAGGAGGTGTCTAGATGCTGTTCGTTTACTCTTCAGTACAATATAAAAGACCTTAGTCGTTTACAAGAAGTTACTGGGCTTGTACAAATTTTTACAAATTATTGAGTAAACGAACACACCTATAAAATTGCACAACATTAGTTAACTCGTTGTGACACCCTGTGTTAAAGTTATCAGCTGACCAAATTAGTGGTGTTTTGTCAATGTAACAAAAAATATTTCCGATTTACAAAAATAATCAATTTTTGTTCTCAATAAATTTTACTTCATTAAAAGTTAGAAATATATAAAATTCTATCACATGTTGTATTAACATGAAAATGCTTTTACTGTGCTGTGCATTTGTTCATTAAAAATTTAGTTTAATTATGGAAAAAGTTTTCATTTCAAATGGTCTTTTTTATTTTATTTTTTAATGCTCGACGAATAGGAGGTTACTGGATGCTGTTCGTTTACTCTTCAGGACAATACAAAAGACCTTAGTCGTTTACAAGAAGTTACAGGACTTGTACAAATTTTTACAAATTATTAAGGGGTAGTTTACACTATATGTAAATGTCATATGACATGAAATTTTCCATCGCTATATATTCGCTAATATTTGCAATATTGGAGATTTTCCTTACGCCATTTACTCTGTGGGCCCACACCAGCAAAAATGTAAAAAAAACTACGTCTCCACATTGCCTCCGTGGGTAGATATGGAATGTTTTTTTTTCGTGTCATATGACATTGATAGATGGTGTAAACTACCTCTAAGTAAACGAACACACCAATAATACGGCGTTTATATTATAGTTTTTTGCAGGGTTAACCTTCTTTATGAGGATTTGTTTGAAGTATATACAATGGAAATGACATTTGAAACCCAGACCCACTGGGTTAACCTTGTTATATATAAACGGCCTATAATATTGCATAACATAAGTGAACTCTATGTGACACCCTGTGTTAAAGTTATCAGCTGACCAAATTAGTGGTGTTTTATTTGTCAATATAACAAAAAATATTTCCGATTTATCAAAACAATCAATTTTTGTTCTCAATAATTTTTACTTCATTAAAAATTAGAAATATTTTTGAAATTCTATCACATATTGTATTAACATGAAAAAGCTTTTACTGTGCGGTGTATTTGTTCATTTAATATTTAGTTTCATTATGGAAAAAGTTTTCATTTCCAATGTTCGTTTTTATTTTGCACAATTTTAATGACCTAAAATCCCACAATAATAATAAAAAAGTATAGAAATTAAAATACTTGTGGGCGAGAATAGAATCATTCAAATGTATATTATGTATAGAAATTATATAGTTTTATGGTCATGTTTAAACTTTTGTTTTTAGTTTTGTAAAAGTTTTCTTCTTTTTGTTCTTCTTACACTCAACAGAGTGTGAAGGTATTTGCAAAAAAAAAAAAGGAATTAGAGAAAAAAGTTGGTATTTATTATAAATGTTAATGAGTTGAACACAGTTTTTTCTTTCTTCTTCCATCTTTGTTTCATTTATTTCTATATGGTGTATAGAATATTAGTAAAGTGCAAAATAGTGCAACTAAAATTGATGTTATAAGCGCAACTATAAGGACAATGGGGAATATGAAAGAAACTTTTTCATGAGTTGTAAAATAAATTATGTTGATGGGGATCAGTAATGGGTGTTAGGGGTTTAAGAGTAAAGTTTGAAAAAGTAAAGGCCTGTGTACATAAGCTGCTCTGCCTGATTGTCTTGCTTTCCTGCATCATTTTTTGACATAATAAAAATAAAAGATTAAAGAAGGCCGAGGAAATTTCGAACTGGGTTGCCCTTTTCTTTTTTATTCTTTTATCTTAAGTAAGCAGGAAAGGCAGCTTATGTACGCAGGCCTTAAGTAAATTAAAAATAACATTAGGATACAAAAAATTTAAAAATGTTACACTCCGAAACTTTTGAAACATTAAGAATATTGCTTTATTAACTATCAAAAGCTTCTGAAACGTAGATTTTGAATGAATTTTTATTGTCTAGAAAAGTATCTGAAACGTTCAATAGCTATTATTATTATTATCATTATTATTATTGTGGACGAAATTAAGAATATATACTGTATGCTATGTGCTTTTTAGTCACGTTCCACACTATAGTGATTTCATTGAATAAATTTTATGAAACTATGCATCTCTAGATCGAGTTCCATAGTAAAGTAATATCATGGAGTTGCTGTAGTGGGGAACTCGATCTAAGAACACCAGATTTCATTACATTTTTCAATGGAATCAATCTAGTGTGCACCGGGACTTATTGAATATCTTCCTTATTACATTTAAAAGGCCTCTACCATGGTGGAATAATAAGGTGTAACTCCAAAAACAGCGGATCTTCATACCAGTTGTCAAAATGCGTTATCTATATATATAAAAGAGTAGTGAGGTGAGTGACTGACTGATTCATCAGCGCCCAGACGAAACCGCTGAAGCTAGAAAGTTGAAATTTTGGGTGTAGGTTGCTGTTGGTGTGTAGGGGTGAGATAAGGCTGCGTTTTTGGAAATTCGACCTAGAAGTGTACGAAAAGTACTAAAAGGTACTAAATATGGTACCCTTTGTATTAGGCAAACGGTAAGAGCTAGAATTCTGAAATTTGGAATGAGGGTAACTGATGGAGAGCTAGAAAGATGTACCAACGGGTTTTTGGAAATTCGAACTACAAGGGTACGAAAAGTACTAAATGGTACTACATTTAGTACAATTTGGATTTGTGTGAACGGATAGAGCTGGAATCCTGAAATTTGAAATTAGGGTAACTTATGGAGAGTAACAAAGAAAGGTTTTTGGAAATTCGAACTATAAGTGCACGAATAGTACTAAATTTAGTACAATTTGGATTTGGGTGAACGGATGGAGCTAGAATCCTGAAATTTTAAATTAGGGTCACTGGTGGAGAGTAAGAAAGAAAGGTTTTTGGAAATTCGAATTATAAGTGCACGAAAAGTTCTAAATGGTACTAAATTTAGTACAATTTGGATTTGGGTGAACGGATTGAGCTGGAATCCTGAAATTTGTAATGAGGGTCACTGATGGAGAGTAACAAAGAAAGGTTTTTAGAAATTAGAACTAAAAGTGCACTAAAAGTACTAAATGGTACTAAATTTAGTACAATTTGGATTTGGGTGAACGGATAGAGCTGGAATCCTGAAATTTGGAATGAGGATCACTGATGAAGAGTAAAAATGAAAGGTTTTTAGAAATTCGAATTAAAATTATACGAAAAATACTAAATGGTACTAAATATAATACAATTTGGGTATGGGTTAACGAATAGGGCCGGAATCCTGAAATTTGGAATAGGGATCACTGATGAAGAGTAAGAAAGATGTACCAAAGGTCGAAAAGTCCTAAATGGTAGTGAGTTTAGTATGATTTGGATTTGAAGAGCTGGAATCCTGAAATTTGGAATTAATATTACTGTTGGAATATAGAATTGAGATATGGAGGTAGCTTTGGAAAATCGTACTAATGTGCACGAAGTAGTACTAAATGGTACGAAATTACGAAATTTTGTACGAGGTAAACGTTTAGGTAGAAGAAGATACTTACAATTTTGGATGATGATCAGACATTATTTAGCGGGTGAAATGGACCATTACTTTTGTATGCAAAAAAAAATATTTTTGGTCTATATTTTATTTCCTGGAGGGCATATGCCGGCAAAGTAATATGGAAATAGAACTACTGATCTTCCCCTGAAGCAATCACGTGTCTGCTAGATAACGGGCCTACTGCTTAATATATAATGTGTTTTGTGTAGAGAACCACATTTTCCTATTCCCAGTTTTTGCATTATTGCAAATTACATGGTGCCCTAAGGTTTTAATTATCCAAATGGATTTTTATACATACATTGCAGCCAGGTAAAATCAAATTTAACGATTTAACGATGGCAAAATATCCTTCAGTAATCTCTGCGAAATTTTCTGAGTATTTCAGCCATATAAAACATCTCTACAAGTGGTGTCTTAGGGCACGCCGTTCGGACTCGGAGATAAGCTGTGGGTCCCATATCATTGAGCGAATATGAATCGGGGTACACTCACTCATTGATATGAGAAAAGTCTCCCTTGTTCCTTCTGAGATGTTTGTGAAACAATTATTATATTATTATTTAAGCTTGGTGTGATAAGGTACCAGAATCGACAAAGTTATTTCTTACAATAAGTTTATTTGTTCCATAAAGAAATTTTGATTTGTTTAAGCTACTTCCCAGCGGTAAAGGTGTAGGGCATCACATGGTCGGCCCCGTCCGACTATAGCCTTGGCTTACTTGTTTTTTTTTTAAATTCTGACTACAATCGAAAAAATATTGGTAATAAAAATAGGCCTTAGTACAACAAAATCTCCAGTATTCACCATTCCCATATTAAATATTGTTTATATATATATTTCGTTTCCTTTCCGCATACGAAGTAGCGGGCATTTGCTAGTTGTGAATAAAATCACATACAAAATGTAAACAAGCAATTCACAGTAATGCATTATTGTGAGCAAATTTGACTTTTGACATGATTTGATGTAACACCATCTTATTCCACAATGGCCTCTACTAATGATGGGCAGCACTTATTTCATTGTATTCTAGATTTAGTTGTGGTCTTAAGCCCCAAACACATCCAAAGTTTCAGCAAAGTTGGACGTAATTTTCGATAGTAGAATGAAAGAGCAAGGCTAACATATATTGAATTTTTCTTTATTCTTCTATCGGAAATGACGTCCATCTTTACTCAAACGTTGGATGTATTTAGGACTTTAGCCTGTTTTTATTAACCATTCCTATGTTTTAATTAAAACTAGGTTAACAGCTTGAATGGCTATTTAGCAGTGCTCTTATATTTGACCTCCTACCTCCAAACACGCACACCACACACACTCAATGTCTAGTATGCGCTCCACATATTTTGGCAAATTGCAAACACTATTCTAATTAAGGTTAGTTAGGCCTGTAGTCAGCGGTTATTAATTTTTAGGTAATATGTTAAAAGACAAGTGGATTAGTTCTACTAAAAACCAGCTGGCACTACCCTTGGTTTGGTGAACTAAGAGTGCGAGAGACTCATTAACATAATAACACAAAATCCATGTGGTCTTTTCATATGTTTATACCTGTGTTGATTATAATTATACAAATTTTACACTTGCCTACACATCATGCTACGAAAACTCAAAAAGCTGTAAAATTTTGTTTGTGCTATGGCCATATATTAAAACATAAAACTCAGCAATCTTAATTCATTAAAGAAAAATAAAACAGAAAACAAAGTGCAAAAATGTTTTTTTTTGCTCTGTCATTTTTTTCAAGTTTTAAAATAAAATTTAAACGAGTTTTTAAGAAGTCGTTCAGTGGTTATGTTTATGTGGGTGTGAGTGGTAAAAATTGCGTATCCTTTATAAGCCATTTACCCAACCACCATAACAATAACATCGCCATAGCAGCAGCAGTAGTAGCACAAGCGGAAATTGTAATTAAAACGAATTTTACATTGTTGAAGTGTACTTGTGGAGGAAAAAACAGCCACTTATATGGTAGGACGAGAAAAAAAAAACTAGAACGAACGCATGGTACTTGTACTTTTATGGCACACAGCAAAGCCAAGTAACGGATTGGCAGCAGAACTTTAAAATCATGGCAGAAAGAGCAGAGAAAATCCAGTAAAAGTAGGGAGAAGAAAGAAAAACAGCAAATAAAAATGCTGACATTCACTTAATAAAACACACACACATTTATTATATCATCATAACCATTTATTCAAGCAAGCATACAATCACTCATGTCATGGCAAAAAATAACAATGTTGTCAAGGCAATGTGTTGAACGATAGTTATGTGATATGCGATTTTTAGTTATTTTTGTTGTTGAGTGTTGCTATGTCACCCTGTATAAATTGATATACCAAAAATGATCAATGATCAGTAGAGTTGTATAGTTCATGAACGAACTAGTTCAATTGAACGATTCATTGAAAAGAGCGTATGAACTAGATCAGTCGATATAGTTCAATAGTTCACTGAACTATAATCAGAGTCGGTGACCGTACGATCAACAAACGAACGATTCACAATCTAGTTCGACATGTCGTTCACAAATGCATAAAATGACGCCGTCGTCTGTGTTAAGTGATGCCTTCGTTATGTGATGAGTTTGTCTACGTTTTGGATCAAAAACATAACATATTCCAATATGCCGAATCCAGTACCTATTGAATGTGCCTTGTTTTGGATAGAAAAAGGAACAAATAAAAGAAACACACACACAAAGCATAACATTTTTTGCCAGCCAACTAAATGAAGGACGTATTTTCTTAAATTTATACCAACTTAATCTTTCTTTATGAGTGGAATGAAGCTATGCAAATGTAATATTTTTGTTCTGGAGTAGTTAAATTATATTATTCTATTGTTTGTTTCTATTTGGTGTATGTATGCGTTTTCATCCAACGAACGATTAAGAGCCGGTGAACGATTCTGATCCGAATGATTGGACTAGATAGTGAACTATGAACTAGATTACTGAACTAGTTCAGTTAAAAGAGCTGAACTATTGAACTAGATCTTTCAAATGAACTAGATTGTACAACTCTAATGATCAGTGCGTGTACATGTATCATCATATACATTAGCTCTGTTCCTTTACGTGCAAGAATCTTCAAGTTTTACAACTTTTTACTCGAAAAGCGTTCCTTTACTTCATATGGAAGCAGATTACAACTTTTGCTACTTTTGCCGGTTTTACCACTTTCAAAAGTAAAGGAACAGACCAATTATTCTACTAAACGAAAACACAGGGATAAGTGAGTAACCCTGTGTTATTTTGTAAACAATGTTGCCAATGTAGTTTTAAGCGATGTTTACTGAAATGACGATTTCTTGATAATGCCTTTCCCCAAGGCAAATTCATATAAGGTATATGCATGAATTACAACATCTAACAAATTTACAAAAACAACATTGTGGTTATTTAATATTAATTGTCAAAGATAAATGTTAAATACTAGCTGATGGCCACAGCAGCCAATGCTATATCTTGTCTTTTACTAACTCTGTATTTACTACATTGTTAATAATAAATAAATAAATGTTAAATAATAGGGTCGTTCCAAAATTTTTTTTCAGGAAAAACATAAATACATTTTGTTAATCATCTAAAATAGAACAAATTTGAATCAAAATGTAAATATAACGCATTCAGAACTCTCGTAGGTAATTTTTGTTACACGTTTATGATGAAAAGAAGTATTTTATGGTAGCAAATTTCGAAGTTTCAAATTTCACGAGTAGACCCTATTACATTTTGAAAACCAAATTTAGAAAAAAAAGTAAAAATACAGATTATTGTCACTTCTACCTTCTATAAATGTGCCTTGCCTTTCCCAATAATTTAGAAGACATATTATTTATCCCTGTACAAATTGATATAACTCTTGTGCCAGACTATGAACATTTTCATGAAAATGTTTTGAAGTTATGGGTAAGAAGGGAGAAAGGGGGCTCCTCCACCGCCGCTCTCTCCTAAAAGCTAAAATATTTTCATGTGTTATTTTCAGTGTCTGGCACAAGAGTAATATAGAATGATCAATAATCAGTGTGTATATGAATCACCCTGTAAAAGTTTACTACACTAAAAGAAAACACTGTCATATGTGTAATCCTGCGTTGCGTAGTATTATTTGTGACATTTGAATCAATGGTTTTCATAAATAAGTTAATCAAAGGGTATAAATACCATACAGGCGATTTAACGGTGATTCCAGAATGCGCTCTGGTATTCCCGTACTCGTTACAGAGAACGTACATTTTATGATGATATTTACAACTATTACAAACTTCTTTACACGAGGTGTACCGGAATATACCGGTGTACATAAAAGCCCACAGATGCGATGAGATATCATATTCGGATACGTTCTGAGAGACACACTACACCTCTCAGTACACTTCTAAAGCATTTAGATCACCCCATTTAAGCTTATTTTTCGAGTATTTTATGGACGTACTAGGGTGTACTCCTGTTTTTAAATACCCAAAGGAAACTTAGCCCAAATAAATTCACAAAAATATGAGTAAATGGGGTGAACAAAATGCTTGAAGCGTAAAGTGAGAGGTGAAGTGTGTCTCTGAACATACCCGATTATTAGTCGGTTTTGAAAATACGACTTTGGTTGAACATTGGTTATCTACTTGGGCAGATGACATAGCAATTCTTGTTCGACAGATAATTTTGCAGTGAAAAAAAAAAAAAAATAATAATAGGTTTGTCCTTTTACGTACTGAACTTTACTGAACATCGTTTCTTCAGTAATGTTTAGCAACATTTCAATTATACAATTGTCAAAACTTTACTGAAGAAAAAATGTTCAGTAAAGTTCAGTACGTAAAAAGACAAACCAAATATTTAATTGAAAGGTTGAAAATTTGGGGAAACCTTTACGCTTGGAAGTCTTCTTTATTTTCCACTTTAAGAACAAAGGAGTGGTTTCAGCTCGAGTATGACCGATAATTCAGGTACATTTTATGTGGATGAATATGCTACCACTAAAACGAAAGTTTATTTTGCCACAATTATTACTTTTTTCAGTCCAGAAGCTGGATTATTGTTTTATGGAATTTTAAAATGAGAAACTCCAACGAGAAATTAATTAAAATTAACATTACAAATCCTCTTCGCCCTAATAGGCAACATTTTCAATAAAAATAAGCTTGAGCCAGTCTGGGGCTGCGCATGAAGAAAGTCAAGGCGTGTAAGCGTTCAGAGCCAAAATTCATAACTTCTAAAGACTGCGCTAAGCGTTTGTCATGGAAGCCATACAAATGAACGGACAAATATCCATCTTTGTAAAAACAAATTGCCTTTAAAAGAAGAAAAGTTCCATGACAGCGAAGCCGCTCTACAGCCGATATGTCAGATGAGCCTCTATCAAAGGCGAAACATGTCACATAGTGGTGTTTGTGTGGGTTCGAATCTTCGGCTTTCCTTTTTCACTTGCACATATCATCGGTCATTAAGCTCGACTCCAAAGAGAAATTAAATAAAATTAATATTAAAAATGATCTTCACCCCAATAGGCAAAATTTTCAACTGAAGAAAAACATTTTCATTAATCAGAACATTGGTGGCGTTTTCTATTGGGATAGTTTTGCAATTTTGTCTTTCCTGCATTACACTTTGTCGAACAGTGCCAAATTTTCTCCATTAATAAATTCGTTGTTTCTAAACATTAAAACAACAACAATGGGATTAACTCAGGCTAGTTTGGAAAAAATATTTGCAGTTACAGTATTACAATAACTTCAGTATAAGTGTGAGTTTCGATACATTGCCAGAGAAGCCTCTCCACTGCCGATATGTCTGATCAGCTGGCTAAACTAACAGCGAAACCGGTCAAATAATTTTGTGGTTGTTTGGACTTTTTCTTTTGTTTTTCGTCCATTTTTTATTCATTCTGAAATAATCGTCAAACAAAAGTCGAAAAATATGTTCTACCATTTTTTACCTGAAGAAATTTTTCAGGTAGCCTGTGGTAGAAGTGAAAGACATATGCGCTCTCTCCACTCTTAAAAATGGTAACCTCAGGTAAGTAAAGGAACACAGGTAATATTGTACCTGCGAATATTGTAATAAAGAGACCTAGCTTGCCATCGAACTTTGATTTTTCAACTGTAATGTGTTTTTGCAGCGATCAGGATTTTCCCATTTCAATTTGCATGGCTTCCACTCCGCTTTCTATCGCAACCTTGAACGCTAACACATCGTGATTTTCTTTTTAATACTTTTCATTCTACATTTATGTCCTTTATACGATTTTTCATAGAAACCTAACTGAGAACGAAAAACAATTAAAGTTTGAAACACCTTGTTCGAGTTACTGCTAAACAGTATGTGACACCCTGTGCAAGTGCTACTGAAACAAATGCATGGTTCAATTACCAAAGTAGATGCATCAGCCCAGCTGATCGAATTTAAAATCTCGCAATGAAAAATCAAAACAAAAACCATATGATTCAGTTCATAACCTATCTCAAGCGAATTTAACATTTGACAATCAGTTATTTGACGTTTGATCCATTTTGCGTCTCCCGAATTTTTGAACAAATGTGTATTTGTAACTGATTTGGCAGTTTCCCCTCTTGCTAATTATATGCTTGGTTCACATTTACGGAATCCACTCGATTTCAACTGTCAATTCCATTGGTTAAACGTCAAATGAAATCCAATGGATTTCAGATGAGATTTCGTTTGACGTTTGAGCAATGGAATTGACAGTTGAAATCGAGTAGATTTCGCAAATGTAAACCAAGCATTAGTATTAAACAGTACGTGACACCCTGTCTAAGTGTTGTCAACTTAAAAGTTATTAATGACTCATTTGACATTATCTGTGTATTTTTACTCGATATTTGTTGATAATTGATACAACATGTTAAAGGATTTTACATTTACTAAATTCTTTGGATTCAACTGTCAATACCATTTCGTATACGTCAAATAAAAACTCACCTCAAATCCAGTGAATTTAATTTGATGTACATGCAATTAAATTAATTGTTTAAATGTACTGGATTTTATCTGTTTCAGAACTGCAAGAATCTACTAATTTTTACTACTTTTTCGATAACGTAAAGGAAAAATTGTTATCGTAGTTAATATTTATACATTCTTGCAGGTTCTCGAACGGGCATATAATCTTATTGGATGGGTCTTTTAACTCAAACGTTGACAGTTTTGTAATTGAAAACATGCTAGAGGAGATAATTGCGTATTTTTCATTGAAACTGCAAGATAAAGTTATCAATCAATTCTCGTTGTTAACAAATTTAGAACAATTAAAATTAATATCTCGTCTATTCATCGAGAACGTCGTCGCTGTTATGAATAAATAGCATGTCAAAATTAAATTTTATAGGATTCAAAAGTTTGAGTATTGACGACTTCTCAGTCTGGGCTATAAATTGTTTTTCTGCTATTTATTATATATGTGACACCCTGTATAAGTTTTACCTCTTGAATATTATATTTGTATTCAATGTGTATTAAAAAAGGTAGAAGTAACAATAAGCTGTATTTTTACCTTTTTTGTAAATTAACAGACTGTTTCTGTATGTCGAAACGAAAATATGTGCGGATGAAACACGCCCAAACTATTGTGTGTTTTTCAAATTTGCTTTTTGTTTTGAAGCAAAAGCAAAGGTAAAAATATTTCAAAAACTAAAGTTTGGGCGTGTATCATTCTCACACATTTTCGTTTCGACATACAGAGACAAGCTGTAAGTTTTTACAATTTATTGGGGTCGAAATTAGAACTTTAGTTTTCGAAATAATTTTAACTTTGCTTTTGCTTCAAAACCAAAAAACATACAGAAACAGGCTGTTAAATATTCGAAATTTTCTCTATAAAATACCAACTTTGTTTCATGCTAAATATTTAATAAAAGAGCATATTTTTTATTTTTCCATTTTGATTCAAATTTATTCCATTTTAGAATATGTTTTCCCAAAAAAAATTTAGAAACGACTTTGGCGATATTGTGATTTTGATACATTATTAGCCGTTATAATAATATATTTGTTATTGTATTATTGCTTAAATTAAAAAAGGGGATATTTTTCAGTATCAAAAAAGTTTCCATAATGTAAATAAATGTAGTATATAATTAAAATAATACAGAGGGGAGAACAATCTGACACCCTGTGCAAGCGTGTACAGTTAAAATTAGCGGTGTGCTACTTGACCAAAAAACCGCAACATTAGCCACACTTCGACAATGTGACAACATCAGTAATTGTTCTTTCCCTTTATGTGCATTAAATGTCGGTACGAAAGAATCAGTTAAAAGATTTCGTTAGTCATCATTAAGAGAAACAAATGCAATAAAAAAGCAGAAAAGAAATAAAAAATCAACCTACTCATGGATTGGGTACACTTGGAAAGGAGAAAAGAAAATGTAGTAAGAAATGAAAGTGGTAAACATGAAATGCATAAAAAAGAAATTAATTAAGAGGGAATTAATGAAATGTTAAACGAAGTTCAATGGTAATTTGGCAAATGTAATGAATAACTAACATATGTATAGAAAAGTAGAGATAGAAAAGACAAATACGAAAACATGAAAGCCTAAGAGTATGCTTTAAAAAGAAGTTCTTTTGTTTTCTGTTCAATTATGCTGTACAAAGTAAGTTTGCCACTCTATGCGCCATTATTACATGTGTTATTTTACTATCTGATGGATTTGAAAACGCAAAATAAACCAATTTGTTGGAATTAAAAATATAATTTTTACATTGAAAGGAAATTCCAAGAAGCTCCTCCTTGAAATTCAATCACTTTTAACTTTAAGTTAACCGAAACTCTATAAATCTGTTCGGAAATCCAAACTATAACAAAAGAAGACTTATAATAATGGGGGTTTATCTTCAAAGTAAAACGGAGAAAGAGTTTTAATGTACATAAAAGCTTTTTCTTTTAATTTACAATTTAATTAAATTACAAACACATGCCAACAAATATTACCCTGTAAATTCAATTGTAATGAATAGAAATAAGAAGAAGAAGAAGTAGAGTACAGCACATAACTTGTCTTGGCATAAGGATGTTATTATTAAAAGAATGTTAAATGTTTCTATTTCTTTCTTTCATAGTTTCATAACTTCAAAAGGATTTTTCTGTGTGGATGGATGTAGGTGTAAATACCTGGTTGAATGGAATGTATGTTATGTAAGAGGCACAAGTTTTACTAGTTATTATATTTCTTTTCATAGTATACACTTGGGGGTGTATATTTTCATAACAAAACATATAAAAGAATCCTAAACATAAAATATATTTCTATGAAATGTGATAGTTTGCAGACAGTAGTCCATACCCACTTTAATCGAAATAATTTCTTAGAAGTCTCTATTTTCGAAGTTTTGGAATTTTTCTAGAACGAAACGAACAAACACGCCTAAACTTTATTTTGTTAAATGCAGCTTAGTGTATAATTATTGTAATTTTATACAAATGTGTGGGAAAACCCAAAAAATTTCCAAAAGGTTGTTTATTAAAAGAGTTTATTTTAAATACATGATTGTTATACAAAATAATAATGATTTATAATCACACCACAAATGAAGGTTATAATATTTTGCTATTAATCAAAGGCTAAAAGTATGCAATATACACCAGCACGTGTATGTGTGTATGTATATTGTGAGTTAGAAAGAGATAGTGGTAAAATGGAGAATTACTATTATTTTAAATTTAATTAGTTTTCACATGAACATTTGGAAAGTTTTTATTTTTGTTTCCATGACAACGTCAACGATTATTCAGGAGAAACACCTTTATGGAATTTAAATGTAAAAAAAAACACTAAATGAATAAAAATCGAGTTTCTAATTGACTTGTACAGTTTCATAGTTTAAATGTCAAATAAGTTAAAAACTAAATACAGAACATCATGAAATAATTTAGATACCTCTAAATTTCCAAAACTCCACCATATTTCATCAAATCAACTTGTCCCGGTCCACACTAGAGTAATTTCATTGAAATAATTTCATGAAATTGGGCTTTTTTAGATCGATCATAAAGAGAGAGAGAGGTGAGGTATATGGTAACCCTTTGCCTTTCAACACCCTCTCTCACCAACAAACTGACAATTGCCGCAAGTAAACTCGACTAATGTAAATTGGGACTTATCAGATATGACTTCAGCAAGAGTTCCATGCTTCTTATGTGTCGAGGCCTTAAGAACGCATAATTTCATATATTTTTATTTTTCAATGAAATCATTCTATTGTGCACCGAGACTTTGAAGCTGAAAACACATCCAACATTTGAGTAAAGCCCTCGGCACATACGGTCCGTTTAGTGACACCTTGGGACAAGCGTTGTCCCAAAACAGTTAAATTATGTTTAACTTTAATGCGTCAGCCATATTGTTGTTTTTCAAAAAACTTGGCATCACTTACACTTTTTTCATGTGGTTGTTGTAACGCGACGCTCAACGCACCGTATGTGCCGAGCGCTTAATATCATTTCTGGTAGATGAATAAAAGATAAAGTGCTGCCAAGTTTAAATGTTTCTTTATTCTTCTGCCAGAAATGACAATCTGCTTGCTGGAAACGTTGTTTATTTTAAGTCCTTAATGCGTGTCCAAAAGATGTACAAATTTAAATTTGAAATTTGTAGCTTCTTTGAGACACATGAAGATACTTATAAAGAGTTTGAAAGGTCGTGTCCCAGTCCCAGAAAGCCTCAAAGATTCTTAAACGCCTGAGATTCAAAAGGACACGTGGTTTTCCTTAAAGTCTCAGACTCGGAAAGTTAAGATATTTCTTTAGAAAATTACAAAAAAAAATTGCTTCCATTAATTTCTTAAAAGCCTCACGAGTGCTTTTAAAAGCGTCTGAAAGGGACTCCAATTGAAAAAAAAGGAGAAATGCACGTGGTTTCTTAACGTCTCAGATTCCAAAAGGCATGTGGTTTCATAACGTATCAGACTCTATAACTTGAAAGGAGCGATATTTCTTTAAATAATAAAAACGCGTGGTTCAGCCTCAGAAAGCACGACAAATCCTTAGATATTAAAAAACACGTGATTCTTCTAGAGAAAAAACACACGTGGTTTATGTAAGCCTCAGCCTCAAAAAACACGTTACTTTTTTAAACAATCAAACAACACGTGATCCATTTCAGTTTCAGCCTCAGAAAGCTCGATACTTCTTTAGACAATTAAAAACACATTGTTCATTTAAGAAGTCTCAGTCTCAGAAAACACGATAATTCTTTACACAATAAAATAGTGATTCATTTAAGACTCAGACACGTGGGGTTTTTAAAAACTGAGATTCGAGAAGTCGCGTGTTTCTCCTTCAGTGATAGGCTAAGGCAGACACGTGGCGTATTTTTACGTATCACACCCAAAAAGATTTGTGATTCATTTAAAGATGTAAACAGGCACGCGGCTTCCTTAAAATTTTGGTTTCTTAAAAGTCTCAGTGTCAGATAGCAACGTAGTTTCTTCTTCGGTCTCAGACTCAGAAAAGCACGTGGTTTATTAATGATTCAGACTCTTAATGTCAGAAGGTAGTTTTAAAGTCTCACATTCAGAAATTGACGTGTTTCTTTTTTGCAGCCACTGACACAGAAAGGTTTCCTTTTTAAGCCTAAGTGTCAGGAAGACACGAGGTTTCATTTCCAAAAGGTACGTGGTTTCTATTTAACTGTTGTGCCGAAAAAAAATTGCTTTTCTTAAATTCTTATATTTAGAAAGACCTCACGTCTTTCTGCTTTTTTCTTTTTAAGTCTCAAACTAAAGAAAACACGAAATTTCTTGTTTAGTCTCGGTGCCAAAAGGCATGCGATTTCCTGAAAGTTTTTTATTCAGAAGTCAAATCGTTTCATTTTAAGTGCCTGAAAGGCACACGCTTTCTTTTGCTAAGAGTCTGGACGGCACGTACTCTTAGACTCGAAAAGATACGTGTTTTCATTCAGTCAGTAAGGCACGTGGTTTCTTTTTCAGTCTCCGAGTTGGAAAGTCACTTCATTTTTCTAGTCTAAGAGTCAGGATGGTACGTGGTTTCTTAAAGTCTCAGAGTCAAGGATGCACGTGGCTTCTTCATCAGTCTCAGAGTCAGGAAGGCACGTGGTTTCCTTTGCAGTCTCAGAGTCAGGAAGGTACGTGGTTTCTGTTCCAGTGTTCGGGTCAGGAAGACACTTGGTTTTTTTAAGACTCAGAGTCAGGAAGGCACGTGATTTTTTTCAGTCGCAGGGTCAGGAAGGCTCCTGGTTTCTTTTCAATCTCAGAGTAAGGCAGGAACGTGGTTTCTTTTTCAGACTCCGAGTTCAGAAGGCAAATGGTTTCTTTTTCAGTCTAAGAGTAAGAAAGGCACGTGGTTTCCTTTTTCAGTCTAAGAGTCAGAAAGGCACGTGGTTTCTTTTCCAGTCTTCGAGTCAGGAAGGCACGTGGTTTCTTCTTCAGTCTAAGAGTCAGAAAAGCACGTGGTTTCTTTTTCAGTCGCAGAGTCAGTACGGCACGGAGCCTGAGACTAGGAAAGGCACATGGATTCTTAAAATCTTTAGAAGGCACGTGGTTTCTTTTTCAGTCTCCGCGTTGGGAAGTCACTTCATTTTTTTAGTCTAAGAGTCAGGATGGTACATAGCCTGAGACTCAAAAAGTACGTGGTTTCTTCAAGTCTCAGAGTCAAGGAGGCACGTGGCTTCTTCATCAGTTTATGAGTTAGGAAGACACGTGGTTTTTTTGCAGTCTCAGAGTCAGGAAGGTACGTGGTTTCTGTTCCAGTCTTAGGGTCAGAAAGACACGTGGTTGTTTTTAAGACTCAGAGTCAGGAAGGCACGTGATTGTTTTCAGTCGCAGGGTCAGGAAGGCTCCTGGTTTAATTTTCAATCTAAGAGTAGGAAAAGAACGTGGTTTCTTTTTCAATCTCAGAGTAAGGAAGGAACGTGGTTTCTTTTTCGGTCTCCGAGTCAAGAAGGCAAATGGTTTATTTTTCAGTCTAAGAGTCAGAAAGGCACGTGGTTTCTTTTCCAGTCTCCGAGTCAGGAAGGCAAGTGGTTTCTTTTTCAGTTGTTACTTTAAAGATTAGCGCCTTGCTGTTACGTTTAGACAAACCAAATCACGTAATTTCTTCAAAGATTATTAATGTCAAAACTCATCCAGCCTTCCAAAGCTAAATTATAAAGGAGAACGATGGTGAAATTGCATTGAGGATCCGCCATTCTTTTATAATTTCACATTTTGAATTCGAAGAAATGAAGCGAAGAGCTTACTGAGTTTTGGTTTTTAAATCCACGTGCTTATTTTAAAGTTTATTTACACCGCCTAATTATTTAAAAGACTATTTACACCACGTGGTACCACGTGGTTATTTTAAGGACTATTTACATCAGGTGGTCACGTTATAGACTATTTACACCACGTGGTTATTTTTAAGGACTAGGAATGACATGTGGATACTTTAAATAATATTTTCACCAATGCTTGGTTTACATTTACGAAATCCACTCGATTTCAACTGTCAATTCCTTTGCGTATTCGTCAAATGAAAACTCATCTGAAACCCATTTGATTTTATTTGAAGTTTAATCAATGGAATTGACAGTTGAAATCGAGTGGATTTCGTAAATGTAAACCAAGCACAAGATTATTTTCATCGCGTAATTATTTAAAAGACTATTTACACCACGTGGTTATTTTAAGGACTATTTACACCAGATGGTCACGTTATAGACTATTTACACCACGGGCTTACTTTAAAGACTATTTACACCACGGGCTTACTTTAAAGACTATTTACACAACGTAGTTATTTTAAAGACTATCAAGCCACGTGGTTATTTTAAAATACAATTTTTGCACCACGTGGTTAATCTAAACATTATTTACACCACGTGGTTATTTTAAAATACAATTTTTGCACCACGTGGTTAATCTAAACATTATTTACACCACGTGGTTATTTTAAAGACTATCAAAGCCAAGTGGTCACTTTAAAGACTATCAAAGCCACGTGGTTACTTTAAAGTGTACCAAAGCCACGTGGTTACTTTAAAGTATACCAAAGCCACGTGGTTACTTTAAAGTGTACCAAAGCCACGTGGTTACTTTAAAGTGTACCAAAGCCACGTGGTTACTTTAAAGTGTACCAAAGCCACGTGGTTACTTTAAAGTGTACCAAAGCCACGTGGTTACTTTAAAGTGTACCAAAGCCACGTGGTTACTTTAAAGTGTACCAAAGCCACGTGGTTACTTTAAAGTGTACCAAAGCCACGTGGTTACTTTAAAGTGTACCAAAGCCAGGTGGTTACTTTAAAGTGTACCAAAGCCACGTGGTTACGTTAATGTGTACCAAAGCCACGTGGTAACTTTAAAGTGTACCAAAGCCACGTGGTTACTTTAATGTGTACCAAAGCCACGTGGTTACTTTAAAGTGTACCAAAGCCACGTGGTTACTTTAAATTGTACCAAAGCCACGTGGTTATTTAAAACTGTACTGTGATTAGTTTAAGGAATATTGGACACAATGGTTACTTTATAACTGTACTATTGTTAGTTCAGAGACTATGAAGTCCACGTGGTTACTTTAAAAACTTATCAAAGCCATGTTGTTACTTTAAAGGCCTCGACACATAAGAAGCATGGCATTCTTGCTTAAACCCAGCAAAAATTTGGTAGGCAAATGTCATTACTTTCTGCATTACCAGGTAATGAGTACTCATTACCCTCCGCATTATCACACACTACATATGTAACAGTTAACACATAACTAGTTACATCCCTACTTACCATTTACTTACAAAGTAATGAGTATGGTGGCACAGAGCTAGTGTGTCCGACTACAAATTCTAGAGTTGTGTGTTCAAAGCTCAGCGTCGGCATGTGTGTTTTTTGTTTACAAAATTGCAAAAACATGTTGATGTACATGGATGAGTTAAACCAACCCTTGCTGTTCGAGCGAGTGGCCTAGTGTGTAGTGTGTTTGGCTACAATTCAGAAGTTCGTGTGTTCAAAACTAGCATGTATCGAATGAAAAAGAAAAAAAAAACAAAAAATGTGTAGTGTTGAATTTGAATATAATTTCACCTCAATTTTTTCTAAAAATAGAACTATGCTTTTTAGCTTCTTTTCGACTGCCGGTATGTGGTTAAGTATGTACTTAAAAAACATATTTAAGGAAGTACTTCCGCCCTATGACATCCCCATGTAAAAATAATGACTTTTACGGTATATTTGTAAGTAGTTACTACTGCCAAATTTTACTGAATAAAGTCATTACTTAGTAATGACTTTTTTTGCTGGGAAGTACAGTACACATTGTCAGTTTTGAATGACGATTTTTTGCAATTATCGATAACTGTCCAACCGTCCAGCAACCACAAAGTATTTCGTGGTTGGATGATGAATGACAAAAATTAACGGCCACACTAGCAAGCAACAACAAAACTGTCATTCAAAACAGACAATGTGTACCCAGCTTAAGTCATATTTGGTAAATGACTAAATACCAAGATCGACCTAATTCAAATGTGATTCTGAAATCTTTTTATTAGGTCGAACTTGGTCTTTAGTCATTTAACTGATATGACTTAAGCAATAATGCCATGCTTCTTATGTGTCGAGGCCTTAAGAACTTATCAAAGCAACTTGGTTACTTTAGAGGATATCAAAGCCACGTGGTTACTTTAAAGACTATAAGAATCCAATGGTTGCTTTAAAACTGTACTGCGGATAGTTTAAAGACTATGAAGAAGTCCGCCTGGTTACTTTGTAGACTAAGAATTAAAAAAATAACGTTATATGGTTACTTTTACACAAACAAAAAACACGTGGTACATTCAAAGTCGACCAGTTCAACTTGCACACTTAAAAGACTATTTACACTACGTGATTTTTTTAAAGGCTATTTATACTATGTGATTATTTAAAATACCATTTACACAACGTGATTATTTTAAAGATTAAACATGCCACGTGGTCACTTTAAATACTATTTACACCACGTGAATAGTTTATAGAGTGTTTATGCTACCAGGTTTTATTTAATTATTGAAGACATGGGTTACATTAAAGGCTATTAATGGCACGTGGTTACTTTAAAGTTTATCGAAGTGGTTACATTAAAGGATATCAAAGCTACGTAGCTACATTAAAGACTATCAGAGTCACATGGTTACTTTGAAAGATACCAAAGTCATGCGGTTACTTTAAAGGATATCAAAGCCATGTGGTTACTTTAAAGACTATAAAAACCCGTTTGCTTTAAAACTGTACTATGGTTATTTTGAAGACTATGAAGTTTACGTAGTCACTTTTTATACTAAGAAGACACGGTTACAAAAAAAAAGACAAGTTACAATAAAAATAAAAAGACACGAGCTAAATTTAACGACAACAGAAATCGGACACAGTGGTCTTAAAGAAACGATGATCTTAATCAAATTATTGGAATTATATGCAACTTGCCTGGTGTGATTCAAAGTTCGTATAGGGATGTTGTCATACTTTGGAATGTTGCAAGACTACTGTCGTCACAATAAAGTAGCAACGGAGGCTACAATGTAATAAGAGTTTGGAATGGCATTTGAAGAAAAACTCATCAAACACAAAATTATACAGATATTTTGATGAAATTTGTAAAATGTAACGATTGTGTGGGTTCGAATCTTTCATATTTCACTTGCAAAAATAAACGACCATTAGGCTCAATACCCAAAGTTTTTGTAAAAAATTGCATTTGAAAGAAGAAAAGTTGGATGACAGAGAAGCCGCTCCACAGTCGATATGTCTAAAGAGCCTCTACCAAAGGCGAAACATGCATGTCAAATAGTGGTGGTTGTGTGGGTTCGGCTTCGGCTTTCCTTGCAAAAATAAACTTGCAAAAATAAACGGTCATTAAGCTCGATTCCAAGGAGAAATTAATTAAAATTAATATTAAATATTCGTCCTACATTTCAAGTCAACTGATAGAGACGCAGGCGAGAAGGTCATTTGGTCAGTTCTTTTAATTTTGGGAATTGTAAAAGTTCTGAACTGCTCTCATAACAATTGTGGGTAAAAAGTGGTAAAACTAGAAGATTGTTGCACGTATAGAAGCAGAGCCTGTTCCAACCTTAAGAGTAGTAGAGAGTTTTAACATAATTTGGTAACAGAATACATACATTTTTACATTCTCGACGAACATTCCCGAAAGGACAATGGATACTTCTCTCATATCAATAAGTGATTCATATTATCTCAATGATCTGGGGCCTCCTTTTTATCACCGAGTCGGAACGACGTGTCTAACGACACAACTTGTAGAGTATGTATGTATAACTTGCCTGAATATACTTAGGAAATGTTGCCTACATTACGGAGAAGGGTTGTTGCCACCGATGAAAAGGTGATGTTTTGTGTCTCGGGAATCAAATCCGAGTATTCAGTGTGCAAGGAGAGTGTGCTCACCATTGAAGCACTGTGGCAGGGTTGACAGCATAACTATGTAAAAACAAATCCGTACCAAACCGATAATATCAAAAGTGGAATAAAAAATGTCGGTGCATTAAACCGGGGTTATTATGATTATAACCTCTCTAAATCGAAAGCATGGAAAAATCCTAGCAAAGAGCGATCTCGTTTAATTTTTCAAATTGTATTTCAAATATTTGCACATTTTACTCAGGGTGTCCCACAAAATGTTTTCATTACGCAATTATGAAACATAAAACTCTCATGGTCTACCTAGAAGCAGATCTGGCATGTACGTTGAATGTGGATGTTAAAATTTATTCGTAGAACACGAAAAAGTTATACAATGCAGAGTTTAGTAAAAAAACTAGGAAAATATCTAACAACTTCGCTTCGGGGAAAATAAGCTAAACCTTTCTTGATGTTTTTTAGGTTAACCAGGAAAACGACATGCTTTTGGGCTTTGATAAGCATCTTTAATAAAAAAACTTATTGTAGAAAAATTAATCAAAGACTTTTTTAGTTAAAAAATCACAAAAATATTCGCCACGGCATAAAGTCGGCATCAAAGTTTTTTTGAATTATTTTAAACTCATTTCTTTTTTATTTTCACTTACAGTTGTTAATTGCAACCATGTTGTTTTTTCGTTAAAAGGCTGGTTTAAAATCGAAGGCTTTGTTAATTTGTTTCACAAAGAAGGCACTGTTGTTTAATTAGGATTTGATTTCTATTAATTTCAGTTAAACTGTGATTTTTTTATTTGCAATACTTAGAACACTTCGAGTTGAGTTTGGTAAAAATAATAATTCTTTGTTTAAAATAAAATTCCCTTAGAGTTATGTGTTTTGTAGTAGAGTGCTGGCCGGATAATGTTCTTTTTTTGTGTGGTGTTCTTCTTTGGTAAGGTTGTTATAGTTGATTAGAGCAGACACGACAGACACGACGATTTGAAGCTGAATACGGTAACCAAGCGACTGTTGCAATCGAACTGAATTGCACGGTAACAGCAAATGTATGACAAGAAGAAACGGAACGAATGAAACGTGGTGTGTCGAAATGCCGCACACAAATACCACAAACGACGACGATCGAACTATAACAACAATGTACGTATATGTGGAACAACAACACCAATAGTAAAATTTACTACAAACTGCACGGCAACGACTGCGACTACGACGACTTGATGTCTAGATTTAAAGAAAAAAGTTGCCGAGTAATCGAAAAAATCTACAAAAACCAACAACAAGGATTCCAATACACCGACCGAATAAGGCTTACTAATGGCCCGACAATAACAACAACAAGAATAACAACAAACATCAATTTGGCAAGCAAAACATACATAATAAAACTGCTATAGTCAAATAATGGCAGCAACAGCAAAAAAAGTATTGCATATTTTTTGGCTACATTCCATATAACATTACTCGAACGAGAAGAGAAAGAGCCACACCAATGCAACGACGATGTTACGATGTTATGCGGCCAGAGATGGGAATTTAGAATTATTAAAAAGAAGAGAATTTGTATTCGTTTTCTAATGCAACCGAATGAGTCGCTTACTCCACATGCGACAGAGATGAATGAATGGTGGTCGGGACATAATTTCGAAATTTTAGTGAAAAAGACCTAAAGTTGGATAGTCATAATTTCGATATTGTTGTGAAAAATACAATGTTGTATTTTGTGGCATACTTTTTGGCTAAGTTCCATATAATATTAGACGAAAGAGAGCCACATCAATGCCCTGGCGGTGCTATAAAGCCGGTCTCAGAGTTGGGAATTGCAATTTGATAAACCAAATGGACTAAAATCTTAGTAATTTTAAAGGGACCCGAAGAGAAAGAATGGATGGAAGGAATTAATTAATGATACGAATTGAACATACTCACGAGCTAAAAATGTATTATGTGTTGCATATTTTTTGGCAACATTCCACATAACATTACTGGAGTGAAACAGCTATACAAGCAATGCTATACGACATTTTGCAGGAAAGTGTAATATTTCACAACATGTTTTTTATAAGGCTTTAGACAGAATGGCGTCTTGATTGGTAGACTCCTTAAATAGGGTAGAAGACTTTTAAGGACTTTTAAACATAGAATACCGCTTTAAGGCGTCCTCTAGGCATGGAAAGGGGCTCTTATACAGACAGAACAACTCCTAAGATAGAAGAGCTTTTAAGAGGGTCTCCTAAAGAAGGAAGAAGGGATTTTCGGTGCATACTAGAACTCGTAAAGGTGTCTTCTATAGATAGAAGTCATCGCAAAGGGGTCCTGTATAGACAGAAGGCTCCGTAAAGGGGTCTTCTATAGATAAAAGACCACGTAAAGGGGACTTCTTTAGATAAAAGACCACGTAAAGGGGACTTCTTTAGATAGAAGACCTCGTTAAGGTGTCTTCTAGACCTAGAAGACCTCGTAAAAGGGTCTTCTAGGCCTACAACACCTCTTCAGTGGATAGAAGACTTCGTAAAGAGATCTTCTATGGAGAGAAGACCTCATAAAGGGGTATTTTAAATATAGAAGACTACGTAAAGGGGTCTTCTAGACCTAGAAGACTTCGTAAAAGGGTTTTTAGACCTAGAAGACCTCTTAAAGGGGTCTTCTAGACCTAGAAGACCTCGTAAAGGGATCTTCTAGACCTATAAGACCTCGTAAAGGGGTCTTCTAGACCTAGAAGACCTCGTAAAAGGGTCTTCAGGACCTACAAGACCTCTTCTGTGGATAGAAGATTTCATAAAGGGCTTCTTTTATAGATGGAAGACTACGTAAAAGGGTCTTCTAAAGTTAGAAGATCTAGTAAATGGGTCTTCTAGACCTAGAAGACCTCGTAGAGGCGTCTTCTAGATATAGAAGACATCGCAAAGGGGTCTTCTAGACCTAGATGACTTCGCAAAGGGGTCTTCTAGCCCCAGAAGACATCGTAAAAGGGTCTTCAAGACCTAGAAAACCTCTTAAAGAGGTCTTCTAGACCTAGAAGACATCGTAAAGGGGCCTTCTAGTCCTAGAAGACCTCTTCTGTGGATATAAGATCTCATAGTGGGGTCTTCTATAGATAGAAGACTACGTGAAGGGGTCTTCAAGAGTTAGAAGATCTAGTAAAGGGGTCTTCTAGACCTAGAAGACCTCGTAAGGCGTCTTCTAGACATAGAAGACATCGTAAAGGGGCCTCCTAATCCTAAAAAACCTCTTCGTTGGATAGAAGATCTCATAAAGGGGTCTTCTATAGACGGAAGACAACGTGAAGGGGTCTTCTAAAGTTAAGGAGTCTTCTAGACCTAGAAGGCCTCGTAAGATGGTCTTCTAGACCTAGAAGACCTCGTAAGATGGTCTTCTAGACCTAGAAGACATCGTGAAGGGATCTTCTATACCTAAAAGAACTCGTAAAAGGGTCTTCTGAGCCTGCAAGACCTCCTCTGTAGATAAAAGTCCTCGTAAAGTGATTTTCTATGGGTAGAAGACCTCATAAAGGGGTATTCTACAGATAGAAGACCACGTAAAGGGATTTTCTGTGGATAGGGGTATCTCATAAAGCGATTTTCTGTGGATAGGGGTATCTCATAAAGGGATTTTCTGTGGGATCTGCAGATAGAAGACCTCGTAAAGGGGACTTCTAAACATAGAAGACATCGTAAAGGGGTCTTCTAAACATAGAAGACATTGTAAAGAGGTCATATAGACAGATGACCTACTAAAGGGTTCTTCTATAGATAGAAGACCTCTTAATGGGCGCCCGCGTAAAGGGGACTTCTATATGTAGAAGACCTCGTAAAGGGGTCTTCTATAGCTAGAAGGCTTCGTAAAGGGGTCTTTTAAACATAGAAGACATCGTAAAGGGGTCTCCTATAGACAGATGACCTACTAAAGGGTTCTTCTATATATAGAAGACCTCTTAATGGGCCTCCTATAGATGGAATATCTTCTAAAGAGATATTTTATAGATATAAGACTTACTAAAGGGGTCTGCTATAGTTAGAAGATCTCCTAAGTGGATTTTCTATAGAAAGAATAGGGGGGCTTCTTTCTATAGAAAATCCAATGGGTCTTCTATAGATGGAAGACCTCCTAAAGTGGTATCCTATAGACAGATGACCTACTAAAGGGTTTTTTCCATAGATAGGAGATCTCTTTAGATAGAGAACCTCGTAAAGGGGTCTTCTACAGTAGAAGACCTCGTAAAAGGGTCTTATAGGCATGAAAGACACCATATAAGGATCTTCTAGATCTAGTAGACCTTGTAAAAGGGGTTTCTGGACGTAGAAGATCGTGTGAAGGGGTCTTCTGTTGATGGAAAACCTCCTAAAAAGGTTTATTATACATAGAATACCTCCTAAATGGGTCTTCTATATTTTTCTATAGATAGAAGACATCGCAAAGGGGTCTTCTATATTTTTCTATAGATAAAAGACATCCCAAAGAGTCTTCTATAAATAGAAGACTTACTAAGGGTGTCTTCTATAGATGGGAGACCTCCCGTAGGGGTCTTCTATAAATAGAAGACAATCTTAAGGGTCTTCTATAGGTGCAATATATCCTAAAGGTGTCTATAGGTAGAATACCTTCTGAAGGTGTCTTTTATAGGTATAATACCTCCTAAAGAGGTGTTCTATGCATAGAATATCACTTAAAAGGGTCTTCTATAGATAGAAGACTCCCTAAAGGAGTCTTATAAACCTAGAATATATCGTAAAAGTCTATTCGAGATCTAGAACACCACCTAAAGAGGACTGCTACAGAGACGAGAACTCTAAAAGTGGTCTTCTATAGATAAACGACTCCCTAAAGAGGTCTTCTACAGATAAATAAAGAATAATGAATTCTCCACATAAAACATTTCATAAAAGCCTTGCTTATATAAAATAGCTCTTCAATATGTTTGTGATACAAAATTTCCATCTCTGTCTTTCACTGTTATACGAGTTTTCCATTTCTTCCAACAAATAACCTATTCCTAACCATTTCTTCATTCATAAATTCCATATCTGTCCTCCACTATTGTACAAAGTTTCCACCCTTGACTTACATAAACATTAACTTTTAGTTTTCCCATCTCTGAACTATTAAGGGGTGACTTAAATAAAAACTTTGTGGTGGTGTTGGTAGTTAGTGATAAAGAGTAGCATTGGTCATTCGTCGCCGTCGTCGTCGGTTGCTATAGTTCGTAAAAAAGTTCGTTTCGTTTGTGCCGCAATCGACTTTTACGAAGTTATGATGGAGTTCAATGAAGCAAATGTCCTTCACAACAACAACAGAAATGTGTTATAATTTTGTTGTTATTTTTATTGCCAAAAAAAAAGAACAGTCAGTCGTAAAACAGAGTCATTCAAAGGGTGTGGTGGTAGATAGTAAAGAGGTTGATTGTTCATTTCATTTGTTATTGTTTCTTTTAGTGAATCCTTATGGGCAAGTATAGTCCAACCCTTTTAGTTGCCTATACGGTGGTCAAGCATGATTGATCATGCCTACAAACAGATGTTTTACAATTGTTGTTTAGTCGTTGTGAGCACATAGGTCGTGACCATTTGCCAGCGATGAAGTTATTGGGTGTTGATGCACAGAATTTCATAGCAAATGCCACTTGAAGACAGCTGGAAATGGAGTATTGTGAGGTAATAAACAAATTGAAAAAGAAAGGAAATTGAAATGGAATTTAATAAACAACATGTACATAGTTCATAATAACACAATTACAAAAGGGACGCAAGTTTAAGAAATCAGGTAGTAAGGGTATATATGGATTTTGAGAAAATATTTGAATTGTGGATTTTTAAAAAATAATTTTTGAAGAAGTGTATTATTTAAAAATATATTTTAAATGTTATTTGAAGACGTGTATTTTTTAAAATTATTTTAAAAATATTATTTGAAGACGTGGATTTTTTATAAATATTTTAAAAATATTATTTGAAGACGAGGATTTTTTAAATATATTATTTGAAAACGAGGATTTTTTAAATATATTATTTGAAGACGAGGATTTCTTAAATATATTATTTGAAGACGAGGATTTTTTAAATATATTATTTGAAGACGAGGATATTTTAAAAATATTATTTGAAGACTTGGAATAAAAAAAAAATACAAAAATATTATTTGAACACGTGGGTTTTTTATAAATATTTTAAAAATATTATTTGAAGACGTGGATTTTTTAAAAAATATTTTTAAAATATTATTTGAAGGCGTGGATTTTTTAAAAAATATTTTTAAAATATTATTTGAAGACGTGGATTTTTTAAAAATATTTTTAAAAAATTATTTGAAGACGTGGATGTTTTAAAAATGTTTTTAAAATATTATTTGAAGACGTGAATTTTTAAAAAATATTTTTAAAATATTATTTGAAGACGTGAATTTTTAAAAAATATTTTTAAAATATTATTTGAAGAAGTGAATTTTTTTTAAATATTTTTAAAATATTATTTGAAGACGTGGATTTTTTAAAAAATAGTTTTAAAATATAATTTGAAGACGTGGATTTTCTAAAAAATATTTTTAAAATATGATGTGAAGACGTGGATTTTTTAAAAAATATTTTTAAAATATTATTTGAAGAGGTGGATTTTTTAAAAAATATTTTTTAATATTATTTGAAGACGTGGATTTTTTAAAAAATATTTTTAAAATATTATTTGAAGACGAGGATTTTTTAAAAAATATCTTTAAAATTTTATTTGAAGACGTGGATTATTTAAAAAATATTTTTAAAATATTATTTGAAGACGTGGATTTTTTAAAAAATATTTTTAAAATATTATTTGAGGACGTGGATTTTCTAAAAAATATTTTTAAAATATTATTTGAAGACGTGGATTTTTAAAAAATATTTTAAAAATATTATTTGAAGACGTGGATTTTTAAAAAATATTTTAAAAATATTATTTGAAGACGTGGATTTTTAAAAAATATTTTAAAAATATTATTTGAAGACGTGGATTTTTAAAAAATATTTTAAAAATATTATTTGAAGACGTGGATTTTTAAAAAATATTTTAAAAATATTATTTGAAGACGTGGATTTTTAAAAAATATTTTAAAAATATTATTTGTAGACGTGGATTTTTAAAAAATATTTTAAAAATATTATTTGAAGACGTGGATTTTTAAAAAATATTTTAAAAATATTATTTGAAGACGTGGATTTTTAAGAAATATTTCAAAAATGTTATTTGAAGACGTGGATTTTTTAAAAAATATTTTTAAAATATTATTTGAAGACGTGGATTTTTTAGAAAATATTTTTAAAATATTATTTGAAGACGTGGATTTTTTAAAAAATATTTTTAAAATATTATTTAAAGGCGTGGATTTTTTAAAAAATATTATTAAAATATTATTTGAAGACGTGGATTTTTTAAAAAATATTTTTAAAATGTTATTTGAAGACGTGGATTTTTTAAAAAATATTTTTAAAATATTATTTGAAGACGCGGATTTTTTAAAAAATATTCTTAAAATATTATTTGAAGACGTGGATTTTTTAAAATATTATTTGAAGACGTGGATTTTTTAAAAAATATTTTTAAAATATTATTTGAAGACGTGGATATTTTAAAAAATATTTTTAAAATATTATTTGAAGACGTGGATTTTTTAAAAAATATTTTTAAAATATTATTTGAAGACGTGGATTTTTTAAAAAATATTTTTAAAATATTATTTGAAGACGTGGATTTTTTAAAAAATATTTTTAAAATTTTATTTGAAGACGAGGATTTTTTAAAAAATATTTTTAAAATATTATTTGAAGACGTGGATTTTTTAGAAATATTTTAAAAATGTTATTTGAAGGCGTGGATGTTTTAAAAATATTTTACAAATATTATTTGAAGATGTGGATTTTTTAAAAATATTTTTTGAAGTCGAGGATTTTTTTTTTTAAATATTTTTAAAATAATATTTGAAGACGTGAATTTTTTTAAAATATTTTAAAAATATTATTTGAGGACACAGATTTTTTTTAAAAATATTTTAAAAATCTTATTTGAATACATGGATTTTTTAAAAATATTATTTGAAGACGTGGATTTTTTAGAAATATTTTTTGAAGGCGTGAATTAAAAAAAAAATATTTAAAAGACATTATTTGAGGACATGTATTTTTAAAAAAATATTATTCCAAGACATGGATTAAAAAAAAAATAAAATAAAAAAAATTTTATTAAAAATATTATTTTTAAAAATAATATTATTTGAAGACGTAAATTTTTTTTTAAAATATTTTAAAAATATTATTTGAAGACGTGGATTTTTTAAAAAATATTTTAAAAATCTTATTTGAATACGTAGATTTTTAAAAAATGTTTTTAAAATATAATTTGAAGGTTTTGATCTCAATCAAGGAACTCATCGCCGGAAATGCATCTGAGGTGGCTACTGCAGTTATTCTGTTGCACTATTGTTCTTTGGATCTTATTTTTCTCAGTTTTTTATGTAGTCGTATAAGTGTTGACACAACTCATACGCACCAATAACCCACTCATAAATATAACCAATCTCAAAACATAATTTTAAGTTCCGAATGGACTTTCAAATAGGCTTTTTCCATTTCCTCTTAAATTGTCCTGTTTCTTTATTCTTTAATTGCAGTTTATTATATTTGTTTTTATGTTTTTTTCCTTTATTGCCACACAGAACATAAAAGAATTCTCTTCTTTTCGTCCCTGGACAGAAAATTATAATTTCCGTTGTTGAGCAATTTCCGCACATCCGTTAGATAATAAAAATATCTACTACATACACATATGGTAGATGCATAGATGTGGAACATATACTCATATGGGTATGGGAACACTAATATGATTTCCATATCCATTTTGTTGTTGTTGTTGCAAACAATGTCCTTCCACATATATATTGTGCTATATGAAAGAATGAGGATTCAGACATTGACGGAAGAACATGGTAGAAAAAATTCATTTACACACACATAAATATTTTTGTTTTGTATGGGCTTTAAATAAATAGGAATTTTTCACACATACTATGTGCAAAATATTTGCAATTCCATATTACGAGGCTAGTGGTGGTTCATATGCTATGATATTTAATTTTTTCAAAACATGTTTGTAGTTTAGTCTAGCGTGGAGAATAGAAAGTATGGCACGGGGCTTTCTATAGCCATTATTATATTTCCATGGCAACTTGAAATGTATGAGGGACAAATATAATTGAGTTAGCAAGGGGTAGTTATCGATTAAACAATGGACACGAAGGTTTCCATTTGTCCTCTCAGAGGCAAAATATGAGATTACAGAATTTTTGCTCTTTGTGGCAATCTGAGCTAGAATAGGATAAGAATGGAATGCCATCTATCGCTCTCTTGGTGTTTAGCACAGACTACATGGTTATTTGTAAAGGTTCGTGTCTTGGGTTATTTAAGTACTGCCATTTTATAATAGATGGCGCTCATCTAATTTTCAGGAATATATTTAAAGACGAGGATTTTTAAAGAAAATTTTTAAAATACTTTTTAAAGGCAGCAAGAATATTTTTAAAATATGTTCAAAGCACCAAGGATATTTGAAACATATTTTCAAAGGCACCAATACGTAGATTTTTAACGAATATTTTTAAAATATTTTCAAAGGCGCCAATACGTGAATTTTTATAAAATATTTTCAAAGGCACCCAGACGTGGATTTTTAAGGAATATTTTTAGAATATTTTCACGAAAATTTTTAAAAATTTTAAGAAATATTTTTAAGGGTTTTAAGGAATATTTTTAAAATATTTTCAAAGCCACCAAGACGTGGATTTTTATGGAATATTTTTAAAATACTTTCAAAGGCACCAAGACGTGGATTTTAAGGAATATTTTTAAAATATTTCTAAAGGCACCAAGACGTGGATTTTGAAGGAATATTTTTAAAATATTTTCCAAGGCACCAAGACGTAGATTTTAAGGAATATTTTTAAAATATTTCTAAAGGCACCAAGACGTGGATTTTGAAGGAATATTTTTAAAATATTTTCCAAGGCACCAAGACGTAGATTTTAAGGAATATTTTTAAAATATTTCTAAAGGCACCAAGACGTGGATTTTGAAGGAATATTTTTAAAATATTTTCAAAGGCACCAAGACGTGGATTTTTAAGGAATATTTTTAAAATATTTTCAAATGCACCAAGACGTGGATTTTTAAGGAATATTTTTAAAATATTTTCAAAGGCACCAAGACGTGGATTTTTAAGGAATATTTTTAAAATATTTTCAAAGGCACCAAGACGTGGATTTTTAAGGAATATTTTTAAAATATTTTCAAAGGCACCAAGACGTGGATTTTTAAGGAATATTTTATACTTTCAAGGAATATTTTCAAAAGCACCAAGACGTGGATTTTTAAGGAATATTTTTAAAATATTTTCAAAGGCACCAAGACGTGGATTTTTAAGGAATATTTTTAAAATATTTTCAAAGGCACCAAGACGTGGCTTTTTAAGGAATATTTTTAAAATATTTTCAAAGGAACCAAGACATGGATTTTTAAGGAATATTTTTAAAATATTTTCAAAAGCACCAAGACGTGGATTTGAAAAGCATATTTTTAAAATATGTTAAAAGGCATCAAGAAGTGGATTTTAATGAATATTTTTAATTTTTAAAGACCATTCTTTTAAAGAACCTTGTTGCGTATGATTTTGTTCATCACGTATTCTCACATAAGTTCATTAGGTTCACTGGGGCGTATGCTTCAGATAGCAATCATCCACCACCATGGACACACATTTCTACTAGCTGAACAAATGTTTTTTCTTTCTCTAACCCCTTAAGCCAGGTTAAGCTAATGCCACATTCTAATGCCACACATAACCCGCAAGAAAAATAACATACGGAAAAAATATCCTTCGGAATTAGCAAATAAAAGTCCTTGCTAACGTTGCATAGTTGTACGAGACGTTGTCACCGTTACGAGCTGGTAGTACTTGCCAAACATGTCATGAACAATTTGAGTAAATTTATAGTTTCAACGACCAAATCAAATATGGCATGACTACCCCACCGCAGAGCCAACGATGAAAAGAAGACAAAGCAAGGGAAGTAGGGTTAGAATGGGTTGGGTCATAACCCTACTTAGCAAAGCCGGCAATCAGTTGTCCCTGACTACGACACACAACGATTGCCTCTGCTACAAAATAATGGGTCGGCGACATCAAATAAGAAAATCGAACAAAAATACTCACACCGAAGAAAAGTAGAAAATAAACAGGCGAGAAAAATAACATGAAAGCCATAAACGATAATGGCAACAATAACTGTAATAGGGTAAGAAGGAGACATAGAGAAAGAGGAGAGGAAGAAAATTGTAGAACAGCTAAAAAATTGTTGCTATTGCAGCTGGTGAATCATAGCCCTAGCCGAGTAGACACTTTCAAGCTCATCGCACACAAACACCGGCGTCTAAACGTTTTGTCGTCATCAAAATCAGTTGTGTATAACGGTATAATGCAGACATTTTTTTAACTTTTTTTATTTTGGTAAAGTTATTGGGAATTTTGTTTTGCAGGCAACTTCGTAACTTCTGCCATTGTAGTAGAAAAATATTGGAAGCATGCAATACTTACGGCGACTCTACTTTTTTGAAATAGTACGAAAGAGAGTTGTTGAAAAAGGGGAACACTTACCTAAAAAGAAAGAGAAGAAGAAAAAGTAATGATTAATTATCATAGTTTATATTTAATGGAAACGGTTTTAAAAAAATATTTGATGAAAATAAATTAAAACTTTTCGTTTTGGCATTTTATTGAAAAATATCTGTAGCAGCAGTAGAAATGACAATAGCCTCCATCCATAATTTGATGGTGGTCGGTTGGTCGTATTGGATAATGCATTTGTCTCAGTAATGGCTAAAAGTTTTCTGTGATTAATGTTTGCTTTTAAGGAAGATGCGAAGACAATTCAGATATATGATTGCCAACAAATGACATCATTAGTGTGAGATAGTGCTATGGGGCGTATGAGTATGGTTCTTAATGATACGCCACAGGGAACAATTGGCTTTAAGTTTAACATTGAGGAGGACGGATTCTTTCTACATAAAACTATATAATCGCTACTGCAGATATTACAGAAGACTTCAATTCGAACTTATTTCGGCAGATAAAAATATTTATGCATTTTTAAAAAAATGTGTCAGAGACGTGGATTAAAAAAAATGTTTTTCAAGTCTCCCCAAAGGCATGGATTTTTTAAAAATATTTTTTCATGCCTCCCCAAATGCGTGGATTTTTTAAAAATATTTTTCATGCCTCCCCAAATGCGTAGATTTTTTAAAAATATTTTTTCATGCCTCCCCAAATGCGTGGATTTTTTAAAAATATTTTTCATGCCTCCCCAAATGCGTAGATTTTCTAAAAACATTTTTTCATGCCTCCTTATAGGCGCGGGTAATTTAAAATTATTTTTTCATGCCTTCTCAAAGGCGTGGATTTTTTAAAAATATTTTTTCATGCCTTCTCAAAGGCGTGGATTTTTTAAAAATATTTTTTCATGCCTCCTCAAAGGCGTGGATTTTTTAAAAATATTTTTTCATGCCTTCTCAAAAGCGTGGATTTTTTAAAAATATTTTCCATGCCTTCTCAAAGGGGGTGGATTTTTTAAAAATATTTTTCATGCCTTCTCAAAGGCGTGGATTTTTTAAAAATATTTTGTCATGCCGTCTCAAAGGCGTGGATTTTTTAAAAATATTTTTTCATGCCTTCTCAAAGGCGTGGATTTTTTAAAACTATTTTTTCATGCCTTCTCAAAGGCTTGGATTTTTTAAAAATATTTTTCATACCTTCTCAAAGGCGTGGATTTTTTAAAAATATTTTTCATGCCTTCTCAAAGGTCGTGGATTTCTTAAAAAATATTTTTTCATGCCTTCTCAAAGGGCGTGGATTTTTTAAAAATATTTTTCATGCCTTCTCAAAGTGCGTGGATTTTTTAAAAAATATTTTTTCATGCCTTCTCAAAGTGCGTGGATTTTTTAAAAATATTTTTTCATGCCTTCTCAAAGGCGTGGATTTTTTAAAAATATTTTTTCATGCCTTCTCAAAGGCGTGGATTTTTTAAAAATATTTTTTCATGCCTTCTCAAAGGCGTGGATTTTTTAAAAATATTTTTTCATGCCTTCTCAAAGGCGTGGATTTTTTAAAAATATTTTTTCATGCCTTCTCAAAGGCGTGGATTTTTTAAAAATATTTTTTCATGCCTTCTCAAAGGCGTGGATTTTTTAAAAATATTTTTTCATGCCTTCTCAAAGGCGTGGATTTTTTAAAAATATTTTTTCATGCCTTCTCAAAGGCGTGGATTCTTGCGAATATGTGTCTTCTTTCTTCTTTTCGGAAAGATTTTCCCCTTATATATTTGCCAATTAAGCGGAACACAAAGATATTCAATTTTATACAAAATTTATTAAGGAACAAAAACAATTGACAAATTGAAATTCAGAACAACACTACTAGACGACATGCAATAGAATCGATAGAATGAAAAAAAAATATTTGACATTTTCAAATTACAATACACAATATTTTTCAAAGAAGAATATGTTTGTTGAAACAATTTAAAGCAAAGTATTTTGATACAAAGTGTTTTCCCAACACTCCACCACAACATGCATATTCTTTACATTTTGAGTTACTTCAAATTGATTAAATTGAAAAATTTCTGATGTTTCGATTTCGCTAGGTTCTTTGTAAATATGTCGGCAACCATATCATCTGTTGGACAATAAACCAATTTTATTGTATTTGATTTTATTAGATCCCGGATATGATGATACTTGATGTCCACATGCTTTGTCCTTTTATAATGAACCGGGTTGGATGCCAACTGCAAAGCTCCCTGATTGTCAACGTTGATAGTAACAGTTTCTTCGTTCAGAAATCCAAGTTCGCGTAGTAATCGGCTTAAATATACAGCTTCCTTTGATGCGTTTGAAGTTGACACATACTCTGCTTCCGTACTACTCAAAGCGACTATATCTTGTTTCTTGGACTCCCAGGAAATCACACAATTTCCAATAAAAAATACTGATCCGGAATATGACTTCCGATCTGTAGTGCATCCGCCCCAATCAGCATCTGCGTAACCAATGAGTTTACCATTTCCACAACTAAAGTGCAGTTTCATACCTTTAGTTCCTTTCAAATATCGTAAAATATGTTTTGCTACTGTCAAATGTTCCACGTGTGGATCCTTATTTCTTTGCGAAAGCTTGGTAACCGAATGGAGTATATCAGGGCGAGTTGTCAGAGCCAAGTACAGCAAGGAGCCGATCAGAGATTGATATTCGGTGGGATCTGTTTTTCTGCATTCACCTTCACACTTACTTTGAAAACCAGGAGTGAGTGGTACTGAAACTGGCTTACAGTTCTCCATACCGTACTCTTTCAAAATTTCATTTATAAAGTTAGTTTGACATATTTTAATCTCACCAGTTTTTCCATCTCGTTGAACTTCCATTCCCAGGAAGTGCTCTAACAATCCTTTATCGGTCACTTCAAAATTGGTTGCAATTTCCTCCTTCAGTTTCAAAATTTGTTTAAGCGTAGGACTTTATTTTTGTTCTTCTCATCGATAAATCCTTCTGGCTGACGCATATAGATTTCTTCATGCAAATCTCCATGTAAATACGCGGTGACAACATCTAGTTGGTGCAAGTGCATTTTATGTTCTACTGCTAATGCAAGTATCATTCGAATACTTGAATATCTTACCACAGGCGAAAAAGTTTCATTGTAGTCTATGCCGAATTTCTGACTACAACCTTTAGCGACTAGCCGTGCTTTATATCGCTCCACCTGACCGTTCTTATTTTTCTTTGCTGCGAAAACCCATTTGCAATTGATTGGCTTACATCCAGGCGGAAGATCCTGCATTGTCCACGTATTCTTTTGATGATGCGATAGCATCTCATTCTCCATGGCTTGCTTCCACTTGGCACATAATTTACTGGATATTGCTTCTTTGTATGTTTTAGGAATACTATCCTCCACCACATTATTCAGTAAGTTGTATTCTTTTCGGGGACGACCAGGTCTACCATTTCGAATAATCTTAGGTCTACCTCGTCCTCTTCGGGCATCTGTAGGTTCAGGATTTTCTTGATCATCTGAAGAAGTAAATCCGAGAAATTCTTCTGTTTCTTGAAAACTGTCATCCGAACTTGACTGTTCCTCATGGATTTCTTCATTAGTCTCCTCTATTTCTCCTTCGACAGATTCCTGGGTTTCTAAGTTTTCCGATGGCACATAAAAATACATTTCTGGCACTTGCTCTTGAGATTTTTCTAATGTTTTATCTTCATCAAAGATAACGTCTCGTCTTTCCACAACTCTCTTAGATTTGTAATCGTAGAGCCTATAAGCTTTAGATACTAATGAATATCCAACCATGACCATTCTCTCGCCTTTTTCTTGAAACTTCCAAGTTGCCCTTTTGTTCAGCGCAACAGCTTTAGAACCAAAAACTCTCAAATGATTAACATTTGGTTTCCGACCAGACCATACCTCCATTGGAGTAGTGTTTTCCAAACTTTTTGATGGACTTCTATTTCTTAGATATGTTGCAGTAGCAACCGCTTCAGCCCACAAATTTTGATCGAGTCCTGATTCAATAAGAAGGCAACGTCCCATTTCAACTAATGTGCGATTTGCTCTTTCCGCTACACCATTTTGTTGTGGGGTGTAGGGGACAGTTAATTGCCTTTTAATACCATTGGTTTCAAGATACTTGTTAAATTCGTTGCTAAGGTATTCTCCACCATTATCGCTTCTCAAAGCTTTAATTTTGCAACCCGTTTGCAACTCCACCATGGTCTTAAATGCTTTAAACTTCTCGAAAACTTCGGACTTGTTCTTCATGAAATATGTGAATATCCTACGGGATTTATCATCAATAAATGTCACGAAGTACTTTGATCCACCAACTGAATCAACTCTCATCGGACCACATACGTCCGAATGAATCACTTCTAGCAAGTCCTTTGATCTTCTCTCCGATTGTTTGGGAAACGATGCAACGTGTATTTTTCCAGTCATACACACATCACATTTGTCGCTACAGTGGGAATTGAATGTCATACCTTTGACCAAATTCTTTGAGCATAATTCTTTCAGACTCTGGTAATTTAGGTGTCCAAATCTTCTATGCCATAAACTATCGGAAGTGTTAATCGAACAAATTTGGTTACTTACAGGTTGAGCATCGAAAACGAACAAACCATTTTCCCTGGCAGCTCGCAATAACATACGGCCTTCATCCGTAATCATAGCACCATCTTTGAAAAATTTCACGGAACATCCATTTTCAACCATCTTGTTAACGGAAATAAAGTTTCCATTCAATTCTGGACAGTAAATGACATTCTTCAGCTTAATATTTAATCCTTTTACTCGCAATTCGACGAAACCTTTTCCTTTGGCTTTGATGACTTTCTTGTCGGCTAACATTATGGTTTGATCCGAATCTTCAAGACTTGTAAAATAATTCTTCAAGGAACACATATGGCTTGTTGCCCCACTGTCAACACACCATTGCGTTGAATTATTTTCTGTTTGCGCTCCGGCAGCAACAGCGATCACTGTGAACGATTTGTGTCCACCATCTTTGAACTTGCACTTGTTAGCGTAGTGACCCTTTTTGCCACAAATAAAACATGCACCTTTTTCTTTCTTTTGATCACTTTTCTTACCATCATTCCTTTTTCCTTTTACACCAACAGCCCCAAATGCTTGCTGATTTGATGATATATTTCCACTCGTACCTTGTTCTCGCCGATCCCATTCTTCCAATAATTTCTGTTTTAACACCATAAGGGTAGGAAGATTGTCCCTTGTTTCCATGGCTATTACAAAATTTTCATAATCCTTTTCCAAACTTGACAATAGGATTATTACCAAAAGTTCCTCCTGGATTTGAATCCCAGCTTCTGCCAGTTGATCTGAAATGCTAGAGAATTTGTTCAAATATTCAGACATATTTTTGCTGTCCTTCATGTTGACATTTAACAGCTTCTTATACAAGGACACTTTTTGCATAGGTCCACTAGGCTTATACACATCTTTAAGCTTTTCCCAGGCATCATTTGACGTACTGCAATTTTTGATGTAGTTCAGTTGGGAAGGCTTCACACAAAGAGTCAAAGAAGCAAGAGCCTTTTCATCAACATCGTCCCATGCTTGCTTTTGTTCGGCAGTCCAACTCGAAACTTTCTTTAGATCACCATTTACATGTTTCCAGCATCCCGAGTGAATGAGAACACTGCGCATCTGCACTGACCATGTCTCATAATTGTGTTCATCTAGCTTCTCAATCTGGAACATTGGAGACGACGCCATTTTAATTGTTTTCTATGTTCTTGCGTTAACCACACAATCCAATTCCGCTTAATATTGACCACAACGTTCTGGGCCCATAACCTCTTGGGAATATGTGTCTTCTTTCTTCTTTTCGGAAAGATTTTCCCCTTATATATTTGCCAATTAAGCGGAACACAAAGATATTCAATTTTATACACAATTTATTAAGGAACAAAAACAATTGACAAATTGAAATTCAGAACAACACTACTAGACGACATGCAATAGAATCGATAGAATGAAAAAAAAAATATTTGACATTTTCAAATTACAATACACAATATTTTTCAAAGAAGAATATGTTTGTTGAAACAATTTAAAGCAAAGTATTTTGATACAAAGTGTTTTCCCAACATGGATTTTTTAAAAATATTTTTTCATGCCTTCTCAAAGGCGTGGATTTTTTAAAAATATTTTTTCATGCCTTCTCAAAGGCGTGGATTTTTTAAAAATATTTTTTCATGCCTTCTCAAAGGCGTGGATTTTTTAAAAATATTTTTTCATGCCTTCTCAAAGGCGTGGATTTTTTAAAAATATTTTTTCATGCCTTCTCAAAGGCGTGGATTTTTTAAAAATATTTTTTCATGCCTTCTCAAAGGCGTGGATTTTTTAAAAATATTTTTTCATGCCTTCTCAAAGGCGTGGATTTTTTAAAAATATTTTTTCATGCCTTCTCAAAGGCGTGGATTTTTTAAAAATATTTTTTCATGCCTTCTCAAAGGCGTGGATTTTTTAAAAATATTTTTTCATGCCTTCTCAAAGGCGTGGATTTTTTAAAAATATTTTTTCATGCCTTCTCAAAGGCGTGGATTTTTTAAAAATATTTTTTCATGCCTTCTCAAAGGCGTGGATTTTTTAAAAATATTTTTTCATGCCTTCTCAAAGGCGTGGATTTTTTAAAAATATTTTTTCATGCCTTCTCAAAGGCGTGGATTTTTCAAAAATATTTTTTCATGCCTTCTCAAAGGCGTGGATTTTTTAAAAATATTTTTTCATGCCTTCTCAATGGCGTGGATTTTTTAAAAATATTTTTTCATGCCTTCTCAAAGGCGTGGGTTTTTTAAAAATATTTTTTCATGCCTTCTCAAATGCGTGGATTTTTTAAAAATATTTTTTCATGCCTTCTCAAAGGCGTGGGTTTTTTAAAAATATTTTTTCATGCCTTCTCAAATGCGTGGATTTTTTAAAAATATTTTTCATGCCTTCTCAAAAGGCGTGGATTTTTTAAAAATATTGTTCATGCCTTCTCAAAGGGCCTCGATTTTTTAAAAATATTTTTTCATGCCTTCTCAAAGGGCCTCGATTTTTTAAAAATATTTTTCATGCCTTCTCAAAGGGCGTGGATTTTTTAAAAATATTTTTCATGCCTTCTCAAAGGGCGTGGATTTTTTAAAAATATTATTCATGACTTCTCAAGGGGCGTGGATTTTTTAAAAATATTTTTCATGCCTTCTCAAAGGGCGTGGATTTTTTAAAAATATTTTTCATGCCTTCTCAAAGGGCGTGGATTTTTTAAAAATATTTTTCATGCCTTCTCAAAGGGCGTGGATTTTTTAAAAATATTTTTCATGCCTTCTCAAAGGGCGTGGATTTTTTAAAAATATTTTTCATGCCTTCTCAAAGGGCGTGGATTTTTTAAAAATATTTTTAATGCCTTCACAAAGGGCGTGGATTTTTTAAAAATATTTTTCATGCCTTCTCAAAGGGCGTGGATTTTTTAAAAATATTTTTCATGCCTTCTCAAAGGCGTGGATTTTTTAAAAATATTTTTCATGCCTTCTCAAAGGGCGTGGATTTTTTAAAAATATTTTTCATGCCTTCTCAAAGGGCGTGGATTTTTTAAAAATATTTTTCATGCCTTCTCAAAGGGCGTGGATTTTTTAAAAATATTTTTCATGCCTTCTCAAAGGGCGTGGATTTTTTAAAAATATTTTTCATGCCTTCTCAAAGGGCGTGGATTTTTTAAAAATATTTTTCATGCCTTCTCAAAGGGCGTGGATTTTTTAAAAATATTTTTCATGCCTTCTCAAAGGGCGTGGATTTTTTAAAAATATTTTTCATGCCTTCTCAAAGGGCGTGGATTTTTTAAAAATATTTTTCATGCCTTCTCAAAGGGCGTGGATTTTTTAAAAATATTTTTCATGCCTTCTCAAAGGGCGTGGATTTTTTAAAAATATTTTTCATGCCTTCTCAAAGGACGTGGATTTTTTAAAAATATTTTTCATGCCTTCTCAAAGGGCGTGGATTTTTAAAAATATTTTTCATGCCTTCTCAAAGGGCGTGGATTTTTTAAAAATATTTTTCATGCCTTCTCAAAGGGCGTGGATTTTTTAAAAATATTTTTCATGCCTTCTCAAAGGGCGTGGATTTTTTAAAAATATTTTTCATGCCTTCTCAAAGGGCGTGGATTTTTTAAAAATATTTTTCATGCCTTCTCAAAGGGCGTGGATTTTTTAAAAATATTTTTCATGCCACCTATAAGGGCGTGGATTATTTAAAAATGTTTTTTCATGTCTCCTCAAAGGGCGTGGATTTTTTTTAAAAATGTTTTTTCATGCCTCCTCAAAGGGCGTGGATTTTTTTTAAAAATATTTTTTCATGCCTCCTCAAAGGGCGTGAATTTTTTAAAAATATTTGTTCATGCCTCCTCTAAGGGCGCGGATTTTTTTTAAAATATTTTTTCCATTCCTTTTTAAGGGCTTCGATTTTTTAAAAATATTTTCTCTTGCCTCTTCCAAAGTCTGGATTTTTTAAAAATATTTTTAAAGCCTTCTCATCGGTGTAGCTAAAAAAATGGAAATATTTACAACCACCTTTGGAGCGTATAAGTACCGACATTTGTCATACGCCACCACATACATTAAGCTTTTATTTCGATATTATATATTATTTAAAGGCATTTCAAATGTAGTAAACCTCTACCACGATTAGAAAAAAAGTTTTTTTCAAGTTTTTTAATAAACGCCCTTTGTTTAAGTTTTCTTTGTTTAAGTACAACAGTTTGAGCGAAGCATGAAACTTGAAATACACAAAGTATTTCCGTTTGCTTCATTATTTGTTTGTTTTTGTTGTTTTTTGCTGTCTTTCGCTTGTGTTCTGTTATTAGGGTTTAGATTTCTCTCCAGTTAGCTGTTATCCCTTCAACGGATGTATGTCAATAATCAGTCAGTCGCCACATTAGTGTTTTTTTTTAGATTAGTTGCCAAGCCAAAGGATGGATGTCGAGTGTGTTCTATTCTGACAAGGGGTTATACGTGTATAAGTGGGTAATTAACAATGGTCCATGTTTTTTTTTACTATTTTTATTTTTCCTACTTTGTCTTAAAACAAATGTGGAAACATGTTTTAACAATGGGAAACACCGATGGCTATTATTGGAATTTTTCTTTTGTCTATATTACAACAATTACTTCTTCATTCATAATTATCATTATCTGGGTGAGAGGATATTGCACTACAATTACACATAATAAATTTTCGTTTTGTATTAACTACAGTTTTATTTCAAGTTTTACATAAACCACAACAACAACTTCGTAACAAACCATAAGTAACAGACCGAAGCACGCTTATTAAACAATCAGTAGGACGGACATAGTTTGTTAATCTTACATTTTGATTACTTCTCCACCAAATGTTACCCGTTTCTCTTCTGGCAGTTAGTTGTTGATGATTCTTATCAGACTAATATTTATACACAAGGTTTGCAACAATGTTACCCCGCCTTATTATCCCCTCTTCACTCTTACTTGTACCACAATATCTGTAAAATTTCAATTCAGTTTAATTACAAATATTTAAAGTGAAGATTAAGACAACATGGAGCACGAAAGTAGTTAAATGTTTGCCTAGCAGAATACAATTTACGTTTAATGAAGTTATTTTAATATGCCAGCAGGACATTGGGGGAAAGGATTGAAGATAGCGAATATTTAAAGGGACATTTTAAAGGTTGTTTCATAGAAGGCTGCAAAGTTTTTGCAAAAAAAACTCCATTCAGCTAAAAATAGAGATGAATTTCAAAATATACGCTGGAGCGTATAAGTGATGTCACTTCTCATACGCCACCGTACCATTCTAGTTTTTTCAACGTCGACAATTTTAATGAAATTTTAATTAATGGAGAATATCAAGACGTGGATTTTTTTAAAATATTTTTTAATGCTCTATAAAAAGACGTGGATTTTTTTAAAATATTTTTTAATGCTCTATAAAAAGACGTGGATTTTTTTTTTTAATATTTTTTAATGCTCTATAAAAAGACGTGGATTTTTTTAAAATATTTTTTAATGCTCTATAAAAAGACGTGGATTTTTTTAAAATATTTTTTAATGCTCTATAAAAAGACGTGGATTTTTTTTAAAATATTTTTTAATGCTCTATAAAAAGACGTGGATTTTTTTAAAATATTTTTAATGCTCTATAAAAAGACGTGGATTTTTTAAAATATTTTTTAATGCTCTATAAAAACACGTGGATTTTTTTAAAATATTTTTCCAATGCTCTATAAAAAGACGTGGATTTTTTTAAAATATTTTTTAAGGCTCGATAAAAAGACATGGATTTTTTAAAAATATTTTTTAATGCTCTATAAAAAGACGTGGATTTTTTAAAAATATTTTTTAATGCTCTATAAAAAGACGTGGATTTTTTTAAAATATTTTTTAAGGCTCTATAAAAAGACGTGGATTTCTTAAAAATATTTTTTAAGGCTCTATAAAAAGACGTGGATTTTTTAAAAATATTTTTTAAGGCTCTATAAAAAGACGTGGATTTTTTAAAAATATTTTTTAAGGCTCTATAAAAAGACGTGGATTTTTTAAAAATATTTTTTAAGGCTCTATAAAAAGACGTGGATTTTTTAAAAATATTTTTTAAGGCTCTATAAAAAGACGTGGATTTTTTAAAAATATTTTTTAAGGCTCTATAAAAAGACGTGGATTTTTTTAAAATATTTTTTAAGGCTCTATAAAAAGACGTGGATTTTTTAAAAATATTTTTTTAAGGCTCTATAAAAAGACGTGGATTTTTTAAAAATATTTTTTAAGGCTCTATAAAAAGACGTGGATTTTTTTAAAATATTTTTAAGGCTCTATAAAAAGACGTGGATTTCTTAAAAATATTTTTTAAGGCTCTATAAAAAGACGTGGATTTTTTTAAAATATTTTTTAAGGCTCTATAAAAAGACGTGGATTTTTTAAAAATATTTTTTAAGGCTCTATAAAAAGACGTGGATTTTTTAAAAATATTTTTTTAAGGCTCTATAAAAAGACGTGGATTTTTTAAAAATATTTTTTTAAGGCTCCATAAAAAGACGTGGATTTTTTAAAAATATTTTTTAAGGCTCTATAAAAAGACGTGGATTTTTTTAAAATATTTTTTAAGGCTCTATAAAAAGACGTGGATTTTTTAAAAATATTTTTTAAGGCTCTATAAAAAGACGTGGATTTTTTAAAAGTATTTTTTAAGGCTCTATAAAAAGACGTGGATTTTTTAAAAAATATTTTTTAAGGCTCTATAAAAAGACGTGGATTTTTTAAAAATATTTTTTAAGGCTCTATAAAAAGAAGTGGATTTTTTAAAAATATTTTTTAAGGCTCTATAAAAAGACGTGGATTTTTTAAAAATATTTTTTAAGGCTCTATAAAAAGACGTGGATTTTTTAAAAATATTTTTTAAGGCTCTATAAAAAGACGTGGATTTTTTAAAAATATTTTTTAAGGCTCTATAAAAAGACGTGGATTTTTTAAAAATATTTTTTAAGGCTCTATAAAAAGACGTGGATTTTTTAAAAATATTTTTTAAGGCTCTATAAAAAGACGTGGATTTTTTAAAAATATTTGTTAAGGCTCTATAAAAAGACGTGGATTTTTTAAAAATATTTTTTAAGGCTCTATAAAAAGACGTGGATTTTTTTAAAATATTTTTTAAGGCTCTATAAAAAGACGTGGATTTTTTAAAAAATATTTTTTAAGGCTCTATAAAAAGACGTGGATTTTTTAAAAATATTTTTTAATGCTCTATAAAAAGACGTGGATTTTTTAAAAATATTTTTTTAAGGCTCTATAAAAAGACTTGGATTTTTTTAAAAATATTTTTTAAGACTCTATAAAAAGACGTGGATTTTTTAAAAATATTTTTTTAATGCTCTATAAAAAGACGTGGATTTTTTAAAAATATTTTTTTAATGCTCTATAAAAAGACGTGGATTTTTTTTAAAGATTTTTTAATGCTCTATAAAAAGACGTAGATTTTTTTGAACTATTTTTTAATGCTCTATAAAAAGACGTGGATTTTCTTTAAATATTTTTTAATGCTCTATAAAAAGACGTGGATTTTCTTTAAATATTTTTTAATGCTCTATAAAAAGACGTGGATTTTTTAAAGATATTTTTAATGCGCTATAAAAAGACCGGGATTTTTTAAAAATATTTTTTAAGGCCCTATAAAAAGACGTGGATTTTTTAAAAATATTTTTTAATGCTCTATAAAAAGACGTGGATTTTCTTTAAATATTTTTTAATGCTCTATAAAAAGACGTGGATTTTTCAAAAATATTTTTTAATGCTCTATAAAAAGACGTGGATTTTTTAAAATAGTTTTTAATGCTCTATAAAAATACGTGGATTTTTTTAAAATATTGTTTTATGCTCTGTAAAAAGACGTGGATTTTTTAAAATATTTTTTAATGGTCTATAAAAATACGTGGATTTTTGTTTTTAAATATTTTTTAATGCTCTATAAAAAGACGTGGATTTTTTAAAATAGTTTTTAATGCTCTATAAAAATACGTGGATTTTTTTAAAATAGTTTTTAATGCTCTATAAAAAGACGTGGCTTTTTTAAAATATTTTTTAATGCTCTATAAAAAGACGTGGATTTTTTAAAAATATTTTAAGGCTCCATAAAAAGACGTGGATTTTTTAAAAATATTTTTAAGGCTCTGTAAAAAGACGTGGATTTTTTAAATATATTTTTAAGGCTCTATAAAAAGACGTGGATTTTTTAATGCTCTATAAAAAGACGTGGATTTTTTAAATATATTTTTAAGGCTCTATAAAAAGACGTGGATTTTTTAATGCTCTATAAAAAGACGTGGATTTTTCAAAAATATTTTTAATACTCCATATGAAGACGTGGATTTTTTAAAAATATGTTTTAAGGCTCTATAAAAAGACGTGGATTTTTTAAAATATTTTTTAATGCTCTATAAAAAGACGTGGATTTTTTAAAATATTTTTTAATGCTCTATATGAAAACGTAGATTTTTTTAAAATAGTTTTTAATGCTCTATAGAAAGACGTTGATTTTTAAAAGATTTTTTAATGCTCTATATGAAGACGTGATTTTTTTTTTAAATATTTTTTAATGCTCTATAAAAAGTCGTGGGTTTTCTTAAAATATTTTTTAATGCTCTATAAAAAGACGTAGATTTTTTTAAAATATTTTTTAATGCTCTATTAAAAGACGTGGATTTTTTTAAAATATTTTTAAAGCTCTATAAAAAGACGTGGATTTTTTTTTAAAATATTTTTTAATGCTCTATAAAGAGACGTGGATTTTTTAAAAATATTTTTTAATGCTCTATAAAAAGACGTGGATTTTTTAAAAATATTTTTTAAGGCACTATAAAAAGACTTGGATTTTTTTAAAAATATTTTTTAAGACTCTATAAAAAGACGTGGATTTTTTAAAAATATTTTTTAAGGCTCTATAAAAAGACGTCGATTTTTTTAAAAGATTTTTTAATGCTCTATAAAAAGACGTGGATTTTTAAAAAAAATATTTTAATGCTCTATAAAAAGACGTGGATTTTTTAAAATATTTTTTAATGCTCTATAAAAAGACGTGGATTTTTTAAAATATTTTTTAATGCTCTATAAAAAGAGGTGGATTTTTTAAAAATATTTTTTAAGGCTCTATAAAAAGACGTGGATTTTTTAAAAATATTTTTTAAGGCTCTATAAAAAGACATGGATTTTTTTAAACTATTTTTTAATGCTCTATAACAAGACGTGGATTTTTTAAAAATATTTTTTAATGCTCTATAAAAAGACGTGGATTTTTTATAAATATTTTTAATGCTCTATAAAAAGACGAGGTTTTTTTAAAAATATTTTTTAATGCTTATAAAAAGACGTGGATTTTTTTAAAAGATTTTTTAATGCTCTATAAAAAGACGTGGATTGTTTTAAAAGATTTTTTAATGCTCTATAAAAAGACGTGGATTTTTTTAAACGATTTTTTAATGCTCTATAAAAAGACGTGGATTTTTTAAAATATTTTTAATGCTCTATAAAAAGACGTGGATTTTTTAAAATATTTTTAATGCTCTATAAAAAGACGTGGATTTTTTTAAAATATTTTTAATGCTCTATAAAAAGACCGGGGTTTTTTAAAAATATTTTTTAAGGCCCTATAAAAAGACGTGGATTTTTTAAAAATATTTTTTAAGGCCCTATGAAAAGACGTGGATTTTTTAAAAATATTTTTAAGGCCCTATAAAAAGACGTGGATTTTTTAAAAATATTTTTTAAGGCCCTATAAAAAGACGTGGATTTTTTAAAAATATTTTTTAAGGCCCTGTAAAAAGACGTGGATTTTTTAAAAATATTTTTTAAGGCCCTATAAAAAGACGTGGATTTTTTTAAAATATTTTTTAAGGCCCTATAAAAACACGTGGATTTTTTTAAAATATTTTTTAAGGCCCTATAAAAACACGTGGATTTTTTTAAAATATTTGTTAATGCCCTATAAAAACACGTGGATTTTTTTTTTAAATATTTTTTAATGCTCTATAAAAACACGTGGATTTTTTTAAAATATTTTTTAATGCTCTATAAAAACACGTGGATTTTTTTAAAATATTTTTTAATGCTCTATAAAAACACGTGGATTTATTTAAAATATTTTTTAATGCTCTATAAAAAGACGTAGATTTTTTAAAAATATTTTTGATGACCTATTTTTAAATTATATTTTCAGTTCAGCAAATTTATTCAGAAACAAACCACTCTTATTTTGGTGACATTATATAACAAGTCTATTGCATACTTCTGGGCAAATTGGCATATTATTTACACAAAACACCTAGTTAACCACAATTGAACGTTTCACACACATGTCTGACAATTTTATTAGCTAACGAAAAAATTGCCAAAGCATATTTACCATAAAAATCAATAAAACAGAACATTAACCTTTTTCTCGCCAGGACGGGCACTCCTTACAACCCCTAAAACTATGCACTGCAATGCAATTTACATTATACATTTGAGTATGCAAATATAAGTAGGCTTTACTACATGCAAATAAAATGTGCACATGTGTGAGTAAATGAAAAAGCCGCACCTGATTACCAAGGTGATAACTTTTTTGTGCAGATGTTCTGGGCATGTGTGTAAGTATATTGGTGCAGACACATCAAAAAACAGTTTTTATTTTGTTACAAACATAAGGCCAAGTCCTTCTTAAGAGGTCTGAAAACTATAAATCTTAAGAAAGAAGAAACAAATGCATATATGCAAAATAGCAGAAATACGACTGATGGTAACATACACATAAGGTGGTATATGGAATTATATGTATGTACCTAAAAGTATGCTTCATGTCATGCAAACTAAAAACTTTTAGGTGCAAAGGTACACATTTTCAGAAGACGAGAGGAGGGGGTATTATAAAATAAACGAAAACTTTACAACAACATAAGATTTGCTGGAATATTCTGGAGTCAATATGATTGCCTAACAAAATTCAAGTAGGATATTTGAGTACGAGATTTGACATTTTCAAGAACAATAATGTCTGAAATTCCAGAATTAAAATCTTAAAATATTCATAGCTGAATGTTTTCTTGGTGGTGCCAACTCTTCATTAATATACTTTTGATTATTATTAATAATTTTGTTTCCTTTTTCCTCATTTCGAAACCATTTATTTGCATGTGGTATTGGGTTTACTCTCTTAAGTTTTCTTAGTACTGTTAATTTTCCCTTCATTTTACCGATAATTTTTGTTTTCAAATCGTTTATATACCTATTTTCTCGTTAATATCCCTATGACGTATAAGTGTTGTCGTTAGTTATACGCCATTTTTGTTTCCACATAGTTTATATTCCTATTTTCTCGTTAATATCCCTATGACGTATACGTGTTGTCGTTAGTTATACGCCACCCTGCACTAAATATATTAAATTAGCAATTTATACCTTACTTACTGAATAATTTTATTATTTCTTAGTGTTTCCTTATTTCCACCTCCGCATCCTTTACTTCTACAAATTTCAAAACTAAATATACAATATCTCTCAACAAATTTCCTTCAAATTAACCCTTCCATTGCGTAATAGAATGGCATCTGAGGGTATAACAAATTATTTCCATTTTCTTGGCATTGTGTCACATTATTTTGCTGTGAAAAGCTTCATAATGAATGCAATTTGAGTTTTTTTAATCAAGTTAAAGTCATTGTTTTCCATTTAATATTTTTTTTTCATTTCAAAGTTTTTTTTTGTTGTTCGTTATGTACATCACTTATTCACTTTGCAGTCACCAACACCGGTGAGAGAAAATATGTACAAATGTATATATTTTTTCTACTTTATGGATGTCTGTTGTTGTTACTGATGATGATGGTTTACCTTGCAATGCAGGAAGGAAAAGAAAATAGAAAAAAAAAACTAAACTTCACAACAAGTGTTAAAGGACGTATGTTGCTGGGCTTAAAAACCAGCCATGGCGAACGATTTTTACCCCTTCCTATCTATTCCCCTGTTTTTAGCTTGGAACTCCCATCTACCAAACTGATGGCTAAGAAGATGGTACAGATGTTATTTCAAACCATTGAAATTCCTATGGCTTGAACATGTTGATGTTGTTGTTATTGTTGTAGAATGTTGAAGATTAAAAATGAAATATGCAAGCAGCGACCAGGTGTACCAGGTGTTTGGTTACTTTAGCTCGAACTCAATGGGTGGTGATTTTAGACACAACTGAGCTCAGAGCATACACACATATTTCTTTCTCGTAGTTTCCTAAGCAAATTTGTAAATTTTTATTTTTTCTCTTGCGTTAGGAATTTAACTGCATTTTTAATGATAGTTAACTGGGGAACAGGATGTAAATAATTTCCGTTTCTATAATTGCCAGGGAATGGACATTTTTATTGAATAAAATCTCATAAAATTCGATAAAAAAGATGGAAGAAAAAGATTTTAAATGCAAAATAGTTTGATATTTATAATAGTTTCCTTTGTGTATTCTTTCTCAAATCAATTGTTAACTATAGTGGCGTATGACTATAGTTATACGCCACAGTTTACGAGATATGCCAATTGTTATTTTCACAAGAGTTTACGATAAGATTTTTTAATATAAAAAATGACTTATTTATTTATAGCAGAAGACAGTATGTTTTAAAGAATAATTTTTAAATAACCAACAGAGGCGTAGATTTTTTAAAGAATATTTTTTTAAAAACCACAGAGGCGTAGATTTTTTGAAGATTCTTTTTTAAACAACCAACAGAGGTGTAGATTTTTTGAAGAATATTTTTTAAATAACCAACAGAAGCTGAGATTTTTTAAAGAATATTTTTTAAAAACTACAGAGGCGTAGATTTCTTGAAATTTCTTTTTTAAACAACCAACTGAGGTGTAGATTTTTTGAAGAATATTTTTTAAATAACCAACAGAAGCGTAGATTTTTTAAAGAATATTTTTTAAATAACCAACAGAGGCGTAGATTTTTTAAAGAATATTTTTTAAATAACCAACAGAGGCGTAGATTTTTTGAAGAATAATTTTTAAATAACCAACAGAGGCGTAGATTTTTTAAAGAATAATTTTTAAATAACCAACAGAGGCGTAGATTTTTTAAAGAATATTTTTTAAATAACCACCAAAGGCGTAGATTTTTTAAAGAATATTTTTTAAATAACCACCAAAGGCGTAGATTTTTTAAAGAATATTTTTTAAATAACCACCAAAGGCGTAGATTTTTTAAAGAATATTTTTTAAATAACCACCAAAGGCGTAGATTTTTTAAAGAATATATTTTAAATAACCACCAAAGGCGTAGATTTTTTAAAGAATATATTTTAAATAACCACCAAAGGCGTAGATTTTTTAAAGAATATATTTTAAATATATATATATATATTTAAATATATATATTTTAAATAACCACCAAAGGCGTAGATTTTTTAAAGTACCACCAAAGGCGTAGATTTTTTAAAGAATATATTTTAAATATATATATATATATATATATATTTAAATATATATATTTTAAATAACCACCAAAGGCGTAGATTTTTTAAAGTACCACCAAAGGCGTAGATTTTTTAAAGAATATATTTTAAATAACCACCAAAGGCGTAGATTTTTTAAAGAATATTTTTTAAATAACCACCAAAGGCGTAGATTTTTTAAAGAATATTTTTTAAATAACCACCAAAGGCGTAGATTTTTTAAAGAATATTTTTTAAATAACCACCAAAGGCGTAGATTTTTTAAAGAATATTTTTTAAATAACCACCAAAGGCGTAGATTTTTTAAAGAATATTTTTTAAATAACCACCAAAGGCGTAGATTTTTTAAAGAATATATTTTAAATAACCACCAAAGGCGTAGATTTTTTAAAGAATATATTTTAAATATATATATATATATATATTTAAATATATATATTTTAAATAACCACCAAAGGCGTAGATTTTTTAAAGAATATTTTTTAAATAACCACCAAAGGCGTAGATTTTTTAAAGAATATTTTTTAAATAACCACCAAAGGCGTAGATTTTTTAAAGAATATTTTTTAAATAACCACCAAAGGCGTAGATTTTTTAAAGAATATTTTTTAAATAACCACCAAAGGCGTAGATTTTTTAAAGAATATTTTTTAAATAACCACCAAAGGCGTAGATTTTTTAAAGAATATTTTTTAAATAACCACCAAAGGCGTAGATTTTTTAAAGAATATTTTTTAAATAACCACCAAAGGCGTAGATTTTTTAAAGAATATTTTTTAAATAACCACCAAAGGCGTAGATTTTTTAAAGAATATTTTTTAAATAACCACCAAAGGCGTAGATTTTTTAAAGAATATTTTTTAAATAACCACCAAAGGCGTAGATTTTTTAAAGAATATTTTTTAAATAACCACCAAAGGCGTAGATTTTTTAAAGAATATTTTTTAAATAACCACCAAAGGCGTAGATTTTTTAAAGAATATTTTTTAAATAACCACCAAAGGCGTAGATTTTTTAAAGAATATTTTTTAAATAACCACCAAAGGCGTAGATTTTTTAAAGAATATTTTTTAAATAACCACCAAAGGCGTAGATTTTTTAAAGAATATTTTTTAAATAACCACCAAAGGCGTAGATTTTTTAAAGAATATTTTTTAAATAACCACCAAAGGCGTAGATTTTTTAAAGAATATTTTTTAAATAACCACCAAAGGCGTAGATTTTTTAAAGAATATTTTTTAAATAACCACCAAAGGCGTAGATTTTTTAAAGAATATTTTTTAAATAACCACCAAAGGCGTAGATTTTTTAAAGAATATTTTTTAAATAACCACCAAAGGCGTAGATTTTTTAAAGAATATTTTTTAAATAACCACCAAAGGCGTAGATTTTTTAAAGAATATTTTTTAAATAACCACCAAAGGCGTAGATTTTTTAAAGAATATTTTTTAAATAACCACCAAAGGCGTAGATTTTTTAAAGAATATTTTTTAAATAACCACCAAAGGCGTAGATTTTTTAAAGAATATTTTTTAAATAACCACCAAAGGCGTAGATTTTTTAAAGAATATTTTTTAAATAACCACCAAAGGCGTAGATTTTTTAAAGAATATTTTTTAAATAACCACCAAAGGCGTAGATTTTTTAAAGAATATTTTTTAAATAACCACCAAAGGCGTAGATTTTTTAAAGAATATTTTTTAAATAACCACCAAAGGCGTAGATTTTTTAAAGAATATTTTTTAAATAACCACCAAAGGCGTAGATTTTTTAAAGAATATTTTTTAAATAACCACCAAAGGCGTAGATTTTTTAAAGAATATTTTTTAAATAACCACCAAAGGCGTAGATTTTTTAAAGAATATTTTTTAAATAACCACCAAAGGCGTAGATTTTTTAAAGAATATTTTTTAAATAACCACCAAAGGCGTAGATTTTTTAAAGAATATTTTTTAAATAACCACCAAAGGCGTAGATTTTTTAAAGAATATTTTTTAAATAACCACCAAAGGCGTAGATTTTTTAAAGAATATTTTTTAAATAACCACCAAAGGCGTAGATTTTTTAAAGAATATTTTTTAAATAACCACCAAAGGCGTAGATTTTTTAAAGAATATTTTTTAAATAACCACCAAAGGCGTAGATTTTTTAAAGAATATTTTTTAAATAACCACCAAAGGCGTAGATTTTTTAAAGAATATTTTTTAAATAACCAACAGAGGCGTAGATTTTTTAAAGAATATTTTTTAAATAAACACCAAAGGCGTAGATTTTTTAAAGAATATTTTTTAAATAAACACCAAAGGCGTAGATTTTTTAAAGAATATTTTTTAAATAACCACCAAAGGCGTAGATTTTTTAAAGAATATTTTTTAAATAAACACCAAAGGCGTAGATTTTTTAAAGAATATTTTTTAAATAAACACCAAAGGCGTAGATTTTTTAAAGAATATTTTTTAAATAAACACCAAAGGCGTAGATTTTTTAAAGAATATTTTTTAAATAAACACCAAAGGCGTAGATTTTTTAAAGAATATTTTTTAAATAAACACCAAAGGCGTAGATTTTTTAAAGAATATTTTTTAAATAAACACCAAAGGCGTAGATTTTTTAAAGAATATTTTTTAAATAACCACCAAAGGCGTAGATTTTTTAAAGAATATTTTTTAAATAACCACCAAAGGCGTAGATTTTTTAAAGAATATTTTTTAAATAACCACCAAAGGCGTAGATTTTTTAAAGAATATTTTTTAAATAACCACCAAAGGCGTAGATTTTTTAAAGAATATTTTTTAAATAACCACCAAAGGCGTAGATTTTTTAAAGAATATTTTTTAAATAACCACCAAAGGCGTAGATTTTTTAAAGAATATTTTTTTAAATAAACACCAAAGGCGTAGATTTTTTAAAGAATATTTTTTAAATAACCACCAAAGGCGTAGATTTTTTAAAGAATATTTTTTAAATAACCACCAAAGGCGTAGATTTTTTAAATAATATTTTTTAAATAACCACCAAAGGCGTAGATTTTTTAAAGAATATTTTTTAAATAACCACCAAAGGCGTAGATTTTTTAAAGAATATTTTTTAAATAACCACCAAAGGCGTAGATTTTTTAAAGAATATTTTTTAAATAACCACCAAAGGCGTAGATTTTTTAAAGAATATTTTTTAAATAACCACCAAAGGCGTAGATTTTTTAAAGAATATTTTTTAAATAACCACCAAAGGCGTAGATTTTTTAAAGAATATTTTTTAAATAACCACCAAAGGCGTAGATTTTTTAAAGAATATTTTTTAAATAACCACCAAAGGCGTAGATTTTTTAAAGAATATTTTTTAAATAACCACCAAAGGCGTAGATTTTTTAAAGAATATTTTTTAAATAACCACCAAAGGCGTAGATTTTTTAAAGAATATTTTTTAAATAACCACCAAAGGCGTAGATTTTTTAAAGAATATTTTTTAAATAACCACCAAAGGCGTAGATTTTTTAAAGAATATTTTTTAAATAACCACCAAAGGCGTAGATTTTTTAAAGAATATTTTTTAAATAACCACCAAAGGCGTAGATTTTTTAAAGAATATTTTTTAAATAACCACCAAAGGCGTAGATTTTTTAAAGAATATTTTTTAAATAACCACCAAAGGCGTAGATTTTTTAAAGAATATTTTTTAAATAACCACCAAAGGCGTAGATTTTTTAAAGAATATTTTTTAAATAACCACCAAAGGCGTAGATTTTTTAAAGAATATTTTTTAAATAACCACCAAAGGCGTAGATTTTTTAAAGAATATTTTTTAAATAACCACCAAAGGCGTAGATTTTTTAAAGAATATTTTTTAAATAACCACCAAAGGCGTAGATTTTTTAAAGAATATTTTTTAAATAACCACCAAAGGCGTAGATTTTTTAAAGAATATTTTTTAAATAACCACCAAAGGCGTAGATTTTTTAAAGAATATTTTTTAAATAACCACCAAAGGCGTAGATTTTTTAAAGAATATTTTTTAAATAACCACCAAAGGCGTAGATTTTTTAAAGAATATTTTTTAAATAACCACCAAAGGCGTAGATTTTTTAAAGAATATTTTTTAAATAACCACCAAAGGCGTAGATTTTTTAAAGAATATTTTTTAAATAACCACCAAAGGCGTAGATTTTTTAAAGAATATTTTTTGTGGAGAGTCATACGCCACAGGGTAAAAATTAAAAATCAAGTAGTTTCCCAAGTTTATTTTTGTGGCGTATGAAGCTGGTCAATAGTCATATTGTAAGAATAGGCTTATTTTTCTTTCTTGTGAGATTTTGCCCTACATCCGAGGAAGAAGTATGGGATTGTTTGAGCAAGACCTCAGGGGACGCTGCTATGAATGGGATATATTGCCAGCATTTAAGATATATTGCTGATACCCGTGGCGTATGAAGCTCATCGTTAATCATACGTAACCGAGTAAAAATAAAAATGCATTTACCTCATTTCTAAAATGTTTTCTCTACATGGGAGAGAAAAATTCCGATGAATCGAAACCGTGTACAAATGTTCAGGAACTGAATGACCTTTATCAAGGATACGTAGATAAAAAAATCCAATAAACCCAGTTTATAAGAATAAAATCACGTCTTTCATCACTGCCACTTGCCACATTGCTTTTTGTTTAAGGCTACCGACAATATTTTTAGAATCACACTTGGAGCGTATAAATTGCGACATCTCTCATACGCCACCGTACCGACAAGACTTTGTTTAATGTTAAAAATGATTTAAATTATCTTTGACTTCCAAGAAAATCAGCAAAAGGTGTTCACGATTTAAATAATTTTTTTACATGAAAAAGAGAGAAATAATTGGGTATTTTTATAGGGATATTTTAGATGGACTATCAGGGCTACAACTTTGACTCATATAAGAATATTTTTTGATGAACTACTGAATTTTACAATAATATTAAAAGCATATTCTTCCGTTAAAAGACCTTCCTACGGCTTTCGCTAAAAATTTCAAATCGATATTCAACCACACGTAAACGTCAACTTCGAAGTTTTTTTTTTGTATGGGGGAGATATTTGAGAAGAATTTGTGTGATTTTGCCTATCTTCAAACTTGATTTAAGTTTAAATACAAAATACTAGATGAAGTTTGGAATTTTAATGAAACTTTATCTCTTTAAATAGGGAGCTCAAGAGCGTATGAGTGCTGACATCATTTATACGCCACACTACTCTTGCCCATTACGTATAAGTACTGACATAATTCATACGCCACTGATTTCCATTTAAATTACAAACTGTTTCCCTCCATTTTTAAAGATAATTCTAGGACTTTTCTATTAAAAATTGATTTTATGCTTACTCAAGCAAAAAAACTATAAGACAGCCAGCCAACATTTCGAGCTGGCAGAAACGGAGGGAGAAAAATTGGATAATTAGAAAATAGCAAAATAGAAAAAAATTATGACAAGGATTGGCTTTCTTCTTCATTGTCATCATAACCCTTTTTTCTCTATTAACAGATATTAACGGCATATAATTAGCTTAGGGTCGGTTGGGAAAAGCAACAGAGAATTGCAATTTTCTAACCCTGTCAATATATATGAAATTATAGTGTCTCTATGACATGCTACACAGAAATATATATATACAAATATAAAAAGGTTAATGAGTTTTTCCATTGAAAGGACGACATACAATTTGTGCAGTGAAGAAGAAACGTCGTTAAGAAGGGGTTGAAGTGGTAGAAATGGAAACACAGACATGATTCGATTTAATGATATTGTCATGAGAAAATTAAGGGGTGCCAGAGAAATAAATTATGGCGCGGGTTGGTGGTTTCTTAGTGGAATTTATCCTTAAGTGTGATTTTGCTTGTTTATCAGTGGTTGGCAACTGGCATCTTATTGTCAAGACAACATGTGGACAGATATGATGACAATGCTTTCCCCAAACCATAAGTTTTGTTGTTTTTTTCTCTATTTCTTTTTTGTAATCCAATAAGACATTTCTTTGCTGTTATTATTGGGAAAATGTGTATGTATAGCGTATTAAGTAGCATAATAGCTTAGAATATTTTGCTGACTTTGGATTTTTTTCTATTATTAGCATCATTATGGTGAAAGGTTGTCATTGATTTTAATTAGATTGTCAAAACGCTTAAATGAGATAAGGGATGACCCATGTGTATCAGCTTAAATGAGGATGAATGGAAGGAAATCATAAAGAACCCGATGCTACACCAATTTTCGTAGAGCAAGTATGAAGTACGGTGACGTATGATTATCGACAACATTTATACGCCACACCCAACCCTGATTTCTAAAGACTTCGTGCTTCGTTTTTTACACATTTTGGAGCTATGTAATAAAATTTCTTCGGCAATTGAACTTCTTAGAAATGACAGAAGAATTAAAACCATTCTGTGTGCTGATGGTACTACGTACCATGGCATATGAATATTGATTTCCTTTGATTTCTTCCGTTATATGTGCTGAATTATGTACAGGACAGTTTCTTATTATAGTTCTTATATGTGGACTGTGGCGTATGAATATTGACATCAATAAAACGCCAATGGGGAAGCAGTACACACCTATAGAAGAATGTTTCCTTTGATTTCTCTATGACAGATATTGGATACTGTGACGTATGAATATCCACAACATTTATACGCCAGACCAAAACATGCATTTATAACAGATCCTTGATTCGTTGAGAACACATTACACATTTCTACGAAAATCATTCTTCTGAAATTGATACTGAAATTGAAACTTCCCAATGCTCCTGAATAATTGTAATCGTTCTTTGTGCCGAAATACAGCACAGTTCAGTTCTTATATATGAACTGTGGCGTATGAATATTGGTAGTAGTTATACGTTACGGGGGACTAAGAAAGTATTGCCAGAGTATTTCTAAGAAGACCAAAAGAAAAATTGGACAGTATTCTGGCTATAAAAAAAATAAAAATAAATAAAAGGAGTGGTGAACCTAAAAGTCCTAGTTTTTAAAAAGAAACAGCAAATTAGTAGATGAAGAAAAAATAAGCCATATCTTAGGAGGTATTGGCTTCCACAAACAAAAAAAATTAAAATGTCGAAGTCCTGATCACAGCGATGTTGAGCAATTAAAACTTTAATACATTCTAAATTGGATTTAGGCAAAGTTTAGGGGTTTCTTAGAGCTTTTGAGTGTGGACTTGACCAAGAACAAAACTTAAACATTTTAATAAGGGTCACACATACTATATTCCAAAATGTTTCTCTAACAGCCCTTAAAGTGTACATAATGAAACAAATTTTTAACTTTTGTGCAGAGATAACCAAAGTCCATCACCGGAGTTGATTTAAATTTTTAAAAATATTTCACTGCAAATCGTTTCCAAAATGTCTGAAAGAGCCATTATTTCAATGAGGCACATTTCGGCAAAGATCTTCATAAAATATTAAACTTGAGATCGGAGCATATGAGAATGACATAAAAGGTGTTCATAGAGGGTCAAAAAGCTGGTCGAAAGTCTTTTGTAAGAAGTCTTTGTAGTCAATTTGGACCTGAAGTGAGGTCCAAAAGTATTCTATTCGAGGTCTTCATGGGAAAGGCCGAAAAGTCATTGATAAGTTTGAACTCTTGAATTGGGTATTGAACGGAGGGTGGCGTATAATAGATTTCATGCGTGAAAGAATATTCAAACCTGCCAAAATGTTGCACCTTCAGACGATCCAAAAGAAAAAGGAAAAACAGGACTTCATGGACGATCTGAAAGATCATATTAATTGTATTAAAAGCCTTCAAAGAGTATCTGAAATAAGGTCCACAAAATGTCTGAAAGAACTATTATTTCAATGAGGCACATTTCGGATATTGGCAGAGATCTTCATAAAATATTAAACTTGAGATCGAAAAATATGAGAATGACATAAAAGGTGTTCATAGAGGATCAAAAAGCTGGTCGAAAGTCTTCTGTAAGAAGTCTTCGTAGTCAATTTGGACCTGAAATGAGGTCCAAAAGTTTTCTGTTCGAGGTGGTCATGGGAAAGGCCGAAAAGTCATTGATAACTTGGAATTCTTGAATTGGGTATTGAACGGAGGGTGGCGTATGATAAGAATATTCAAACCTGCCAAAATGTTGCACCTTCAGAGGATCCAAAAGAGAAATAAAAAACAGGACTTCATAGACGATCTGAAAGATCGTATTAATTGTATTAAAAGCCTTCAAAGAGGATCTGAAATAAGTCCACAAGTCTTTCATATGAGGTCTTCATTTATGAGATCGAATAAATTATGTTTGATACGTTTGAATTCTTGAATTTGTTCATGATTTGTTTAGGTGGAACTGAGGGTGGCGTATGATGGATGTCACTACTTATACGCAGCGGAGGAATAATCAAACTTGCCACAATGCCGCCAGCGGACTCTTGCAGTGCCTAACATGATACCAGTGAACCATGTTCATGACAACTAACGATTCTTTTATAAGAGGCCTTTAATGAGGATCTAAAATTTGATTCAAAAAGTCCATTTATTAAAAGCCTTCAAAGAGGATCTGAAATAAGGTCCACAAGTCTTTAATATGACGTCTTCATGGATGAGATCGATTAAATTATGTTTGATAAGTTTGAATTCTTGAATTTTGTTCTTGATTTGTTTAGGGGGAACTGAGGGTGGCGTATAATGGATGTCACTACTTATACGCAGCGGAGGAATATTCAAACTTGCCACAATGCCGCCAGAGCACTCTTGCAGTGCCTACCATGTGAACCATCTTCATGACAACCAACGATTCTTTTATATGACGCCTTTAATGAGGATTTAAAATGTGGACCAAAAAGTCCATTTATTAAAAGCCTTCAAAGAGGATCTGAAATAAGTCTTTCATATGAGGTCTTCATTGATGAGATCGAATAAATTATGTTTGATAAGTTTGAATTCTTGAATTATGTCTTGATTTGTTTAGGTGGAACTGAGGGTGGCGTATGATCGATGTCACTACTTATACGCAGCGGAGGAATATTCAAACTTGCCACAATGCCAACAGAGGACTCTTGCAGTGCCTACCATGACACCAGTAAACCATCTTCATGACAACTAACGATTCGTTAATGAGGATCTAAAATGTGGTCCAAAAAGTCCTTATGAGTATCATAAAGTCTTCTTAAGAGGTTCATAGACGATCCTCTTAAGACAGCTTACAGAAGACTGTCGAGTACCTTTTTAATCCTCTATAGAAGACTCTAGTCTCTGCATAGCAGAAGTTTGTTAGATGTACATATCGAATAAGACAATTTTATAGATAGCATGTTGTATTATTGTATTAATGGCCTTCAAAAAGGATCTGAAATAAGGTCCACAAATCTTTCATTTATGAAATAAGGTCCACAAGTTTTTCATATGAGGACTTCATGGAAGAGATCGAATAAATTATGTTTGATAAGTTTAAATTCTTGCATTTTGTCTTGATTTATTTAGGTGGAACTGAGGGTGGCGTATGATGGATGTCACTACTTATACGCAGCGGAGGAATATTCAAACTTGCCACAAGGACGCCAGAGGACTCGTGCAGTGCCTACAATGACACCAATGAACCATCTTCATGACAACAATATTCATGGCAACCAACGACTCGTTTATAAGACGCCTTTAATGAGGATCTAAAATGTGGTCCAAAAAGTCCTTATGAGTGTCATAAAGTTTTCTTAAGAGGTTCATGGACGATCCTCTTAAGACAGCTTACAGAAGACTGTCGAGTACCTTTTTTATCCTCTATAGAAGACTCTAGTCTCTGTATAGCAGAAGTTTGTTAGATGTACATATCGAATAAGAAAATTTTATAGATAACATGTTGTAACTATTATTGTATTAATAGCCTTCAAAGAGGATCTGAAATAAGGTCCACAAGTCTTTCATTTATGAAATAAGGTCCACAAGTCTTTAATATGACGTCTTCATGGATGAGATCGAATAAATTATGTTTGATAAGTTTGAATTCTTGATTTTGTTTTGATTTGTTTAGGTGGAACTGAGGGTGGCGTATGATCGATGTCACTACTTATACGCAGCGGAGGAATATTCAAACTTGCCACAATGCCGCCAGAGGACTCTTGCAGTGCCTACCATGACACCAGTGAACCATCTTCATGACAACCATATTCATGACAACTAACGATTCTTTTATAAGACGCCTTTAATGAGGATCTAAAGTGTGGTCCAAAAAGTCCATTTATTAAAAGCCTTCAAAGAGGATCTGAAATAAGGTCCACAAGTCGTTCATATGAGGTCTTCATTTTTGAAATCGAATAAATTATGTTTGATAGGTTTGAATTCTTGATTTTTTTAATGATTTGTTTAGGGGGAACTGAGGGTGGCGTATGATGGATGTCACTATTTATACGCAGCGGAGGAATATTCAAACTTGCCACAATGCCGCCAGAGGACTCTTGCAGTGCCTACCATGACCCTGGTGTCCTCTGGCGGCATTGTGGCAAGTTTGAATATTTCAGATCCACCTTCATGACAACCATATTCATGGTAACCAACGATTCTTTTATAAGACGCCTTTAATGATGATCTAAAATGTGGTCCAAAAAATCCTTATGAGAGTCATAAAGTCTTCTTAAGAGTTTCATGGACGATCCTCTTAAGACAGCTTACAGAAGACTGTCGAGCACCTTTTTGTATCCTCTGTAGAAGACTCTAGTCTCTGTATAGCAGAAGTTTGTTAGATTTACATATCGAATAAGACTCGAATTTTATAGATAACATGTTGCAATAATTGTTCAAGGTATGGATTCTTGTGCTTCTGAGCGTATTACTGACATCATCAGTCATACGCCACACAGATTAAAAAATTCAATGCCGCATTTATTATTTTTCTTTTAGCCACTATCAGCATTGAAGTCATTTTTAGAATATTATTGTACGCCCGAGAGTATAGGTTAAAATATTTAATTTGAACACTAAAGCCTTCTTTGGCGTGTATATGTAGTGACATCATCTTCTCTACTCTAAGATCCCCAACAAATCAAATATATCGAACATTTTTTGAGAAGACCTCGTATTTTTTATTTTTAGGCCTAATTTTTGATCCCCTTTGAAAAATTTTTGGACACATTTTAGATCGCCTATGAAGAACTCGTTTCAATTAGTGATGTACAACCGAGCGGATAAGTGACAACAACAATTATACGCAACCCCCATTGAAAGAACTTATTTGAACATTCACCATAAAGACCTCTTATAGAAGAATTTTCGGAAACATTTTATTTCGAACATTTTTTGAGAAGACTTCGGCTATGAAGGCCTTTTAAGAGTTTCTTAATCCTCCATCAATTATAAAGAACTTTTAAAGGCTTTTTGATCCTCCAAGAAGACGTTTTATCTCATTTTAGCTTTGCTGTGAAGATATTAAAAAAAAAATGGAAATTCCGCTGTCTACTCCTTAGATTCCATTACAATATTATTGTACACCCGAGAGTACAGATTAAAACATTTAATTTCAACACTAAAGTCTTCTTTTATGCGTATATGTAATGACATTCATCTGCTCCACTCTAAGATCCTCAACACATCAAATATATCGAACATTATTTGAGAAGACTTCGTATTATTTATTTTTAGGCCTAATTTCTGATCTTCTTGGAAGACTTTTTGGACACACTTTAGATCGCCTATGAAGAACTCGTTTCAATTAGTGATGTACAACTGAGCGGATAAGTGACAACATCAATTATACGCAACCCCCATTGAAGCACTTAATTTGAACATTCACCATGAAGACCTCTTATAGAAGAATTTTCGGAAACATTTTATTTCGAACATTTTTTGAGATTTCTGATCCCCTTTGAAGATTTTTTGGACACATTTTAGATCACCTATGAAGAACTCGTTTCAATAAGTGATGTACAACCGAGCGGATAAGTGACAACATCAATTATACGCAACCCCCATTGAAAGACCTTATTTCAACATTCACCATGAAGACCTCTTGCAGAAGAATTTTCGAAAACATTTTATTTCGAACATTTTTTGAGATTTCTGATCCCCTTTGAAGTTTTTTGGAAACATTTCAGATCGCCTATGAAGAACTGGTTTCAATTAGTGATGTACAACCGAGCGGATAAGTGATAACATCAATTATACGCAACCTCCATTGTAACATTTAATTCAAGTATTCTTTCATGCGAAAAGGCATATACCACCATGAAGACCTCTTATAGAAGAATTTTCGGAAACATTTTATTTCGAACATTTTTTGAGAAGACCTCGTATTATTTATTTTTAGGCCTAATTTCTGATCTTCTTGGAAGACTTTTTGTACTCATTTTAGATCGCCTATGAAGAACTCGTTTCAATTAGTGATGTACAACCGAGTGGATAAGTGACAACATCAATTATACGCCACCCCATTGAATAACTTACTTTGAACATTCACCATGATGACCTCTTATAGAAGAATTTTCGGAAACATTTTATTTCGCCTATGAAGACCTTTTACGAGTTTCTTAATCCTCCATCAATTATAAAGAACTTTTAAAGGCTTTTTGATCCTTTAAGAAGACTTTTTATCTCATTTTAGCTTTGCTGTGAAGATATTTTTGAAAAAAAAAAAAAAAATGGAAATTCCGCTGTCTACTCCTTAGATTCCATTGAAATTAAATTTTCATCAAAATTTCAATACATTGGGAAAATTTTTGAACTCTTGCCTAATGTAAGACATCGTTACTTACATATATACACCCTATTAAAATGTCAACAAAAGTTACTCAAAAATAATTTTGTATTCCAAATGAATATTTCCCTGCATCCTTCCCTCCCATTTTATTTTATGTTAATTTATAATTCAACATTTAATCACGTATTATTTGTTCATGATATTTGAATAATATTTTAATTTGATTGTTATTGGTGAATGGAACCAACAAAAATTCTCACTCCCCCCCCCTCTCTCTCTCTCTCTCTCTCTCTCTCTCTCTCTCTTCAAACAAAACATTACCACAAAAATGAAATATGTATTTTAATTTGCTCCACAGATTTTTTGTTCTAATTCAAATACAAATTCTGTAGCCTATATTTGATGAACAAATATAAAAGAGGGAAAAGGAACCACCTTGCTGTAAATTTTGTAAATATTCCTCAACTCATACCCATCCCTAACACCATAAAACTAATATTCCGCATTGTTGGTATACCTTCAATCGTCCATAATATATGCGGTGGTAATGAATGTCCGGGTACTGGTGTGTATAATTAGTGTGTTCATTTTAACGGGAAAACTAGGATGCAACCAGGACATGTTGTTGCTGTTTTTTGTGGGTACTGCAATGGCGTAGAGGGGTTTATAACACAAAAGGGGGAATATTTTTAAGACTAAATCGCTCATACAGAGTATTAATATGGATCTTCTTATGAAGTGCAATTTTCAAAAAATATTTCCTAGGATTTTCTGCCTTAATAGTAATAACCCTCTCTCTCTCCAAACTACGCCATTGCCAGCAAAGCACCCCTTTAAACCACACATGAAAAATAAATTTTCAAATGTTGTGGCAAACTTGGCGCTATAGAAATTGGTTGGTTATTTGGTCGTTTAATATGCATATTTGTATGGCAATAACAAGAAATGTTGATTTGCTGCATACATGCATGCATCTAGTATTATTTTTTCTCCTAAACTAACATTTCCGTTTTGCCTGCAGTGTTATTTTCTACCTCTCACACTTTCCTCTCCTGTCATCCCTTGTTTTGCCATCCTGAAATATGTTATTTTTAAGCAGCTTAACAATAATAAAATTGTTAAATGCAGTGGTTGAGAAACTGTGTTTTTAAACCGATTTCCAGATTGTTTTTCATGTGATTTTGTTGTTGTTTTTGTTGTAAAAACACAATCACTATTGACATTGTGTACGATAGATAATATTTGTTTATGCATAAAAAATTGTGTTGTTTTTTTTTTTGCTCTGCCCTGCAATCATAGAATTTTGCAATTCGAATTGTTTGTTTAACAAATAGGTGTTATATTTGCCAAACAATAGAAAAATTATTATTCACACCTAAGGGAAATCGTTTTAATTTGAAATTATTTCAACTATTGATCAAAAGCAAAAACACAAAAAAAAATAAATTTTCATTTATTTAAAGGATTTTTATAAAAAAAACTTATTAAATCGTTTTCAATGACCACCATAGTGACATATAAATACCCAAATCGTACTCCTCGAAAAAATCCTTTAAGTTAGATAATTCGAAAGTTAAAAAAAGTTGCAAAATTTCCTTAAAAAACGGATAGAAAAACATTGTATTACACCAGAGCGTATAACTGACAACATCAATCATATGTCACCCCTTTTAAAAAATTAGAGCCTCCTAATAGGCGTAGAAGTACTGCCATCTATGATACGCCACCCTCACGTACACTTGCACAAATTAATAATGTTTTTCAATTTAAAATTTTTGGAAACATTTCGCTTTGTTCAAAAGGGCTCCTGACGTATAATTTTGATACTCTTAAAAAACACTGTAATCGGCTATAAAGGCCTCTTACACAAGACTTTCGATCTCCTTTATGATTTCCTAGAGAAAAGTTTCGTTAAAATATCTCACTTTTTTGTATTTTGAAAGTTAAAAAAGTCGCAACATTTCCTTAGAATATGGATAAAAAAAATAGTTTCACACCAGAGCGTATAACTGACAATATCAATCATATGTCACCCCTATTTATAAATTAGACCCTCCTAATAGGCGTAGAAGTACTGCTATCTATCATACGCCACCCTCACGTACTCTTGCACAAATTAATCGTATTTTTCAATTTAACATTTTTGGAAACATTTCGTTTTGTTGAACAGGGCTCTTGACGTATAATTTTGATACTCTTAAAAATACTCTAATCGGCTATAAAGACCTCTTATGCAAGACTTTCGACCTCCTTTATGATTTCCTAGAGAAAAGTTTCGTTAAAATATCTCACTTTTTTGTATTTTGAAAGTTAAAAAAGTCGGAACATTTCCTTAGAATATGGATAGAAAAAATAGTTTCACACCAGAGCGTATAACTGACAATATCAATCATATGTCACACCTATTAAAAAAATAGAGCTTCCTAATAGGCGTAGAAGTTCTGCCATCTATCATACGCCACCCTTACCTACTCTTGAACAAATAAATTATGTTTTTCAATTTAAAATTGTTGGAAACGTTTCGCTTTGTTGTGAATGGCTCTTGACGTATCATTTTGATACTCTTAAAAATACTCTAATCTGCTATAAAGATCTCTTTTACAAGACTTTCGACCTCGTTTCTGATTTCCTATAGAATACCTTTAAAATGTATCGTTAAAATGCGTATAAGTGACATCATTAGTCATACGCCACCCATACACAGAAATATTATCATCTTTCTAAAAGACTTTTCGATCTTTCCGTAAATATATTTATATTCTTTCAAAAACTATCATAAAAGAGATTCTTCGTCCACATTTTGTACTGGCTATGAAGACCTCTTAAACAAGACTTTCGATCACAATTCTCATTCCCTATAGAAGACCTATAAAAGGTTTCGTTTAAAACTTCAACTTTATCGATTACTGTTTTGTTCTTGGGTATATGAGCGTATAAATAACATCAATAGTCATACGCCACCCATCGACATTTTATTGGTTAGCGTCGAAATCATATTTTAAAGGACTTTTAGAACTCATTTTAGATCCTCTTCCGTACTGGATATGAAGACCACTTGCGCCAGACTTTCGACCACCTTCTTGATTCCCTGTAGAAGGTCTTTTAAAGGTTTCGCTTAAAACTTCGCCTTAATGAAATAATATGTTAAAGATAAAATACACACATTAACATTAGTCATATGCCAACAAAATCGTAATGCTATTGGGCCACCTCCAAATCAAATTCATAGAAAATATTTCGATCTGCTCCTCATCTGGACCTCATTTTATATTGTCTTTCAAGGACTCCTATAAAAGACTCTTCGGTCACCGGCTATGAAGACCATACACAAGACTTGTGACCACCTTTCGATCCCCGAAAAAAAACTTTAAACATTACTTTAAAATATCTCACTTTTTGTTTATTATTGGATATCTGAGCGTATAAGTGACACCATTAGTCATACGCGCACCGAAACAGAAATATTATCATATTTCTAGAAGATCGATCTCATTTATAATATGTTTATATATTTATATTCTTTCAAGAACTCTGATAAAAGATTCTTCGTCCACATTTTGTACTGGCTATGAAGACATCGTAAACAAGACTTTCGCTCACATTTCTCATTCCCTATAGAAGAACTATAAAAGTTTACGTTTAAAACATCAACTTAATCGAACACTATTTATTCTTGGGTATCTGAGCGTTTAGATAACATCATTAGTCATACGCCACCCATCGAAATGTTGTTGGTCAGCCTCGAAATCATATTTTTAAAGGATTTTTAGACCCCATTTCTGATACTCTTCTGTACTGGATATGAAGACCACTTGCGCAAGACTTTCGACCACCTTCTTGATCGCCAGTAGAAGGTGTATTAAAGGTTTCGCTTTAAAGTTCGCCTTAATGGAATAATAAGACTATGTTAAAGTTAAAATATCACACTTGAGCATATAGGTAACATTAGTCATATGCCAACAAAATCGTAATGCTATTGGGCCACCTCCAAATCAAATTCATAGAAAACCTTTCGATCTGCTCCTCATCTGGACCTTGTTTTAGATCGTTTTTCAAGGCCTCCTATAAAAGACTCTTCGGTCACCGACTAGGAAGACCATACACAAGACATGTGACCACCATTCGATCCCCTATGGAAAATCTTTAAACATTACGTTAAAATATCTCACTTGTTGTTTATTCTTGGGTATCTAAACGTATAAGTGACATCATTAGTCATACGCCACCCAAATCAAAATGTTATTGGGCCGCCGCGAAATCATTTTTATTGAAGTTCTTTCCATCGGCTTCAAAAATACCTCTTTTAAAGAGTTTTTAGACCTCATTTTAGATCACCTTTCAATGCCTTTAACAAAAGACTCTACGGTCATCTTTTGTATCGTCTATGAAAACTTCTTACACAAGACCACCTTTCTGGGGCTGGATTCTTGTTCTATGAAAATTTGAAATGAAAAATATTTCCTTTATAATTTTATTCATTTGACAATTTTTTCCTTTATAAAAGTTTTCATTTCACATTTTCATATAAACAGAATTGAGCCCCTGATCCACTATAGAAGGTCTTTTAAAGGTTTCGCTTAAAAGTTCGTTTTAATCGAATATTAATTTTATGTTAAAGTTAAAATATCACAATTGTTGTTTATTCCTGGGTATCAGAGCGTATATGTCACATCATTAGTCATACGCCACTACAATCGAAATGTTATTGGACCGCCCCGAAATCACCTTTAAAAAAGTTTTTTCGATCTTTTCCGTAAATACCTAATTGAAAAGATTTTATGCCTTATATATATCCTCTTTCAAGAGCTCTGATAAAAGACTCTTTGTCCACCTTTTGTATCATCTATTAAGACCTCTTACACAAGACTTTCGACCACCTGCCTAATCCCCTGTACAAGCCGTTTAAAATGTTTGCTTTAAAAGTTAACGATAATGGAAAAATTCGACTATGAAAAAATTAAAATGTCACATTATTTGTTTATTCTTGGGTATCTGAGCGTATAAGTGACATCATTAGTCATACGCCACCCAAATCAAAATGTTATTGGGCGGCCTCGAAATCACTTGTATAGAATTATTTTCGATCCGCTTCGTTAATACCTCTTTTAAAAGACTTCTAGGCCTCATTTTAGAACCTATGTTAATAATATTAAATTATATTAAATTATTCTTTTAATATAAAAGAATATTCGTCCATATATTGTAATGTCTATGAAGACCTCTTACACAAGACTTTCGACCACCTTTCTCATCTTATATAAAGCACCATTAACAGGTCTCCTTTAAAAGTTCACCTTAATGGAATAATCAGACTGTGTTAAAGTTGATTTTTTCACATTATTTGTTTATTTTTGTGTATCCGAGCGTATAAGTGACATTGTTAGTCATAAGCCACCTACTTTAACAATTTTATAACCAGAGCTATAAGCTCTGTTCCAGAACTAAAAAGTTTTTACAATTTTTACACATTTTGCGTTCCCGTACACAAAATTTATATGAAAATCGTTTACGACTTTTACAACTTTTACCACTTTATAAAGTACGGGAACAGGCCATATATTTTTGGTATTAGAGCCTCTTTTCTTAGTGCATATAAATAGGGTTGCCTACCGGACGTCATATCCAGCCTCATAGTCGTCTTTAGGGCTAAAAACTATGATAATTTGACAATTTAAAAGAAAAGTTTAAATATTTCCTCATAATATGGATAGAAGAGATTATTTCACACGAAGAATTTACAATTAAAGAATTTTACAACCCTGTATATAGAAAATTTAGACTACATTTTATAAGATTCTTCAAGGCTTCTTTTTTAAAATATGGTCAAAATATGGATCGAACATATGATACAAATGCTTCTTCGCGTATTAGCCACAATATTTATTGTTAGAGGCTCAATTAAGTAGAGTTGCCTATCAGACGCCATCCTCAGGCTTAAAATCTTTGGCAAAAATCTAAAAAAAATAAAAAAGTCAAAATTTCTTCAGAATATGGATAGAAGAGATTATTTTACACCTGAGCGTATAAGTGACAACCATCAATCATACGTCAGCCCCCATTACAATATTCAATTTACACTTCAATTGAAAATTAAAGAAAATATGGCTCGTATGCTTCTAAACTTAATTTCCGATTTGAATTTTTGAAGATTGTATATGAAAACCATTTTTAGAATATTGTTGTAAACCCGACAAAATAAGCCATTCGTCATCCGCTATTTAAACACCCAATTTGAACTCTAAAGTATTCTTTTATGTGCATATAAATATTTACGCCACAACAAAATCCTCTAAAAATCATATTTCTTGAAGTTTCTCGATCACATCCATGAAGACCTCGTTTCAGAAGACATTCTGAAGCGTGGTCTAGATTCTCCTTGAAGGCATCTTGTAGAAGATTTTTCGTAAACCGTTTAGATTGTCTATAAATACATCTTTTAGAATAGAGTTGTACTCCCGAGCGTATACGTGACAACATCAGTTATACGTCACCCCCCATTCAAACACAGAATATCAAAGAGTTCTTTCATGCGTATAAGTAGTGACATCTATCATACGCCACCATTAGTTCCTCTTCTATGAATCATCAAATCAAATTTATCGACGACGTTTCAGTTCTCCATGAAGACCACTTATAGAAGACATTTAGGGACCATTTCAGATCCTCTTTGAAAACATTATCGGATACCTTTTAGATTGTTTTTATGCATACCTCTTACACATAGCCTCTATGAAAACTTTTTATCTCATTATAACATAGCTGCGAAGATTTTTTAAAGACTATTAGAAGAAGAGAATAAGAATTCTGACAAAAGCCTTTCGATCAACTTGTTGATCCTTTAAGAAGACTTTTTATCTCATTGTTTATTTTCTGTGAGGACTTTTTAAAGGCTTTAAGATCTTCTTTGGAATCTGGTATGGAGATGCTTTATTTTGCTGTGAAGACCTTTTAAAGGAATTTAGATCCTCCTTTGGAGAAGACCTAACCTTTTAAATTGCTTTTAGCTCAGGTATTAAGCCATATTATAAAAGATTTTTCAATTTCGTTGTTTGATTCTTCATGACTTTTAACAGTCCTACAATATTTTTGATGACTTTCCGATGTTCTTTTAGTTACTTTTTGAGGATCTCTTATATGAAACTTTTCAAAATCTTTTAACTCAGGTAGGAAAATATCTCAGAAAATAATTTTCAATATCCTTTGTGGTTGCTCCATGACATTTAAACAGAATTTCGGGGCCTGCATGAAAATCAGGTATAGAAATATTTTCAATGTCATTTAGATGTTTTTTTAGATCCCGAGTTCGGATCCTCTATGAAATTCAAGTAGAAGAAATTTTAATGTCTTTTAGATTTTTTTAATCAAATGTTTTCAAACACCTTTCTGATACTCTATGAAGACCTATTGTAAAAAAGTGTCCGATTTCGTAGAAGAAAAAACGTTGAAATGTGGCGAAAATGCAAATTTGTTAACTCAATAGCGTGCCGTATAATTTATGACGCTACTTATACGACCAGAAGTACAACTATATTAAAAATAAACCTTGTCACGGCCTCTTTGCTGGCTTTGAATGCTTCTATCCCCAAAAAAGATCATTAGACCACGTTTGTAATGGTAAAGCAAGATACCTCTTCTTTTAATTCAGTTGTATGGACATTTGCTATGGCGAAGGTAAGATGTGTATATTAGGTTAGAGGTTAAAATAGAATTGTGGGAACTAAATAGAGAATTATTGAAATTTGTTCTTCAGTGAAACAAGGTGTGGCGTATGATGTATGACGCTACTTATACGTTTCGATGCACATACATAATAAGGAATCGTTTATGCAAAATGTTCTCTAATATTGGTGATTTTGTTTGCTCCTATACGTGGAAAAAGATAACTAGACCCATTTTTGCATAATCGACGATACATCTTTCACATCGACACCTAGTATGCTAAGTCTAAAAAGTATGCTAAGTCTAAAAAGTGAGTTTTGCAGGAGAAGCTCTCAAAGTTTGGAAATTTTTTTGAACTTCAGTACTATGCTAAGTCAATATTTGTTTATAACTTCTGTTCGGATTGACCGATCATTACCAAAATAAGACAGAATTTAAGTTAAAGGACGTTCGACACCTCCAAATAATAGTTTGCTAATTCTGAAAAGCGACTTTTGCAGGACAAGCTCTAAAAGTTTGGAAATTTTTTTGACCTTCAGTACTATGCTAAGTAAATATTTGTTTATAACTTCTGTTCGGATTGTCCGATCATTGCCAAAGTTTGACAGAATTTAAGTTAAAGGACGTTAAATATAAAAATGTAAAGAACTTGAAAACATGCTAAGTCGACTATTGTTTGGAGGCGTCGACATAATCATTAAGTTTAGGAAGCGCGGTAATATCCAAGATATTGGAGAATAGCATATGTACGTAGTTCTAAAGATCATATAAGAAATACCAAAAGAGAACTTTCCCTTAAGCTGAAAAATAGTTATTTTAGGTAAGTGGATTCTATATCTCAGTTTCTAATACTTTTGAATAAAACAACAATGAGTTATTGAATAATTTGCAACCAAATAGAGTGGCGTATGACTGATGACACTACTAATACGCTCTGAGATACAGATATATTAAATTATTATAAGTACAAATGGATTGTCTTGTTATGGCCAATATATTATGAATAACAAATCAAAAATATTTATTAACCGACCTCATGATAAACATCTATGGACAATGTGGGTAGATTCCTTTATGACTTTTTTCCCTGCAACGCCAGTTCAAGGCCACTTTACGGATCGTGTTGAAATTTAAAGAGCGGGCATTCATTGTGATCGTGAACAGAACATTATATTTTTTAGGAGGGGAAGCAAATACTACCTGATATATAGAATCCGAAATGTATCTACATTAAGGGCAATTACTTCATACACCGTTCGAACTAAAATTTTTAGTAGTCTTTGTGGTCTTTCTTACAATGCTATAAAATCTTGCAAAAGGAAGGAAATGTGGAATAGCAGCTAAAGGAAGAGGTCCATTTCCTTTTTCAAAGGTAAGAAGATTATTTGAAGGTTTTCTATCAGAAGATTATTTTAAGGTTTTCAAGGGGAAGAAAAACTTTCAAAGATGTTCTATGGAACATTTTATAGGAAAGGTATTATATGTACAAAAGATCCTTTAAAAGGTTTCGTTATGGCCTAATGGACCTAAGGAATTTAGGAAGAGGTACTAAAAAGAAATAAAACCTCTTGAAAGTCTTCTATGGGAAGAAACTCCATTAAAGATTTTTTTACGTCAAGTAAATATTTTGCAGGGATTTTATTTGAAGAAGACTTTTGCAAATCTACGAAAAGAAGACCTTTTGAAGGCATTTTATGGGTAGAAGATCCGTTGGAAGTCTTATACGCCCAGATTCATTCATATGTTTGCAATGAAAAGGTATTTTGGGCCTCAGTAAGAAGGAACAAAACCTCTTGAAAGTCTTCTATGGGAAGAAACTCCCTTAAAGATTTTTTACGTCAAGTAAATATTTTGCAGGGATTTTATTTGAAGAAGAACTTTTGCAAATCTATGAAAAGAAGACCTTTTGAAAACATTTTATGGGTATAAGATCCGTTGGACGTCTTATACGCCAAGATTCATTCATATGTTTGCAATGAAAAGGTATTTAAGGCCTCAGTAAGAAGGAACAAAACCTCTTGAAAGGCTTCTATGGGAAGAAACTCCTTTAACCATTTTTTACGTCAAGTAAATATTTTGCAGGGATTTTATTTGAAGAAGAACTTTTGCAAATCTATGAAAAGAAGACCTTTTGAAGACATTTTATGGGTAGAAGATCCATTGGACGTCTTATACGACAAGATTCATTCATATGTCTGCAATGAAAAGGTATTTAAGGCCTCAGTAAGGCCTAAAGCGCTGATGTACTTCCATTTAAAAGTACATTATGTAGCAGATTATATGACTTACGCAATCTGAGATCAAATATATGTATATTCTCTATTGATACAGTTAAATTTAAACAATAATTATATATAAATTTGTTAAAGGATAACTAAAATCAATTCCCAAAAACAAATTTTATTTATTGAATAATGTTGGAGACGCAGATGGTGGCGTATGATGGATGACGTTACTTATACACTCTGTTGTGCCGTTTTAATTAAAAAATAATTATTTGAAATATTTTTTAATTGGAACAATACTTTAAAAAAATGTTATTTAATAGAACAAAATATTTAAAATAGGTTTTAATTGGAAAAAAATATTAAATATATTTTTTTTAAACAAAAATTATTTAAAAAATTTTCTTAAATTAAAAAAATCATGTTTAAGATATTGCACACACCAACATTGGGCGCTAAATATTGCTTTACTTTGAAAAAAATATTTAAGTTATTTTTTTAAAAAAGTTATTTAAAATATACCTTAATTGGAAAAAATTTTTCAAATTTTTTCAACTGGAAAAAAATTATTAAAAATATTTTTTTGTTGGAAAAATCATATTTAAGATATTATACGAGATTTAAAATATTTTTTTCAACTAAAAAAAATTATAAATCTAGCTGTTAACTTTGTCGTGAGCAGGGCAATTTAATATATCTATTCTTTAGATCGTATAAGTAGCATCATAAATCATACGCCACCCTATTTGGGCGATTTTAAGAAGGAAACCTTGTATATGTGATGATCCTTTTAATTGAAGTACTCCATAGGGTCCACAAAGTATTGGTGTTATGTAAAGCGCTTATGTAGTTCCATTTGACATTACATTATGTAGCAGACTATAAGACTTAATCAATTTGATATCAAATATAAGTACATTAGGCCGGGGCGATTTGTATGGAATGAAAAAACCTTAGTGGCCCCTTCGCTTTTCTGATTTCTAGGATTGAACTGAGCAAAAAAGTCGTTGTCCATGGATCCCAACACGATATAATTTTGAACGATTGAATATTCTTCTGGTCAACTTTTGTAGCACAGTGCCATTTATCGTCATTTTTCGAAAAGTTTGCACCTTCTCAAGGACAAAACTGCCTGAAGGAGCGTTCCAATGCTTTTGCGATGTTTTAGAGAGTTCTTAATTACTGTCTTGGCTATAATTTTTGTCCTTGTGTTCGATCGAAAATCTCAGTGGTTTGGCTGTTATATGCCAAAATGTCCAAAAAACGTGGATAAAAAACTTAAAGTCAAAATCGGGAGACTCGATTTTCACCGTATACCTATGGTCTAGTGGACTTTTTTTGCTCAGTTCAATTCCAGGAATAAGAAACGCGAAGGGCCCATTAAGGTTTTCAAATCGCCCCGGCCTAATGTATATTCTCTATTGATATAGTTATAATTATACAGTAATTATATATAAATTTGTAAATCATAACTAAAATCAATTCCCAAAAACATATTTAATTTATTGAATAATGTTAGAGACCCAGATGGTGGCGTATGATGGATGACGTTACTTATACACTCTGTTGTACCGTTTGGTTACATTAATGTATTCAGAATATTTATTTGTTTTCATAACAATATCTATAACCAAGATAGCACTTCTCCTAAAGCTGAACAATAATATATTTTCGGCCAAATTTAATTTTATATATTTGTGATTTATAGTTTTTTTTTATGGAAATGTGGAAAAATAATGAATTATTGAATAATTTCTCAATCAAATAGAGTGGTGGCGTATGATTTATGACGCTACTTATAGGCACTGATGTACAGTTTGGTTAAATTAATGTATTCAGAATAGTAATTTGTGTTGATAACTTTTCTTTATCTCTTGAGTAATAAAAATCCGCTGACAACCACACCAAAAAGTTATTGTCAATCATAAAAAACAGCATTTTGATTATTTTATTTGTACACAGGTGTGGCCAGAAAGCATTCATCTGTCATAAAAAATATAACTCAAAGATATATATTTTTAGGTGCCTCTTATGATTATTATACTCATTTGTTTGATGGTGAAACTGTTAACAACAATAATATAATATTAAATATGAAACTAACTACAGAGGAACAATGTTGGGCGCCACTCAGCAATTTGACTGTGTACCGAAGACACATAAAAAACAATGCAATAAAGAAAACAACCAAAATTATAACACAAAAAGAGAAAACGAACAATAGCAATGGAACAGAGGTTACATTAGAGGGAGCAGCAAAGTAAAGGTGGCTACTTTTGCCACATTTGAGGGAAACCGGCGGTGGAGAACATTGGGGTGACATGGTCACATAGAAAACTAGACAAAGTGTATATTAACAATGAAAATAAAACATTGTTTTATTTCCATACAATGAGGTAAAATGTTGGTAGTTTCGTGATTGTAGTTTTTGTTTTTAGTTTTTTTTTGTCAAGAAAACAACGAACTGGAGCAGAAGGAAAATCCATGAATAGTTGGTCTGTCGGTCGGTGAGGTTAGTGTGCGATTTGGTAAAAGCCTTAATCATGTTAAATAAATAGTATAGCAAACAAACAAAAACTACATGCACACACACACACAAAAGACCCTGGGGAGCATGATGGCGACAACAACGGCGGCGAGACGTAATTTTGAAAGGTTGGTTCCCCCCAACAACACAATAACTAAACTATAAAGGTAACAACAGCAGACGATGTGTGGACCTAAAAAAAGCCTTAGCTAGGCTTGCTACCGGACAAAACAATAAAAACAAAAAGAAAATGAGTCATGGCATTTCTTTCATGTTTTGCTAACATTTTCATTTTGTGTTGTTTATTTAGTATTTTGCTTTTGTTGGCAAAAAAAGAAATACAAAACCTTCGAAAACTGCCATAAAACATTTAAAAGCGTCTGGACGACGCCGCCATCAACTAAATGTAACATAAAGAACAATTAACTTGCCACTTTTGTTGCCTTTGCTTTATTAAGTCAATGACTATGGGGAACAACAAGCAGCAACAACAACAAGAGCTTAATATTACAAGGATACTAGCTAAATAACTTAGGCAGAACATCAATTTCTTTTGTGTTTGTTGTAGACCTTTTGGGCCAGACACATTGCTGCAAATTAATTTGGAAAATTTTTAATAACTTAAAAATATTTTGAGGCTTGTTTTGGGATAAATTTACCCCTGAGATTTGATTTTTAATTAATTGCTTATTAGAAATGACAATTTAAAATAGGATGAGGATGACTTTATGAAAAGATTCTAAGAAGGATTTCTTGTAAATATAAAATTCGTTTTAATTGAAATACTCCAAAGGGTCGAACAATTTCTGAAGATTAGCAGAGGATATAGTTTTCTACCATTGTAGGATGATTCAATGATCTTTTCGCGTGAATTGGGGCATAAGCAGCCATTAACCTTGTTGCGAGGAGGGTAATTTAATATATCTGTACCTAAGGTCGTATAAGTAGCGTCATAAATCATACGCCGCTCTATTAGGGCGATTTTAAGAAGGATTTCTTGTAAATGTGAAGATCTTTTTAAGTGAAACACTCCAAAGGGACCACAAATTATTGATGACAAATGAGACGTTGGATGCCATTAAAAATTTTGTTAATCATATTTTAAGATATCACATAAATAAACCCACATTGGGCGCCAGTTAAAATATTTTTTAAATCATTAAAAAGTTCTTTTCTTTTTAATTACAAATAATTTTTTGAAATACTTTTTAATTGGAACAATACTCTAAAAAAATGTTTTTTAATAGAAAAAATATTTAAAATTGTTTTTAATTGAAAAAAATTATTAAATATATTTTTTAAACTAAAAATTATTTAACAAATTTTCTTAAATGAAAAAATCATGTTTAAGATATTGGATACACCAACGTTGGGCGTTAAATATTGTTTTAATTTGAAAAAAAAATTAAGTTATTTTTTCAAAAAGTTGTTTAAAATATTCCTTAATTGGGAAAAATTATTAAATTTTTTTAAACTGGAAAAAAAATTTAAAATTATTTTTTTGTAGGAAAAAATTATATTTAAGATATTGTACGAAATTTAAAATATTTTTTGAATAAAAAATACATATATAAATTTTTTTCAATTAAAAAAATTATAAAGCTAGCTGTTAACTTTGTCGTGATGATTTAATATACGCCACCCCTATTTGGGCGAGACAAGTCATAGGATATATATTTTTACTATTTTATTTATTTGCCACTATAGGGTGCCTGATAAAATATTATTAAAAAATCGAAGCTTTTATAGGTAGCTCGCCTCTATAGGATGCTTGAAAAAATATTTTGAAAAAATCAACGCCTCTATATGGTACTTGAAAAATATTCTCCAAAAATCCATGCCTCTATAGGGTGCTTGAAAAAATATTATCCAAAAATCCATGCCTCTATAGGGTGCTTGAAAAAATATTCTCCAAAAATCCATGCCTCTATAGGGTGCTTGAAAAAATATTGTAAAAAAATTTATTCCTCTATAGGGTGTTTAAAAAAAAATTCTTAAAAAATGTATGCCTCTATAGGGTGCTTGAAAAAATTTTCCTAAAAACATCCACGCCTCTATAGGGTGCTTGAAAAAAAAAATCCTTAAAAAATGTATGCCTCTATAGGGTGCTTGAAAAAATTTTCCTAAAAATATCCACGCCTTTATAGGGGACTTGAAAAAATATTCTTAAAAAATCCACGCCTTCATAGGGGGCTTGAAAAAATATTTTTTAAAAATCCACGCCTCAGTAGGGTGCTTGAAAAAATATTCTTAAAAAATCCACGCCTTTATAGGGGGCTTGAAAAAATATTCCTAAAAAACCATGCCTCTTTAAGGTGCTTGAAAAAATATTTTTAAAAAATCCACGCCGCTTTATGGTGCTTGAAAAAATATTTTTAAAAAATCCACGCCGCTTTATGGTGCTTGAAAAAATATTTTTAAAAAATCCACGCCGCTTTATGGTGCTTGAAAAAATATTTTTAAAAAATCCACGCCGCTTTATAGTGCTTGAAAAAATATTTTTAAAAATCCACGCCGCTTTATGGTGCTTGAAAAAATATTCTTAAAAAATCCACGCCATTATGGGGGGCTTGAAAAAATATTTTTAAAAATCCACGCCTTTTTGGGGGGGCTTGAAAAAATATTCTTAAAAAATCCACGCCGCTTTATGGTGCTTGAAAAAATATTCTTAAAAAATCCACGCCGCTTTATGGTGCTTGAAAAAATATTCTTAAAAAATCCACGCCGCTTTATGGTGCTTGAAAAAATATTTTTAAAAATTCACGCCTTTATGGGGGGCTTGAAAAAATATTTTTAAAAATCCACGCCTTTATGGGGGCTTGAAAAAATATTTTTAAAAATCCACGCCTTTATGGGGGGCTTGAAAAAATATTTTTAAAAAATCCACGCCTTTATGGGGGGCTTGAAAAAATATTTTTAAAAAATCCACGCCTTTATAGGGGGCTTAAAAATATTTTTAAAAAATCGACGCCGCTATAGGGTGCTTAAAAAGATATTCTTAAAAAATCCAGGGCTCTATAGGATGCTTGAAAAATCATCGTCATATATCATACGCCACCCTATTTCGTTAATAAATTATCCAATACAGATTCGACAGATTCAAATAGTTAATTCCATATTGACTGTATAACTGAGTCAACAGTGGCTAGCCAGAATCTCTGTGGACCGAAAAATTTGAAAAACTTAATTTATCTTATTTATACACCAATTGCTATTGCTACGAACGAAAATTTTAATGAAATAAATAAAAATCTAAAACTCAAGATAAGAAAAAATATTTATGTCCGGATTATCGAGGTACGAAAAATATGAGATGTTCGGATTACCGAGTCTACAATGTAAATAATTCTAGTGTCCGGATTACCGCGTTGTCCGGATTAACGAGTGTCCGGATTATCGAGACTATACTGTAATTCATTATTTTCCACATTTCCCTAAAAATCTTTAAATCAAAATTGAATTTCGTGATTTGAGATGTACAACATACCATTGGACTAATAATATTATTGTCCAGGCTAAGGGAAAGTACTCTCATGATCCTTTCTGAGATGTTTTTTAGAACTACATACATATATATGCAGCCATGGCATGAATTGATCCTCATTTTTGTTGCATGCTTTGTCGCCTGTAGGAGAATCAGTTACTATTAAAGAATGGCGAATAACTCACGTTACTTCTCTCTTTAACTTTCAATAATCTGCCAAATTGTTGCTACAAACAGAAGACTATTTCAAAATGTCATAAAACGAATGTGTCATTACCACAAAAAAGAAACAACAACAACTTTAAGTAGTAACATAAACTTTATCACATCTAAAATAACAATAGTGTCAACATGAATATTGTCACTACATATAGTTTGAAATGTCATTTTCAGTATTGCATTTGCACACATGCAAAACACGCACGCACACATATCTTCACTTAAATAAAATACCAAGCAAATGAATTGAGGGGGAGCTGGAGGAGGTGTATGTGCAACAATAACATTTAAATGTTTATGCGATTCTAACACGCATTGTGGTATATACATTCTCACACTATATGGATGGGTGTGTGTGGAAACACGCAAAATAATACCAACACCAGCTTCACCACATATGGAAGGTATGTCACACACAGGGAAAGTGGTGGAAGGCCACATCATAACACCCCCTACCACAACAAATACTGTGCTACAACTCACTATAACACCCCCTCCCTACCACAAACAATGTTGTGCTGCTCATCACTACTATTATGCAATGAACGACAACGACAACAAAATCCATTAATGTGTGTGGAACATGTAGCATCCCAGCAAACCAAATGTCTGATATCCGACACGTCTGAACAATTTCGGAAGCAAAGTCGTTCAGATTTCGTTCCGATTTCTAAACGATTTTTCGGAGAGGAAATAGTTCAGATTTTGTACCGATTTCGTTCAGATTTCGGAGCGAATGTCGGATAGAAATTTCCTCTCCGAATTTCCCAAGGAATTTCTTCAGATTTCGTTACGAAATCGGACCGAAATCGATCCGATGTCGCACCGACATTTCGTTCCGAAATTATGTCAACCACTTCATACAACTTTCGTTAAGATATCGTTACGATTTCGGATCAGATATCGGACGTATCGTCCGAATTTTGTTCCGATTTCGTTACGATGTCGGTACTATTGGTTTGCTGGGATGGTATGTTGATATGCAAACGAAGTGATGTGTGTGTGTTTGTGCCTGATGTTTCCTCTTCCTGTGTTATCATTTGTCGACGTCGTCAACTGTAGTTTACTTTTGCATAAAGTACTTCCTGTTTTCGTAAATTTGCTTTTACTTGTGACCAACAACTCTCGTTTGCCTGTCTCTATGGAGTTTGGTTGGGATACAGTGGGCAAAAAGATGTTGCAATAGGGTTCGATTCGTAGTGATTGGGATCAATTTTAACACATTTAAAGCTTTTTTTAACGGTCTCTCAGGCTACCCAAAAATTGGGCCCCACTTAAGGTTTTTTCACATATTTAACATTTTTTAATGATTTCTCAGGCTTGCTCCAAATTGGGCGCCAGTTAATGTTTTTTATTTTTCTTTTATTTAAACTTCTTATAAAAAAGACCAGGGATTACTTGGGCTTTTCGATATTTCTATTTAAGAAAGTCTTTTTACGATAGCCCCATATTGGTTGCTTCGTCTTCTCTATCTTCTCTATCGTTTACATTGGGAAGTCCATTCTGTAGCCGTCGTAGAACTACTTTGTATAGGTTTGGATATATCCAGACTAGCCTCTCGAAGGGTGCCAACTGCAACATTATTTGTTTGTGTAAATGGGATTTGCTTCGTTGTAATGCAGTGAATAAATTTTTCAATAGAAATATATCTAATGTTTGAAGCCAAAGGTAAATCATATTGCCTCTCATTGGGCGCCAATTGTAATTACTTCCCCCACCAACGAATATGATATTCGCATTTCTTAATTGTTAAACATTATTCAATATATGTTTTTTAAAATTGGAAAAAATCATATTTAAGATACTGCATACAAGAGAATTTGAAAAATTATTTAATATATTTTTTAATTGTTAAACATTATTCAAAATATTTTGTTATATTAAAAAAAATCATATTTAAGATATTGCATACAAAAATCCCACCTTGGTATTTATAATAGTTTTTATTGGAAAAGTCACATTTTAAGTGATAGCACCGTTGGGTGCCATTTAAAATAGCTCTCAATTGGAAAAAAATCATTAGAAATATTTTTTAAAATTGGAAAATCAATATGGGAATATTATTAAAAATATATTTTTAAATTTGAAAAATATTTAAAAATATTTGTTAATAAAAAAATATTTCATGTAAATAATAATAATAATAATAATAATAATAATAATAATAATAATAATAATAATAATAATAATAATAATAATAATAATAATAATAATAATAATAATAATAATAATAATAATAATAATAATAATAATAATAATAATAATAATAATAATAATAATAATAATAATAATAATAATAATAATAATATTTAATTTAAAAAAATATTCAAAATATTTAATATAAAAAATATTCTAATAATAAAATAATAATAAAAATGTAAAAATAATAATAATTAATATAAAAAATATTCAAAATACCTTTTAATAAAAAAAAATAATCAAAACATTTTTTAATATAAAAAATATTCAACATATTTTTTAATATAAAAAAATATTTTTAATACAATTTCAAAAATCATATTACAAAACATATTTTTTAAGTTAGTTTTTTTATATATATTTTTTGCAATTTCAAAAATCATATTGTAAGTTATCGCAGATAACAAACCCCACGTTGGGCGCCAATTTAAATATTTTAATTGGAACAAAATAACTAAGCACATTTTTTTGGAAAATGATTAATTAATTTTTTTATTGCAAAAAATATTGTTTTAACTATTAAAAATATATATCTATTTTTTTAATTTGAAAAAATATTTAAAATATTTTTTTTTTAATTTTAACAATATTCAAAATATTTTTTTAATATAGAAAATATTCCAAAGATCTTTTATTATAACAAATATGCAAAATATTTTTAAGTATAAAAAATAAATAAAATATTTTTTGATGCAGAAAATATTCAATTATTTTTAGGTTGGAAAATAATTATTGTTATAATTATTATAATTTAATTGGGAATGTTTTTTGTTTGAAAAATATATTCAAAATATTTTTTCATTTAAAAAATATTCAACATATTTGTTTTAATATAAAAAAGTATTCAAATATCTTTTAATAAAAAAATTAAAATATTTTTTAATATAAGAAATGTTCAATATATATAAAAAATATTCAATATATTTTACAATATAAAAAATATTCAATATATTTTTTAATATGAAAATATTCAATATATTTCTAAAATATAAATGAATATCTTTTTTAGTATAGAAAGTTTTTGTAATTGAAAATAAGTTGTATTTAAATTTAATTTAAAATATTGCATACAAATCGCCCATGTTGGGCGCCTTTTGTAATATTTTTTTATTGGAAAAATAAAAATATTTTTTAATTTAAAAAAATATTCAAAATATTTAATATAAAAAATATTCTAAATATTTAATACAAAAATATAATAATAAAAATTTAAAAATAATAATAATTAAAATAAAAAAATTAAAAATATCTTTTAATATAAAAAAATATTCGAAACATTTTTTAATATAAAAAATATTCAACATATTTTTAAATATAAAAAATATTCAACATATGTTTTAATAAAAACAATATTCAACATTTTTTTAATATAAAACATAATTTTAATACAATTTCAAAAATCATATTGTAACTTATCGCAGATAACAAACCCCACGTTGAGCGCCAATTTAAATATTTTAATTGGAACAAAATCACTAAGCACATTTTTTATTGGAAAATAATTATTTAAATTTTTTTATTGTAAAAAATATTGTTTTAATTATTAAAAATATATACCTATTTTTTAAATTTGAAAAAATATTCAAATTTTTTTTTTTATTTTAACAATATTCAAAATATTTTTTAATATAGAAAATATTCCAAAGATCTTTTAATATAACAAATATGCAAAATATTTTTTAATATAAAAAATAAATAAAATATTTTTTGCTGCAGAAAATATTCAAATATTTTTAAATTGGAAAATACTCTTTATAATTTATAATTTAATTGGGAATGTTAAAAATATTTTTTTATTTGAAAAATATATTCAAAATATTTTTTCATTTAAAACATATTCAACATATTTGTTTTAATATAAAGAAGTATTCAAATACCGTTTAATAAAAAAAATTAAAATATTTTGTAATATAAAATATTCAAAATATTTTTTATATAAAAAAAATTCAATATATTTTATAATATGAAAATATTCAATATATTTTTAATACGAAAATATTCAATATATTTCTAACATATAAATATGTTTTTAATTGTAAAAAAATTTTGTAATTGAAAACAAATAGTATTTAAATTATTTTAAAATATCGCATACAAATCGCCCATGTTGGAAAAATTAAAAATATTTTTTAATTTAAAAAAATATTCAAAATAAAAAATATTCTAAATATTTAATATAAAAATATAGTAATAAAAATGTAAAAATAATAATAATTAATATAAAAAAATATTCAAAATATTTTTTAAATATAAAAAATATTCAAAACATTTTTTAATATAAAAAAAATATTCAAAAAATGTTTTAATATAAAAAATATTCAACATATTTTTTAATATAAAAATATTTTTAATATAAACAATTATTCAATCCAATAAGTTATCGCAGATAACAAACCACACGTTTACCGCCAATTTAAATATTTTAATTGGAACAAAATCACTAAATATATTTTTTATTGGAAAATAATTATTTAAAATATTTTTTTTTGTAAAAAATATTATTTTAATTGGGAATATTATCAAAAATATATAATTTGAAAAAATATTCAAAATATTTTTAATTTTAACAATATTCAAAATATTTTTTTAAATGTAATTAAATTTCTTTTTTAAATAAAAATATTCAAAACTGGAATAAATTAAATTTACAATCTCCACATTGGACGCAATCACAATTTTCTTTAATTAGGATATCTTAAAATATCTCATTAATTGAAAAATAAGTATTTTAAATATTTTTTAATTTAAAAAAAAAATATAAAATATATTTTTAATTTATAAAAATATTAAAAAAAATATTTTTTATAAAAATATTCAAAAAATTTTTTGATAAAAAATATTCAAACTAGATCTCGCCACAGGATCTAGACAATTTGTAATATAAAAAATATTTAACATATTTTTTGGTGATATAAAAAATATTCAATATATTTTTTAATATAAAAATATTTAATATAGTTTTAAAACATAAATGAATATCTTTTTTAATATAAAAAAATGTTTGTAATTGAAAACTAATCATATTTAAATTTAATTTAAAATATCGCATACAAATCGCCCATGTAATATTTTTATTGGAAAAATCATATTTAAGTTAAAATATTTTTAATTAAAAATCCTTAAAATATTTTTTAATTGGAAATGAATAACTTAAAGTTTTTTTAATTGAAGAAGAATTATTTAAAATATTTTTATTGGAAAATATTTTTTTTATTTTTTGTATAAAAAAATTCAAAATTCAAATATTTGTTTATATTAAAATTATTCAAAAGTATTTAAAGTAACTTTTAATGTATATAATATTCAAAATATTTTTTTTAATATAATTAAATTTCTTTTTAATTGAAATATATTCAAAAACGGAATAAAACATTTTTAATCAAAAAAAAAAATAATAATTATAAATATATTTTTTTATAAAAATATTTTTTTTATAAAAAAAATACTTTGACTATTTTTTGATTAAAAATATTCAAAATAGATCTTGTGGCGAGGATCGAAACTATAGTCTTCCCTGCCTTACCCACCTCCTGGGAGAAGAATGCCAAATTTTATCCACTATTAATTCCGTTATTTTAAAATATTAAAACAACAACAATGGGATTAAGCCTGACTATTTTGAAAATACACAATTGCTATCCCAATAAGAATAAAAGCCACCAATGTTCAAATATTAAAAGTATTTGTTGTATTTAAAAAATATTCGAAATTATTCAAACAATTTTTTATATAATAGTATATATAAAATAGTTATTTGTATAAAAATAATAAAATATATTTTTAATCAAAAATATCAATAACAGGTTTTAAAATATTTTTCTTTTTTATTATCTCATCTTATTTTTTTAATTACATAAAAATTAGTTGAAAAAATCATATTTTAAAATATCGAATTCCCAAATTATTTAAAATTTGTTATTTCAATCCCACGTTGGGCGCCAAATATTTTTATTAAAAATATATATTCTAAGATATTTAATTTTATGTTTTTGTTATTTTCTTTTTTCTTTTGTCCCACTGTATAATGTAACGAACGTGTCAAACACCAGTTACTCTTACATATGTTGCATTTTACGTTAGTCACAGTCGACAAGATATGTAAATGTAAGCCATTCATATGTGCGGTTAACTTCCTGTCGAGTACTATTCAACATTTTCGTGGGTCTTTATTTGTGTGCTCGCTGTGTGTTGATGTTAGTTTTATTGCAGGGATTTGTTCAACGTTTGTGAAAATCCTTTCCAAGTGGTAGTAAATGACATGGAATGAATGAAAATTTGAATGGAACGGAATGAAGTTAAAATTTTTAATACCCCAAGCAAAATAAACATGGAGACAGGAGGAAAGGTTCAGGTTAATATGGGGTCTTTTCTTTTATTTAAAAAATTATTTCGTTTATTCCACGTTGGGCGCCAGTTGAAATAAAACTATTTAAAAAAATATATATTTTCATGGGCAAGGATAATTTCACTCATTGCATTTAAGTCATAAATCTAGAAGAAAAAACCCAGAAAATATTTAAAAATTTCAGTAAATTTGGGCGCCAATATTTTCATTTTACTAATTTAAAAAAAATATATAAGGAGAAAAAAGATTTGAAATATAGGTTAGCTTGGTGCCTCGTACTTCTTTTTTAAGAAACCAAACTCCACGTTGGGCGCCACTTCATTTGTATTATAAAATCGGGTTTGAGACAAAAGCAATCTTTGAAGTCAATCTCTAGGTTGTGCGCCACTATATTAGTGCTATTGACGCCAATAGTTTTATTTTATTAATTTAAAAGAAAAAATATATATAAGGGTATTTAGCGAATAAAGATATGAAAATTAGGTTTGCTTGGTGCCTCATTTTTCTTTTATTTAGAAATCAAACTACGTTGGGCGCCACTTTATTAGTGCTATTAATGCAGAGTTAAAAACAAAAACACATATTTGAAGTCAATCACTAGGCTGTGAGCCACTTTACTAGTGCTATTGATACTGAGTTTTTATATGCTGACAACAGTTTTATGGACATTAAACTCCACGTTGGGTGCCATATTATTATTTTACCAATTTAAATAAAAAATATACATATAAGTATTTCCTAAGAATGAAGACTTAAGAAATTGATTTAGCTTCTGTCAGATTTTTTTTTGTAAAAATAACTTCCCATCGGACGCCACTTAATCTTATGACCAATAAAGAGAAGCCCAACGAGGTAATTAGCAATCATACATTATTTGTAACAGTCTTGTAAGTAAATTCCCTTTGTTAATACAAAATTTGGACGCTCCTGCTACATCTACCTATCCGCTAGCATTCTCATCATGCGACAACATCCTGTCTGTAATCACAATTGTTTAGAAAACTTTTGTCCCTCTCCTCTAATCTCTAAAAGTTAGTTTCTATTTACGTTAGCGTTGATGTATTCTGACGGAAACACAAGAGGCTAATGTTATATGACTTTAATGGTGGTTACCATTTGTTCCTTTGTTGCTGTTAGTTGTTGTTGTCATTACAAAATGCTATTCACAATTTACAAAAATTTTTATACCCAAGAAGGAGAAACAATAAGAAGAACATACTCCCTACAACAACCAAGTGGTGGTGATATAGTATTCCGCATATTTTAATGTAAATTTTATGGTAAAATAATGATGACATTGTGTGGCTAAGCTGAATGTTGAAAGGAAGGTGGAAGCAGCTACTATGATGGGATTTCCACCAGGACTAACATCCTGCGCGTTATGTCAATTGTTTTCTTTGTAAAGAGTTGTGAGCGTAAGCTTTTGTGGTTCTTCTTCTTGTTGTTCTTTGTAATAATAATAAAATTCAATTTTAATCACTTGTTGATGTCGTATGTTATGAAGGATTTGTGTGTGAGTGTGTGAGGTCCTTGTAAGCGTGTGTGTTTTTATAACAAGAACTTCGTTGTTATAAATCCACGTTTTTTATTACCCGTATTGACATAAAAAGGATGTGAGCGTAAATTAAATTGCTGTTGTTAGTTAACATGTTATCCTTTGGGGGATTATCCTTAAATTGTTTTATATTATATAGAGGAGGAAATCGGCAGATTATGAAAAGACAATTGTGTTGATAACATTAAAGAAAAAGAAAGAATTTCTATAAGAAGATTTATGTGATGAGAATGTAATACGATTTAAAAGGGATTTCAAAATTAATTTAAAAAAGGCAACAATATAAAAATTCGAATTCTATGAAAAAAAAACTAAAATAGGACTTTGGGATTTCTATGAGAAGACCTTTGGTCTTCTATAAGAAGACCTTTTGGTCTTTTATAAGACCTTTTGGTATTCTATAAGAAGGTCTTTTGGTATTCTATAAGAAGGCCTTTTGGTCTTCTATAAAAAGGTCTTTTGGTCTTCTAAGAGAAGACCTTTTGGTCTTCTGTGAGAAGACCTTTTGGTATTCAATGAGAAGACCTTTTGGTCTTCTATGAGAAGACTTTTGGTTTTTCTATTAGAAGTCCATTTGATATTCTAGAAGAAGACCTTCTGGTTTTTTATTATAAGGCCTTTTAGTCTTCTATAAGAAAGCTTTCGGTTTTCTTTGGTCCTCTAAGTGCAGACCTTTCGGTCTTTTATAACATATTCTATTGGAAGACCTTTTGGTCTTCTATTTAAAGGCATTTTTTAAGGCAGTTTGATGTTTGTTCCACAAATTGTTCGATAGAACCACCCTTTGTAACACAAAGTGTCTATAGAACCACCCTTTGTAACACAAAGTGTCTATAGAAGCACCCTTTGTAACACAATGGGTCTATAGAAGCACCCTTTGTAACACAATGGGTCTATAGAAGCACCCTTTGTAACACAAAGGGTCTATAGAAGCGCCCTTTGTAACACAAAGGGTCTATAGATGCACCCTTTGTGGAACAAATGGTCTTTAGAAGCACCCTTTGTAACACAAAGGGTCTATAGAAGCACCCTTTGTAACACAAAGGGTCTATAGAAGCACCCTTTGTAACACAAAGGGTCTATAGAAGCACCCTTTGTAACACAAAGGGTCTATAGAAGCACCCTTTGTAACACAAAGGGTCTATAGAAGCACCCTTTGTAACACAAAGGGTCTATAGAAGCACCCTTTGTAACTCAAAGGGTCTATAGAAGCACCCTTTGTAACACAAAGGGTCTATAGAAGCACCCTTTGTAACACAAAGGGTCTATAGAAGCACCCTTTGTAACACAAAGGGTCTATAGAAGCACCCTTTGTAACACAAAGGGTCTATAGAAGCGCCCTTTGTAACACAAAGGGTCTATAGAAGCACCCTTTGTAACACAAAGGGTCTATAGAAGCACCCTTTGTAGAACAAAGGGTCTTTAGAAGCACCCTTTGTAGAACAAAGGGTCTTTAGAAGCACCGTTTGTAACACAAAGGGTCTATAGAAGCGCCTTTGTAACACAAAGGGTCTATAGATGCACCCTTTGTAGAACAAAGGGTCTTTAGAAGCACCGTTTGTAACACAAAGGGTCTATAGAAGCACCCTTTGTAGAACAAAGGGTCTTTAGAAGCACCCTTTGTAACACAAAGGGTCTATAGAAGCGCCTTTGTAACACAAAGGGTCTATAGATGCACCCTTTGTGGAACAAATGGTCTATAGATGAACCCTTTGTGGAACAAATGGTCTATAGAAGCGCCCTTTGCAACACAAAGGGTCTATAGAAGCGCCCTTTGTAAAACAAAGGGTCTATAGATGCACCCTTTGTAACACAAAGGGTCTATAGAAGCGCCCTTTGTAACACAAAGGGTCTATAGAAGCGCCCTTTGTAACACAAAGGGTCTATAGATGCACCCTTTGTGGAACAAAGGGTCTATAGATGCACCCTTTGTGGAACAAAGGGTCTATAGAAGCGCCATTTGCAACACAAAGGGTCTATAGAAGCGCCCTTTGTAACACAAAGGGTCTATAGAAGCGCCCTTTGTAACACAAAGGGTCTATAGAAGCGCCCTTTCTAACAGAAAGGGTCTATAGAAGCGCCCTTTGTAACACAAAGGGTCTATAGAAGCACCCTTTGTAACACAAAGGGTCTATAGAAGCACCCTTTGTAGAACAAAGGGTCTTTAGAAGCACCGTATGTAACACAAAGGGTCTTTAGAAGCACCCTTTTTAACACAAAGGGTCTTTAGAAGCACCCTTTGTAGAACAAAGGGTCTTTAGAAGCACCCTTTTTAACACAAAGGGTCTTTAGAAGCACCCTTTTTAACACAAAGGGTCTTTAGAAGCACCCTTTGTAACACAAAGGGTCTTTAGAAGCACCCTTTAAAGAACAAAGGTTCTACAGAAGCACCCTCTGTGGAACAAAGGGTCTATAGAAGCACCCTTTGTGGAACAAAGGGTCTTTAGAAGCACCGTTTGTAACACAAAGGGTCTTTAGAAGCACCCTTTTTAACACAAAGGGTCTTTAGAAGCACCCTTTGTAACACAAAGGGTCTTTAGAAGCACCCTTTGTGGAAAAAAGGGTCTATAGAAGCACCCTTTGTAGAACAAAGGGTCTATAGGAGCACCCTTTGTAGAACAAAGGGTCTATAGAAGCACCCTTTGTAACACAAAGGGTCTATAAAAGCACCCTTTGTCTCACAAAGGGTCTATAGAAGCACCCTTTGTAGAACAAAGGATCTATAGAAACACCCTTTGTAACACAAAGGGTCTATAGAAGCACCCGTTGTGGAACAAAGGATCTATAGAAGCACCCTTTGTAACACAAAGGGTCTATAAAAGCACCCTTTGTCTCACAAAGGGTCTATAGAAGCACCGTTTGTAGAACAAAGGGTCTATAGAAGCACCCTTTGTAGAACAAAGGGTCTATAGAAGCACCCTTTGTAGAACAAAGGGTCTATAGAAGCACCCTTTGTAGAACAAAGGGTCTATAGAAGCACCCTTTGTCTCACAAAGGGTCTATAGAAGCACCCGTTGTGGAACAAAGGATCTATAGAAGCACCCTTTGTAACACAAAGGGTCTATAAAAGCACCCTTTGTCTCACAAAGGGTCTATAGAAGCACCCTTTGTAGAACAAAGGGTCTATAGAAGCACCCTTTGTTGAACAAAGGGTCTATAGAAGCACCCTTTTTGGAACAAAGGGTCTATAGAAGCACCCTTTGTAGAACAAAGGGTCTATAGAAGCAACCTTTGTGGAACAAAGGGTCTATATAAGCACCCTTAGTGGAACAAAGGGTCTATAGAAGCAAGGTTTGTGGAGCAAAGGGTCTACAGAAGCACCCTTTGTGGAACAAATGTTCTATAGAAGCACTTTTTGGGGAACAAAGTGTCTATGGAAGCACCCTTTCTTCCTCAAAGGTTCTATGGTCGATAGAAGACACTATGGTCTTCTATATGAAAACCATTTGATCTTCTATAAGAAGAGCTTTTGCTATTCTAGAAGATGACTTTATGGTCTTCTATCAGAAGACCTTTGGTCTCCTATAAGAAGGCCTTTGGTCTTCTACAAGAATGATTCCCTATACAAAGTCTTTTTAATTAACTTCAACTTTGTTGTCAATTATTTTACAATTTATTGTCCATTGATTTCCAATTTATGCATATTCCCCCATGCAAAGAAAATAGGTCACATGGAAATTATGCAATGACGCCGAGGAAAAAAAAAAATACAATAAATTGTTTATAATTTTATTACAAAATGCAACATATCACCACAACAAAGCGTTTCTCGATAATTCAATTGTGTGTGTGAGTGCAGTAATAAATGCAGAATTATGAATTGGAAACAATGTAAATTTTCCCCATTGTTAAATTATCAGGAAACCCAACATAAATAATTGGGAATGGGTATAGCAGATAATAATTACAAATGTCCCAAAAACCTCGCTTTTGCTCTTTACTCTCCTCCATATTTTTTTACAATTTGCAAATTATCATTTCAACATCAGTGCATTTGAACATTTTGACAATAAAAATGCATAATAATACAATAATAATCAAAATAGTAATAACAAAATAATGTAAATAAATATTTTTGCATAATATTTATTTACATTATTTTGCTATGGGCAAAACTATTCTAGCAGAAAATCCAATTGTCAGCTTTTAATGCGTCATCATCGTATCCTGAATATGCAGCATATTCCATATCTGGCTCATAACATTTGAATAAATATTTAGAGAAACAAAAACGGCAGAATAGCCAATATTTTATATGGATATTATAGAGCGAGTTTATTGTTATTTGTTGTTGTTGCAGTTATCCTCAATTCAACTGTCATGTCTGTCATTTAAAAGGCAGAGATAATTTATGGGAAAAATTGAACAAAAAACAGGCAATATCCTTTGTATTTCGAATGAAAATTGGTTTTAATATTAGGGCTGAAAAGTCATGGTTTTAGAAAAATAGTTTTTAGTACTAAAATGAGATTTATAGAATTCCAATAAATATTCAAATAAAATACTTTTCAGTCTCTGTATTACAGGCAAAAGCTAGTTGTGGTTTGTATACGAAATTCATGTCATTTCAATGTCCTTGTATTTAAAATGGACATATGAACGCAAGTACTCGTTTGTATATTAAAATGATGCCTATATGGGCATGTATATACATATATATGTATGTATGCATATCTTGTTGTGTCAATATAATCTGTTTATTATTTGAAAAAGGCTTTTCTAGGAACTCTTCTTATGTTTTTTTTTTTTTTTTTTTTTTTTTTTTTTTTTTTTTTTAGAAAACTAAAGTAAATATTAACAATTACAATAGAAGAGTATTCGTATTACAAAGAAAAGTAAGTATTATATTAAATATTCAAATATCAGATTGTTGTTTACATATATAAATAATAATCTAAGTAAATAGAAATACATAAATGTTATATTATTTCAACAAAGAAAAAAATATGGATATAAATTTATATTGGATTAAATGCATCAATATTAAATATTAGACCGTCCGATCTACATGAGATATGGAACACATATAAAAAAGACCAGTTAAGGGGTTGACCAACCTAGTCGCACAGCCCAAAATTGTCAAAATTTTTCATGATTTTTTTACTATAAAAAAATTTCTTTTGTCAAATTTTCTTTCATCTGAAAGGGCACATCTTGAATAACATTCCGTACCCTTTTTGTTGAGAAATATTGCATATTTTTGGGACAAATATATCGGTGAACAATTTTTTTTAAAAAGTCAGTCATTTAAAAGGCAAGAATTTGATATACATAATAAGCCTTTAAAAATTTATGAAGATCGGTTTAATTCGGTTTAATCGATTTAATATAAAATATTTTGAGGCTCTATCAATGCTCATGAATTCTTTAAAAAATATTTTGCGGTTTTATTCAAGCTCGTGCATTTTTTATAAAATATTTTGAGGATACATACAAGCTCGTGGATTAAAAAAATGAGGCTGTATCAAAGCTTGTGGATTTTTTAAAAATATTTTAAGCCTCTATCAAAGCTGGTGGATTTGTTAACAAATATTTTAAGCCTCTAAAATTTGAAGGGTCTATCCATGCTCGTGGATTTAGAAACTAAACATTTTGAGGCTCGTGGATTTTTTAAAAAAATATTCTGAGGCTCTATAAAAACTCGTGTATTTTTTAAAAAAAATATTTTGAGGCTCTATAAAAACTCGTAAATTATTTACAAAATATTTTGAGGCTCTATAAAAACTCGTAAATTTTTTACAAATTATTTTGAAGATCTATCCAAGCTCGTGGATTTTAAAAAATTATTTTGAGGCTCTATCCAACCTCGTGGGTTTTTAAAAAATTAATTTCAGGCTCTATCCAAGCTCGTGGATTTTTAAAAAATTATTTTGAGGCTCTATCCAAGCTCGTGGATTTTTAAAAAATTATTTTGAGGCTCTATCCAAGCTCGTGGATTTTTAAAAAATTATTTTGAGGCTCTATCCATTTTTAAAAAATTATTTTGAGGCTCTATCCAAGCTCGTGGATTTTTAAAAAATTATTTTGAGGCTCTATCCAAGCTCGTGGATTTTTAAAAAATTATTTTGAGGCTCTATCCATTTTTAAAAAATTATTTTGAGGCTCTATCCAAGCTCGTGGATTTTTAAAAAATTATTTTGAGGCTCTATCCAAGCTCGTGGATTTTTAAAAAATTATTTTGAGGCTCTATCCAAGCTCGTGGATTTTTAAAAAATTATTTTGAGGCTCTATCCAAGCTCGTGGATTTTTAAAAAATTATTTTGAGGCTCTATCCAAGCTCGTGGATTTTTAAAAAATTATTTTGAGGCTCTATCCAAGCTCGTGGATTTTTAAAAAATTATTTTGAGGCTCTATCCAAGCTCGTGGATTTTTAAAAAATTATTTTGAGGCTCTATCCAAGCTCGTGGATTTTTAAAAAATTATTTTGAGGCTCTATCCAAGCTCGTGGATTTTTAAAAAATTATTTTGAGGCTCTATCCAAGCTCGTGGATTTTTAAAAAATTATTTTGAGGCTCTATCCAAGCTCGTGGATTTTTAAAAAATTATTTTGAGGCTCTATAAAAACTCGTGGATTTTTTAAAAATTTATTTTGAGGCTCTATAAAAACTCGTGGATTTTTTAAAAAAAAATTTTGAGGCTCTATAAAAAGTCGTAATTTTTTTACAAAATATTTTGAGGCTCTATCCAAGCTCGTGGATTTTTAAAAAATTATTTTGAGGCTCAATCCAAGCTCGTGGATTTTTAAAAAATTATTTTGAGGCTCTATCCAAGCTCATGGATTTTTAAAAAATTATTTTGAGGCTCTATCCAAGCTCGTGGATTTTTAAAAAATTATTTTGAGGCTCTATCCAAGCTCATGGATTTTTAAAAAATTATTTTGAGGCTCTATCCAAGCTCGTGGATTTTTAAAAAATTATTTTGAGGCTCTACCCAAGCTCGTGGATTTTTAAAAAATTATTTTGAGGCTCTACCCAAGCTCGTGGATTTTTAAAAAATTATTTTGAGGCTCTACCCAAGCTCGTGGATTTTTAAAAAATTATTTTGAGGCTCTACTCAAGCTCGTGGATTTTTAAAAAATTATTTTGAGGCTCTACCCAAGCTCGAGGATTTTTAAAAAATTATTTTGAGGCTCTATCCAAGCTCGTGGATTTTTAAAAAATTATTTTGAGGCTCTACCCAAGCTCGTGGATTTTTAAAAAAATATTTTGAGGCTCCACCCAAGCTCGTGGATTTTTTAAAAAATATTTTAAGCCTCTAAAATGTTGAGGCTCTATCAAAGCTTGTGGATTTTTTAAAACATATTTTAAGCCTCTAAAATTTTGAGGCTCTATCCATGCTCGTGGATTTAGAAAATATACATTTTGAGGCTCGAGGATTTATTAAAAAAAATATTTTGAGGCTCTAAAAAACTCGTGGATTTTTTAAAAAAATATTCTGAGGCTCTATAAAAACTCGTGGATTTTTTACAAAATATTTTGAGGCTCTATCAAAGCTCGTGAATTTTCTAAAAAATATTTTGAGGCTCTATCGAAGGTCTTGGATTTTTTACAAATTATTTTGACTCTATCCAGTCTCGTGAAAATATTTTGACGCTCTATCCAAGCTCAGTGATTGTTTAAAAATATTTTGGGGCTATATCCAAGCTCGTGGATTTTGATCTTTATTGTTTTTTTAAAAAAATATATTCAATCCAAGTTAGTGGATTTTTTACAAAATATTTTAAAGCCCTAATAATTTTATTACAAGATATTTTGATATTCATAATTTTATTACAAGATATTTTGAGTCCCTATTGAAGGTCGTGAATTTTTTACAAATTATTTTTAAGGCTCTATTCAACCACGTCGAATTTCAGAAGTCGTCCTGTCTATAACAGTCGACTTCTCAAGTCTTCCTGTCGATAACAGCCGACTTCCGTTTGTATTCTTATCTATGAAAGTCGACTTCAGAAGCCTTTCTGTCTACAACAGTCGACTTCAGAAGCCTTCCTGTCTACAACAGTCGACTTCAGAAGCCTTTCTGTCTACAACAGTCGACTTCAGAAGCCTTCCTGTCTACAACAGTCGACTTCAGAAGCCTTTCTGTCTACAACAGTCGACTTCAGAAGCCTTCCTGTCTACAACAGTCGACTTCAGAAGCCTTTCTGTCTACAACAGTCGACTTCAGAAGCCTTCCTGTCTACAACAGTCGACTTCAGAAGCCTTTCTGTCTACAACAGTCGACTTCAGAAGCCTTCCTGTCTACAACAGTCGACTTCAGAAGCCTTCCTGTCTACAACAGTCGACTTCAGAAGCCTTTCTGTCTACAACAGTCAACTTCAGAAGTTTTCCTGTCTACAACAGTCGACTTCAGAAGCCTTCCTGTCTACAACAGTCGACTTCAGAAGCCTTTCTGTCTACAACAGTCGACTTCAGAAGCCTTCCTGTCTACAACAGTCGCCTTCAGAAGCCTTCCTGTCTACAACAGTCGACTTTAGAAGCCTTCTTGTCTACAACAGTCAACTTCAGAAGCCTTCCTGTTCACAACAGTCTACTTTAGAAACCTTCCTGTCTATAACAGTCAACTTCAGAAGCTTTCCTGTCTATAACAGGAAAAGTCGTTTTGTCTACAACAGTCAACTTCAGAAGTTTTCCTGTCTATAACAGTCGACTTCAGAAGCCTTCCTGTCTACAACAGTCGACTTCATAAGCCTTCCTGTCTACAACAGTCAACTTCAGAAGCCTTCCTGTCTACAACAGTCGACTTCAGAAGCCTTCCTGTCTACAACAGTCGACTTCAGAAGCCTTCCTGTATGTAACAGTCGACTTCAGAAGCCTTTCTGTCTACAACAGTTGACTTCAGAAGCCTTCCTGTCTACAACAATCAACTTCAGAAGCCTTTCTGTAGCGGTACCACCCGATTCAAATCTAGTAACTCATTTTTAACGCAGTTGCAGTTGACCAATCGAACTGAAACTTTGCACACTTTTCAGTTTTGGATGACAATACATGAATATGGGCCCATTTTTTTTCCTACAGCCTCCATATAGCGGTACCACCCGATTTTAGGTATTTTGAGGATTTTATCTTCATTTTTGCCCGAATTAGCTGTCATTTGGCATTTCCAATGATACAGACATTTCCCCACCAAAAATTGTGAACATAGGTCCAGGTTTTGGTATAGCCCGCTTATAGCGGTACCACCCGATTTCAAGTATTTTAAGGATTTTATCTTCATTTTTAGGCCGAATTGGCTGTAACTTGGCAATGGGACCCCCCATTGGTATAGAAACTTCCTCACTAAAAATGATGGACATATTAACAGGTTTTGGTATAGCCCCCATATAGCGGTACCACCCGATTTCAAGTGTTTTAAGGATTTTATCTTCATTTTTAACCCGAAAAGGCTGTAATTTGGCATTTGGGGTTCCCAATGGTACTAAAACTTCCCCACTAAAAATTGTGGACATAGGTCATAGGTAACTCAATTTGACACAGTTGCAGTTAACCAATCGCACTGAAACTTTGCACACTTTTCAGATTTGGATGACAATACATGAATATGGGCCCAATTTTTCCTACAGCCCCCATATAGCGGTACCACCTGATTTCAGGTATTTTGAGGATTTTATCTTCATTTTTGCCCGAATTAGCTGTCATTTGGCATTTCCAATGATACAGACATTTCCCCACCAAAAATTGTGAACATAGGTCCAGGTTTTGGTATAGCCCGCTTATAGCGGTACCACCGGATTTCAAGTATTTTAAGGATTTTATCTTCATTTTTAGGCCGAATTGGCTGTAACTTGGCAATGGGACCCCCCATTGGTATAGAATTGCATTTCTAAATAAAACACTGAAACTTATTGTTTTTAAATTATTTTTTATTTATTAAAAGAAGAATCTGAAATTCAACATTTTAATTTAATATAAATTTCTTTCGAAATTTCAGTAAAAATGGCGGCGTATGAATGATGTCGTTACTTATACGCATTCCATAAATATTAGCAAAGGTGGGAGTCGTATGATTTACAACAATACTTATACGACTTAAGTAAACATGAACAAAAATCAGTAATGCGATACTCTAACTAATTTTTTGAGTTACCGACAAAAATCGGTAAAATTAAAACGCAAAATGAAATTATTATGAAAAGTTCAAATAAAAGTTGACAGCACTCTTGCTATCGGTAGAATTTTACGAATACTATTTATTCGTCGCTAATTTATCGAAAAACATCGTTAATTACCGAAATTTTAGGAATTTATTTTTATCGATGTGTCGGTAGCTTAATAACTGTAGTAGATAAAAGTTAAAGAAACTCTTCGAGTCGTTCCAAAAGTAAATGGAATTAATGAAAATGTACCTTTCCATTTGGGAAATTACTTTAACATTCTGCTGGAAAAAGTTTCCTATTAGAAAACCTTATGGTTTTCTATATGAAGACCCTCTAATCTTCTATACAAAGACAATGGGTTCTAAAATAGGAAGACCTTTGATCATCTTTAAAAATGTATTTTCTGTAGGAAAATCTGAGGTCTCTTGAGGAAGAAAATGTTATCTCCTGTAGGAAGAAAATGTTATCTCCTGTAGGAAGACGTTATGTTCTTCTAACGGAAGAACATGTAACCGTCTACTTGAGTGTCTGCCTGCGGTGTTCTATAGGCAGAATTTGCTTGTTTGTTTTTAATAAGACCATGTGGTTTTCATAGAAAAACATTATGGTATTCTATTGGAATACTTTGGATGTCACAGTTGTGCAATCGTTCAATATAACACCCGCCTTGCACTCTAAAGATCCGATGTTCGTTTCCCATTGAGGGGTAGTTTGCCACCGTTGATAATGAGATGTTGTCTGACCACATCTCATAATCAACGGTGGCAAACTACCTCTCAATGTAACGTTGGCAACATTTACTGAGTATTTGAGCCATAAAAAATAATAAAAAATATTGGGGTGCACTCGATGATATACATAAGAAAAGTCTCCCTCGTACCTTCTGGGATATTTGTGGATCAATTATTATTATTAAAATACTACGTAGTCTTCTTTAGGAAAATCTTATTGACCTTATAGTCTTCGTAATGGAGATCTCCTCATCTTTTATCGGTCGAACTTATATGAAAACCTTCTAGGATCTTGTTGCCTTCTATAACAAGACTGTGTGGTCGTCTATTCGAAGATCTTCTAGAAGAGGGTATTTTGATCTTTTATAGGAAGACCTTTTGATAACATAATCTCATTGTAGTCTTCTATAGAAAGACTTTGTGGTCTTCTTTGGAAAGACCTCAAAGGCCTCGAAAAAACCTTGTGGTCTTAAATTAGAAAATCTTGTGGTATTCTATAAGAAGACTTTGTGGTCTTCTAGGAGAAGCCCTTGTGGTCTTCCATAAGGAGACTTTGTGGTCTTCTATGAGAAGCCCTTGTGGTCTTCCATAAGGAGACTTTGTGGTCTTCTATGAGAAGCCCTTGTGGTCTTCCATAAGAATACTTTGTGGTCTTCTATGAGAAGCCCTTGTGGTCTTCCATAAGAAGACTTTGTGGTCTTCTATGAGAAGCCCTTGGGGTCTTCCATAAGAAGTCTTTGTGGTCTTCTATGAGAAGCCCTTTGGTATTCTATGAGAAGACTTTGTGGTCTTCTATGATAGGACCTTGTGGTCATCTATAAGAAGATCTTCTATAGGAAGATCCTGTTGTCAGCTATAGGAATAACTTGGTTCTTTTATATGAAGACCTTGTGCTCTTCCTTTAGGAGATCTGGAGGTCGTCACCTTGTTTCTTTTATATGACGACCTTGTGCTCTCCCATTAGAAGACCTAATGTTCTTCTTCTTCGCGCCAACGAGGATATATAATCTTTGAGACAATCAAAATTTTGCCTTCTAGAAATAATTGTTTTTTTTTTTACCGATTATTTTTAAACGAAATCCATTTCCGACAGTTTAGAACTAATTTAGCCCTGTCCGACCGTCTGACTGTCGGGCTGGTATGCACAAATACTCTCGAACGGTTAAACCCATTTGGACCATATCGATGAACACTTTTGGATACCTTCCCCACAAAATTTAAACATTTTTGTTAAAATGTAACGCACAATAACTCTCGAAGGAAATCATTTTTGCATATAGTTATATTTTTTCAAGACACAGAACAGGTTCGAATATAGGTTATATCGGTTCACCCGAAGGTACCCGAAGGAACATAGCATAACATTTTCAAAAATATTCGCAAAACTGCATTTGAAGGACATTGGTCGGGTCGTTCTGAATTTTTTTGTAGCGTGGCCAATAATACGATGGTATTTTTTTCGGGGGCCTTTCTAAATTTTCTGAGGTAATGGCGCAAAAAATTTAAAAAACTCCTGCCGCAATAACGGAGGAGCACGATTGATTACGATTACGAACTGAGTATCCGATTTGGCCGAAACTTTGCATCTCGTTTCATTTTTCAAGAAATGGAGCAGTTTCGAATATGGACTATATTGGTCCACGCCTTCGGGTATCTAAAACAAAAATTTTCAAAAATTTTTAGCTATAGTGCATTTGAAGGACATGTCACGGATCGTTCCGAAATTTTTTGGAGCAGGTTGTCCTCGCGGCCCATATTACTACGGTATAATTTTCTTTTGGTCCATACTTCCTGACATAATGTCCCAAAAGCTCTTAACAATCCAACCGGCATCAATGAAAATGATTGATGATCACGATATCTAACGAACGAGTGTCCGATTTGGCCGAAACTTAGCACAACGTAAACTTGTTTCCAAACGTAACTCAATTTACAAGAAGGTCTATATCGGAGTGGACCTTTGGATAACTACCGTGCCAAGTTCATAACTTGCCATTAAATGCAATTTAAGGACTGTTCTACGATCGGTTTGAAATGTTTATCGAAGGTAGCCATTACTATTTGGATTACAACGATATAATGTTTTTTTTTTTGTGGATAACTGAAATCAAGTTCTAAAATGGATTATATGGATCAACTACACCTTTTTCAGATGTAATTCGAATTACTTTAATTGCAATTTGAGAATTCTATTTGCAATTCGTAACATTTCATTTGTAATACTTCCGATTACAACGATATAATTACTCTCATGGTCAAGACCATACTTCCTAATGTAATGATCCAAAAGTTCTAAGAAATCCAACGATTACCAACTAAAATAGATACTTTGCACGATAACTATCGATAGGAAACTCCCAAAGATAGATATCGGTTCATTTCTTCAGGTAGCTCCTGCGCAAAAGTAAAACACTTTTTCTCGTTAATTTAGTTTAAGGCCACTTCTCGGACTGTGTTGAGGTGTTTGTAGCGGGTATATTATAATTTTTTTGCGGAGATATGGGTTCCGAATTATTCACATATTTAGGGTCAGTCCTTCATGCACATCTCACTCTCGATAATGGTCCGAATGCCCAAAAAACCCCCAACCAAGTGGTATTCTTGCGATATAGGAAGGATTTTTTTGTTGATGTAGGCTGTTGCGCAGGTCCAGAACCTGCCAAAATCTTTTTATTTCAATAAATTTACTAAATTTTCCTTAAAAAAATTGGAAAGTTTTACAAGTTTTTGTTTAAGGGGACCAACATATTTATGTACATCTCAAGAGCAGTAAAGTTCAAAACAGTTGTTGAATTCTAAACAACTGATCCATACCATATCCAGGGATCATTAGCTTGAATTATAAATCGATATCGATAACAACAAATTGAGGTGTTAATTATTTCCCGCTTTAGCTTTGCACGACTTAGAATTTGTTGATAATAACTTCAAGATCGAAGTTGTTTCCATATACCGTTCCATATTTCAAAGGATTTTTAATTATAGTGGTGAAGTCGAAACAGTTGATCAATATTAGGGTTCGGTAAGTTGATAATCCAATATCGATAATAACATAATTTTTCTTCATCCTACTTTAACAATTATTTTTGGTGTAAATTGGACTATCTTTAAATGAATACACCTAAAAGTATGCAATAAAACTATACCAAAACTACATAAGGCAATTTCCACTTGCAACTTTAATTCACAAATTATTCGTTTTAAAAATAATTATATTTTCTTTGCTTATTTCATATCATCTTTGGATGGAAATGCTTAAAAGTGTGCCCAACACTCCTAAAAGTATGCACACAACTTTAATAAGAATATTTTACGCATGCAATGAAAGGGTCTCAGTTATAGTAACAGTCGCTCGAAAATTGGTAGATATTGTTCATTTATCACAATCTGGACCAACTTTGAATGAAATCACCTAAAAGTATGCAATAGAAATACCTCAAAACTAATAAGAGAACCTCCCAATATTACAAAAAAAAAAACAAATGTTTTTTTATTTTTATTTATAGTGATGAATTCGGAACAGCTGATCAATATTAGGGTTCAGTATCATTATAAACCAGTTATTATATTTTGGACTATATTTGAATGAAATCACCTAAAAGTATGCAATAGAAATACCTGAAAACTAATAAGAAAACTTTACAAATATTATAAATTCAAGATCGAATTTGTTTCAATATACACTTCCGTATTTCAAATGTTTTTTTTATTTATAGTGGTGAATTCGGATCAGCTGATCAATATTAGCGTTCAGTATCATGATAAACCAATATCGATAACAACATTATTTTTTTTTTGGAAATGTTATTCTTCATCTTCATTATTCCTTTAATTTGTTGCTAATTAATCCACCTTGGAATTTGTCTAAAAATCTACATTTGTGTGTTTTAAATTTTTTTTTATTATTTTTGGTGCAATTTCATTTTTATACAAAAAGTTCAAAAGGTGCTTTACAATTTTCTGTGAATAAAATCTGAATATAAACAGGGTTGGTACTTACTTATGAATTTAACTTTCTTCGATAACCTTGGTTGTTTTGAGCGTATTTTGTTAGCTTTTTTAATTGGTGCTTGTCTCCTTGATACTGTTGTGTGTGTTAGGAGATACACATTTGTGAATGTGCATGTTTTTTTTTATTTGTTAATTAATATTTTTTCAAGTAAAGAGAAACACCAAAAAATTTTTTTCGTATGAAAAACGAAAATACAAATATTAAGGAGAAGAAGAAAAAGAGAAGAGATATAAATTTGTTAGTTAATACATTGAGAAAAAATATTTTTTTTTATATACAAAATTTACAACATTTTATGAAAAAAAAAAACTTTAAATAGAAAATTTAAAGTATTTCACGGAGTGAAGCAAAAACCATTATTTGAGAAAAAATAGGCATAAATATTGAGAAGAAATTAAATTAAATTAATTAATTATAAAATAAATTCACATAACTATAACTAATGTCTGTATATTTTCTTCCTTGTAAACCCCCCAAAAGTGTTTCAATTTTGTCCTTAAATCTTCATTCCTCTGTATAACACTTTCAGTTTCAAAACACATATCACAATTCCAACTCTCCATTCAAATGCAAGCAAAATAACCTATTCGTAATGGTTTTTTCTTTCCTTCTATTCATCTTGTCTTGTTTTCATAAACATATTGTTTTCATCATCTCCATCTTCTGCCTCACATGGCAATGTTTTGTTTGCTTAATAAACGCCTAAAGGTAGGCTACAAATTAAACCTTGAGTTGGTAGTAACAACTTTGTTACTTCTGCGAATAAAGAGGTTTTTCATTTCAGTGATTCGTAAAAGATTACATTTGCATTTGAGGCAGATGATGTTGAGGCAGATGATGTTGTTGCTGTTGATTTTCACAACAACAAAAAAGAGGTAAGGGAAAACAAAAAAGAAAGAAAAACACAAAAAATGAAAACAACAAAACCTTTAACAAAATGTTTACATTTTCTTGCAACAGCTGAGGTGGCCAACAGAATTCATTTTAAGACAAAACATTTAACAGGAAAAAAAAAAACATGGAAAGGCAAACCACAGCTGTTGTTGTCGCTGTGGTTGGTTGCTTGTCTTGGCTTGCTATGAAAATTTACATATTTAACCATAATGCCAAACACAACACATAACGCGTTTCAGTTTTTAAACGAAAAAGAATTACAAGAAAAATACAAAAATAACTACAAAAATATCATCATCGTCATCTTCATCGCCAGTGAAACATATTATGGACCATTTTATTTTTCCATTTTCTTGGAAAATTTTCTTTCTCATTTCCATTAATACATGTCAAATGACTTTGGCTCAAGTCATTATTTTGCATCATCATTATTTTGCATATTTTCTTCTTCGTGGAATATTAATATTATATTCGGAATATGAAACATGAACGAAATATTGCAAACAAAACTTTTCTCATTTTAAGCGAAAGGACAGTAACAGAATAATTTTGTCAAGGAGAAAACATTTTTGGAATATTAAATTAAAGGAATGAAGTGAAAGGCAACTAATGGTTTTGCTAGAAAATTTGTGAAAAAAAGGGGGGAAAAATAGGTTTGTTTCTATGATTTATCCCCTTTTTATGAAACACTCCTAAAAGTATGCACAGAATTTTTTGGATTATATTGAAGGCATTTAAAAAAGGAAAAGACTCAATAAAATTTGTAGATCCAAAAAAAAATCGGAAAGAAATTAGGTTTGTTTCTATGATTTATCCCCTTTTTATGAAACACTCCTAAAAGTATGCACAGAATTTTTTGGATTTTATTTAAGGCATTTGAAAAAGGAAAAGGCCCAATAAAATTTGAATTGAATTTAAGGCATGAAATTAGAGGTCTATGATTTTTCCACTTTAGTAATTGTTGGCAAAAATTTGAAAAGGATAAAATTTTTGTATTAATTTTCACTATCTTTTAATGAAAGCACCTAAAAGTATACACTGAAATTTCCGGAAAACTTAATAAAAACGAATAAATAAAAGAAAATGTGGGAATTATGTTTTTAATTTACAAATTATTTGTTTTAATAAAGATTTTACTTTCCATTGCATGTTACAGATAATTTTTTTGTTGCAATTGCCTAAAAGTATGCACATTTAGACTATTATTGAATGAAAGCACCTAAAAGTATACAGTACAATTTTCACAAAACTAAATAAAAAAACTATTCAATAATTTAAATTCAGAAATTTTGTTTTTAATTTACAAATTAGTTGTTTTAAAAAAAGAATTTAGTTTCCATTGCTGGCTTCAGATAATTTTTGCTTGGAAATGCCTAAAAGTATGCAGATAAATCATTATCGTTTTAAAATCATATTAAGTATTGTCTTAAACACTAACGTGTAAATTCTCAAATGTTCTTCTTTTCTTTTGTAATTCACAAATGATTCGTTAACAAAAAGAACTTAGTTTCTTTAGGTTTGTTCAGATCCTAATTGGATGTAAATGCCTAAAACTATGCACATTGGAGCAACAAATATGAACGAATTGTGAAGCACTGACGTGATCAGAGATGCGACCATGACGTCTTAGGATTTTTTCTCAGGGAAACGTGAACCATAGAAGTTTCCCCAACAATTTTTATCTAAATCAAAATTTGTTTTGATTTTGCTTCAAAATAACGTGGATTTATTATGATTGGACTTTCTCGGAGAAATAGTAAATTTCTTATACAAATTTTGTCCAGCGAAAATATAATTTTCTTAGGAAAATGTCGTATATTAGGGAAAGGTAGATTTTTTCCACAAAATTTGCAAAAGGATATGTGAATTTAATCGCTAGAAACTTTTCTTGAAAATGTAGATATTCTTAGACGAAATTTATGAGTAACGTAGATGTTCTTCGAAATTAAGTCAGAGATGCGTAGATTTATAGATAAAAAGTGTCATCTGAAATGTTAATCATTACAGAGAATTGTGTAGTTTCTTTAAAAAAAATTAAGCTGAAACACATACAGGGCAATCATGAATAACCATTCCGTGAGGAATTTCAAATTTTTTTACTTTCACATTATGTCCAAAAATTACATATTTTTGTTAATTCAGCTAAAATAATCTATAATTAAGTGATTCTAGTAGTTTTCAATTTTTTAAAAAATTGATTTTAAAAGAATTTCACTTTTTAAAATTATTTTACGTGCAGAAAATTCCGTGGGAAATATTCATGAATGGTTCTTTTAAAAGAATATTTTCTTTGATCATCAGAAGCGTGGTTCCTTTAAAAGAATATGTTCTTTGATATTCTGAAGAGTGGTTCCTTTAAAGGAATATTTTCTTAGACTATCAGAAGCGGGGTTTCTTTAAAAGAATATTTTCTTTGATATTCTGAAACGTGCTTCCTTTAAAAGAATATTTTCGTTGATCATCAGAAGCATGGTTCCTTGAAAAGAATATTTTCGTTGATCATCACAAACGTGGTTCCTTTAAAAGAATATTTTCGTTGATCATCACAAACGTGGTTCCTTTAAAAGAATATTTTTTTGAACCGTCAGAAGCGTTGTTCCTTTAAAATATATTTTCTTTGATCATCAGAAGCGTGGTTCCTTTAAAAGAATATTTTTTCGACAATCAGTAGGGTGGTTCCTTTAAAAGAATATTGACTTTGATCATCAAAAGCGTTGCTCCTTTAAAACAATATTGTCTTTGATAATCAGAAGCGTGGTTCCTTAAAAAGAATATTTACTTTGATAGTCAGAAGCGTGGTTCCTTAAAAAGAATATATTCTTTGATATTCAGGAGGGTGGTTTCTTTATAATATTTTCTTTGATCATCAGAAGCGTGGTGCCTTTAAAAGAATATTTTCTTTGATCATAAGAAGCGTGGTTCCTTTAAAAGAATATGTTCTTTGATATTCACAAGAGTGGTTTCTTTAAAAGAATATTTTCTTTGAACATCAAAAGCGTGGTTCCTTTTAAAGAATACTTGATTTGATCATTAGAAGCGTGGTATCTTTAAAAGAATATTTTCTTTCATCATCAGAAGCGTGGTTCTATTAAAATTAAGACGTTCAAATAATATTCTACATAACCCGTGCAAAGATACATATATGGGTATGTGATGAAAACCGAATCGATTCGATTTGCAGAATCGAAATGGTATATAATCGGAGTGCCGTTGATGATACATATAGTTTTGCTTCGCAAACGGCCCTTATTTGAATAATATTTTTAAAATCCATTTTCAATTTCATTAAAATATTCACCAAAATTAGAGATATACGATTTCGATTTATGTCAAAACGAGTCGAATCGTTTTCCATCACATACCTGATAGTGATTATTTCAAATTCTATACAGCTGGATTCCGGTTACACATTACATATTTTTCTGGCCATTGGAAACGTGGTTCCTTTTTAAGAATATTTTTTTTTTTTTGACTATTAGAAAAGTCGGTATTTTCAGTATAAAATGAGACATTTCAATTGCTACTATACATCGGTAGATGGCGCTGGTGGTCTAACATAATGTGATGTTACAATATGGTGACATGAATTATGTTATATTTAACATAGTTCACATTGGTGTACGCTTTTGTTTCTGTTAATTGTCTGTTATACATAAACGCCCTCTATGCTTGAATATGAAAATTTAAAAAATTTTGCATGATGTCCAATCTTTACCATTGTATGTCTTTGGTCAAAGATATATAATAACAAGATGGGACATTTTCATTGCTACTACACATCGGCAGATGGCGCTGGGAATCTAACATAATGTTAATTTACAATATGGTGACATGAATTTATGTTATACTTGTTTTTGTCGCCGTCGTGTTCTGCTAGTTGCCTGTTATACACAAACACCATCTATGGTTTAATAGTAAAATTGAACTGCATTATGCACTATGTCCAATGTTTACCATTTTATGTCTTTGCTGATAGTGATAATGTCACCATTACCCGGCAGATGTCGTTACATAATAGATAATCAATATACGACATTCAGTTAGTTGGTCTATCAGGCCTAATCATGATGAAAGACTGTTTGCACACAATGCCGGACGAAATTTCCAAACTAGGTCATTGCTAAAAATTAAAAGAAAGTAATTTGAAATGCAAGGAAACATTCACCAGTTTTCGCTGGGCGTGAAAACACCACATAGGTATCGAAAACTGTGTGAATCGCCTTTCAGATATAACTAAAAAAGTCTCGAAGTTTTCCCTCTGAAAAATCGATTACTCAAGAAGTTTGAATTAAGACTGTTGGTAGTGGATAGGATGCAAAATTGAACTTTCTTAACCAAAAAATAGTTAACAAAATTATTTCAATTAATTCTTTTTCGAGTTGAGCTATTTTGACCTAAGAGGTACATTGAAAAATCCACCGAAGCCCCACACATTCAACCACTATGCTACGTTTCACGGGTGGTTAGACCGATCATCAGGCATATTGAATGGTGTTTTTAGTGGGTGGACGAAGGCTAAGCTTGGAAACTAGCATTTATATCACAAATCATTCGAAATTTGTAAATTCGAATTATTTATTTTATTTTAATGTTCATTTAATTCTAATGGTAACTCTATTTTTCAATGCTTTATTACAAATACTAAGGCAGCTTTTTTCCACCTTTATTTTATTTGTCCTTCCTATCAGAAGATTTTTGATCATCACTATTTGTCATCGGAGTCTTTCATTTTGTCAGGAGTCTTAAATTAGCTGCTGTGAAATTAGGCTCCCATATACATAGCTTCGCACTTTTTAAAACCCTTAAAACCCTATTGACAACAGCCAAAGCTCTTCTTCTTCTTCTTCAAAGAAAACAAATATTATTGTCCTCATCAAATCTTTAGGCCTTATATAAGAAGACTTTTAGGCTAAATATGAGTGGACCTTTTGGTCTTCTATTAGAAGATATATGTGCCTTCTATAAGAAGATCATTACGGCTTATATAAAAAGACGATCAACTCATGGCAATGGTTATTTGAACTCGCAATATCGACATACTTATATTCATCTCCGTATATATAGGCATTGGGGGGTTTTAAGAAGAATATCTTCTGCAAATTACATTAATCTTCCAAGGATAAGTACTTACTGACCTAAAAGTATGTTTTATTTCCTCAAATGTTATGCATCTTCTCTATACGTTTATATAACTAATTTATAAATGGTTCATGGAATAAATTTTATGCAGTAACTAAAAACCCACAATTTCAAGTTATCATTTCAGTCCTCCTCCTAAAAGTATACCCATTTGATTGTTTCTGTTCAAGTAGAAAAATGAAGTAAACATAAAATTGTACATACTTTTAGGTTGCCAACATCTTAGTCCACACCGAAGACAACCAACACTTTATGCCACATGAGGATTTTTTTAATTATGTACATGCCTTTCAAACGTTTTGCTCCTTAAAGTATGCCCCATTTCTTAAATAAGTAAAAAAATAGTCATACACCATTTTACATCCCGCGGGTGTAATTTTTAACCCAATACTTTGTCACAGCTTCTTAATTTGTCCTAATAGTTTTATGATTAGCAAATGTTGCTGTAAAAAAAATTAGATAATAAATTATATCAACATAAAACAGAAATACAAATTACAGTTAAGTGCTGTTAATTTTTTCCAAAAGAAAAGAGACACGGAGAGCGAGACAAAAAAAAAAAATAAAATGATATTTTTAATGGCTCATCTTAAAACAACTTGGGCACTTTTGCTTTAGCGCCAATGTTTGCAAAACAAAAATATTTATTAAACCATAAATTATCACTAAACTGTTGCTTGCTGCTGATGTTGGCTGCTACCAGAAATACTTGACAAGGATAGTCAACAACCACCCCCTTTGAAATGAGGAAGTAGGGAAAAGATAGAAAAAAAAGGGGAAAACATATACTCCCCCAAAAGTATACTTTACTAATGTGTTTAGTTTGGCAGCAATGTTTATCGGCTTGGAAATGATGGTAGTTGCGAGATAGAGGAAGAGAAGATGAGCAAGAGAGACAAAAGAAATTTATACCCATCCAACCAACCAAACAAATTACCAAACCATAAACATTCCAAATATTACCATTTTTCCCAGGTTTGTTTTTCTTGTTTTACCATTTACCTTAGTTTATCACTCCTTTAGTTGTCTCTTGTTAAGTGTGGCGCTGGAATGGGAGTGGTTGGAGATACACATATCCTTCCAACTAAAACGTTTTTATGCTTCAGTAACTGTCAAAACCATAAATTATCATTTTGTATACAGCTGCCACCGAACGAACACTGGCGAACACTGGCACTCTTGGCAGAAGCAAGGAGGATAAAGGGTTGAATGCATGCATTTACATCCCCCCCACCTCACTCTCCTTCTTTATTAACATTGAACAGAAGCATTATTCTGTCGACATTCTTTATATCCCCATTTTTTGAGCTGCACCGAATCTTCCCTTTCTGTCTACGGCTTGTCAGCTGGGTTTGCAGTTTTTATTGGAAACATGACAAATTTTTCTATTTAACACTAGAATTTTTGATTGGCTTTCAGTTCGTTTTTTATCGATTATTATCCTTTCCTTTTTTCCAATTTGTCTTCAAGAGTTTTTTTTTATGGCAGCATCCTCACTTTTTTTGGCACTTGAACAATCTTGATAGCGTCGGGAACATTTTTCTTGTGAAAACAAAATTAACTTTTGGATTTTCCATGGAAAATTATTTGCAAAAAATAATTGCACATAATATAGTTAAATTAGTTTATAATTGCAAACATTTGCGTTTTGTGTGTACACACACAACTCAACCAACTACTTCGACCCTCCTGAAAGTATGCATTTGATTAATGGCATTCTCGACGAGAACCACAATTATGCAGCAAGCAAACCAATCTATTTATTCATTCTCTCTCTCTCTCTCTCTGCTTGCTTGTAGTTGCAAATGCAACGTCTTCTTGTTGCATGTTCTTAGCTTATTGCTGTTTGTGATATGCCATGATTAATGCATTTATCTTTTGCCCAGAAATATGCAATGATTAGCAAAGATAACCACTACAAAATTAAATAGAATATTAAATGCTTTTAAATGAATGAATGCTTGTTATAGTGGCTTCGACTAAAGCTTGCTTATTAAAATTTTAATGAAATGTGAATGTAAAATCCTTGTCATGTGGTGAAAAATAATATTGATAAAAACGTGTGGCATACATCAGAGGGCAACAAAATTAAAAATACAATACAAATAGGAGAAAACTTTTAGGTCTTCCATAAGAAAACCTCCTACGGAGGTCTCCTATTCTATAGAAGCCTCCTGCGGAGATCTTCTATTCTACAGAAACCTCCTACGGCGGTCTTCTTTTCTATAGAAACCTTCTACGGAGGTCTTCTATTCTATAGAAACCTCCTACGGAGGTCTTCTATTCTATAGAAGCCACCTACGGAGGTCTTCTATTCTATAGAAGCCACCTACGGAGGTCTTCTATTCTTTGGAAACCTCCAACGGAGGTCTTCTATTCTATAGAAACCTCCAACGGAGGTCTTCTATTCTATAGAAACCTCCAACGGAGGTCTTCTATTCTATAGAAACCTCCAACGGAGGTCTTCTATTCTATAGAAACCTCCAACGGAGGTCTTCTATTCTATAGAAACCTCCTACGGAGGTCTTCTATTCTATAGAAATCTCCAACGGAGGTCTTCTATTCTATAGAAATCTCCAACGGAGGTCTTCTATTCTATAGAAACCTCCAACGGAGGTCTTCTATTCTATAGAAACCTCCTATGGAGGACTTCTATTCTATAGAAAACTCCTACAAAGGTCTTCCATTCTATAGCACCCTCATACGGAGGTCTTATATTCTATAGAAGCCTCCTATGGAGGTCTTCTATTCTATAGAAACCTCCTACGGAGGTCTTCTATTCTATAGAAACCTCCTACGGAGGTCTTCTATTCTATAGAAACCTCCTACGGAGGTCTTCCATTCTATAGAAACCTCCTACGGAGGTCTTCTATTCTATAGAAACCTCGTACGGAGGTCTTCTATTCTATAGAAACCTCCTGCGGAGGTCTTCTATTCTATAGAAACCTCCTACGGAGGTCTTCTATTCTATAGAAACCTCCTACGGAGGTCTTCTATTCTATAGAAACCTCCTACGGAGGTCTTCTATTCTATAGAAACCTCCTACGGAGCTCTTCTATTCTATAGAAACCTCCTACGAAGGTCTTCTATTCTATAGAAACCTCCTACGGAGGTCTTCTATTCTATAGAAACCTCCGACGGAGGCCGTCTATACTGTGGAAACCTCTTACGGAGGTCTTCTATTCTATAGAAACATCCTACGGAGGTCTTCTATTCTATAGAAACATCCTACGGAGGTCTTCTATTCTATAGAAAACTCCTACGGAGGTCTTCTATTCTATAGAAAACTCCTACGGAGGTCTTCTATTCTATAGAAAACTCCTACGGAGGTCTTCTATTCTACAGAAACCTCCAACGGAGGTCTTCTATTCTATAGAAACCTCCAACGGAGGTCTTCTATTCTATAGAAACCTCCTACGGAGGTCTTCTATTCCATAGAAACCTCCTACGGAGGTCTTATATTCTATAGAAACCTCCTACGGAGGTCTTCTATTCTATAGAAACCTCCTACGGAGGTCTTCTATTCTATAGAAACCTCCTACGGAGGTCTTCTATTCTATAGAAACCTCCTACGGAGGTCTTCTATTCTATAGAAACCTCCTACGGAGGTCTTCTATTCTATAGAAACCTCCTACGGAGGTCTTCTATTCTATAGAAACCTCCTACGGAGGTCTTCTATTCTATAGAAACCTCCTACGGAGGTCTTCTATTCTATAGAAACCTCCTACGGAGGTCTTCTATTCTATAGAAACCTCCTACGGAGGTCTTCTATTCTATAGAAACCTCCTACGGAGGTCTTCTATTCTATAGAAACCTCCTACGGAGGTCTTCTATTCTATAGAAACCTCCTACGGAGGTCTTCTATTCTATAGAAACCTCCTACGGAGGTCTTCTATTCTATAGAAACCTCCTACGGAGGTCTTCTATTCTATAGAAACCTCCTACGGAGGTCTTCTATTCTATAGAAACCTCCTACGGAGGTCTTCTATTCTATAGAAACCTCCTACGGAGGTCTTCTATTCTATAGAAACCTCCTACGGAGGTCTTCTATTCCATAGAAGCCTCCTGCGGAGGTCTTCCCTTCTATAGAAGCCTCCTACGGAGGTCTTCTATTCTATAGAAACCTCCTACGCAGGTCTTCTATTCTATAGAAACTTCCTACGGAGGTCTTCTATTCTATAGAAGCCTCCTGCGGAGGTCTTCTATTCTATAGAAACCTACTACGGAGGTCTTCTATTCTATAGAAACCTGCTAAGGAGGTCGTCTATTCTATAGAAGCCTCCTACGAAGGTCTTCTATTCTATAGAAACCTCCTACGGAGGTCTTCTATTCTATAGAAACCTCCTACGGAGGTCTTCTATTCTATAGAAACCTCCTACGGAGGTCTTCTATTCTATAGAAACCTCCTACGGAGGTCTTCTATTCTATAGAAACCTCCTACGGAGGTCTTCTATTCTATAGAAACCTGCTATGGAGGTCTTCTATTCTATAGAAACCTCCTATGGAGGTCTTCTATTCTATAGAAACCTCCTATGGAGGTCTTCTATTCTATAGAAACCTCCGTAGGAGGTCTTCTATTCTTTAGAAACCTTCGTAGGAGGTCTTCTATACTATAGAAACCTCCTACGCAGGTCTTCTATTCTATAGAAACCTCATACGGAGGTGTTCTATTCTATAGAAACCTCCTACGGAGGTGTTCTATTCTATAGAAACCTCCTACGGAGGTGTTCTATTCTATAGAAACCTCCTACGGAGGTGTACTATTCTATAGAAACCTCCTACGGAGGTGTTCTATTCTATAGAAACCTCCTACGGAGGTGTTCTCTTCTATAGAAACCACCTACGGAGGTGTTCTCTTCTATAGAAACCACCTACGGAGGTCTTCTATTCTATAGAAACCTCCTACGGAGGTCTTCTATTCTATAGAAACCTCCTACGGAGTTGTTCTATTCTAGAGAAACCTCCTACGGAGTTGTTCTATTCTATAGAAACCTCCTACGGAGGTCTTCTATTCTATAGAAACCTCCTACGGAGGTCTTCTATTCTATAGAAACCTCCTACGAAGGTCTTCTATTCTATGGAATCCTCCTACGGAGTTGTTCTATTCTATAGAAACCTCCTACGGAGGTCTTCTATTCTATAGAAACCTCCTACGGAGGTCTTCTATTCTATAGAAACCTCCTACGGAGGTCTTCTATTCTATAGAAACCTCCTACGGAGGTCTTCTATTCTATAGACACCTCCTACGGAGGTCTTCTATTCTATAGAAACCTCCTACGGAGGTCTTCTATTCTATAGAAACCTCCTACGGAGGTCTTCTATTCTATAGAAACCTCCTACGGAGGTCTTCTATTCTATAGAAACCTTATACGGAGGTCTTCTATTCTATAGAAACCTCCTACGGAGGTCTACTATTCTATAGGAACCTGCTACGGAGGTCTTTTATTCTATAGAAACCTCCTACGGTGGCATTCTATTCTGTAGAAGGCCTACCTCTGAAGCCTACGTTGTGTGGTGTCTTCCATAAGAAGACCTTGTAGTCTTCTATAAAAAAATAACTTACGGTCTTCTTTAAACAGACTTTCTTTAAGAAGACCGTGTGGTCTTCCAGGAACTTGATTTAAAAACTTCTATTGCTTCTAAACGTTTTATTAGTTTTTGCCGGTCATTGACATCCAGCACATTGTTCTGGAGTATAATCCCCTCTTCACTCTCCGCCCATTCGTCGTCGAATGATAAATTGTATGTTCACAGGGAATCAGACCGAATGACAGTAGTTGGGTATTATGAGATTTATTTTCACGGTAGTGCTAAAAAAGGAAGTAACACACACCGAGCTATTATGGAAAAGAAAAGAAAAAAGGAAGAAGAACAACAAAAAAACTATAACAATATGTTGGAGCATACGAATGATAGTGCGTCGTTGTTCTTTAACAACAACAACGGACGACGACATTGTCACATAGACGACAATGGGAATGGTGAGATTGCAAAGAATAGAGAAGCAACAAAAAGAAAAAAATCACAACAAAAAACTATACAAAAGCTAGAGCAGAATCCAATTTATGTACTACACGAACAAAGATAGACTTCAGTCGCATAGAATAGTCGCACAATTTGTACGTGTTCGTAGTACTCCTCTACATGGACTATTGGAATGGTTTAAAGGCAAACAATGTCGTGGAGATAGTGAGTGGAGTGATAGTGCGACAGTATGGTCGGTCTAACAACATAACCGGTAACATCATCATTGACATAACACACTCACATACATGCAGTCATTGTGTCATTGCAATATAAACATTTATCATATCTGTGAGCCGTATCAAGAAGTCCAGGGAGTATTCCGTTGGAAGCAATAGATGTTTGGAAGCACTTCCCCCCTTCTAGCTTGCAGCTATAACTACGCTTTAACTTTTGTTTATAAACCAAAATTTTTCCTTTTCTCTTGTTAGAAGATAAAATGTGATGGCAAGCCACAAAGAAGCAGAAGATAATAAGTTGAGGTAGATTTGGGATTATGGAATCAGACGACATTAAACTAAGAAAAGATTGTTGGAAAAGGTAGATTGGTGTGGGCAATGTTAAGAGAGAGAGAAGGGGCTGTTGATATCATAAACGTGGTATATCCCTAAAAACACACCATTTAGTGGTAGTTATTGTTGCCGCCCCTTATGCTATGCTATACTTTGCAATATTAATAGCAATAAGTCTTTGTGCGGTTTTTGATATCGATTCTTTTGTCTTTGTTATCAAAAGGATACATTAGTGATCAGAATATATTGATAGCTTTGATTAAAGTAGAACGACATTGAATGTATGCGAAACTAGAGGAATAATTATTTGTTGCATACTTTCTGGCAAATATTAACGCATTAAATATTTCAAAGGAAAAACCAACCATACAGAAAGGTTTCTCAAAAAAAAAAAAAAAAAAAAAAAATATTTAAAAAATCCACGCTTCAGAGTCGTTGGTTGATGCAAAAAATACTATTTAAAAAAATCCACGCTTCAGAGTCGTTGGTTGATGCAAAAAATACTATTTAAAAAAATCCACGCTTCAGAGTCGTTGGTTGATGCAAAAAATACTATTTAAAAAAATCCACGCTTCAGAGTCGTTAGTTGATGCAAAAAATACTATTTAAAAAAATCCACGCTTCAGAGTCGTTGGTTGATGCAAAAAATACTATTTAAAAAATCCACGCTTCAGAGTCGTTGGTTGAAGCAAAAAATATTATTTAAGAAATCCACGCTTTAGAGTCGTTGGTTGAAGCAAAAAATACTATTTAAAAAATCCACGCTTCAGAGTCGTTGGTTGATGCAAAAAATATTATTTAAAAAACCACGCTTCAGAGTCGTTGGTTGATGCAAATATTATTTAAAAAATTTTGCAAATAGTCATAGTTTTTTTTTAAATATTTTTCAATAATCGTGGATTTTTTAAAAAATATTTTTCAATAATCGTGGATTTTTTTAAAAATATTTTTTCATTAATCGTGGATTTATTAAGAAATATTTTTTCATTAATCTTGGATTTATTAAGAAATATTTTTCAATAATCGTAGATTTTTTAAAAAATATGTTTTTCAATCGTCTTTTTTTAAAAATATTTTTCAATAATCGTGGATTTTTTAAAAAATATTTTTCAATAATCGTGGATTTTTTAAAAAATATTTTTCAATAATCGTAGATTTTTTAAAAAATATTTTTCAATAATCGCGGATTTTTTAAAAAATATTTTTCAATAATCGTGGATTTTTTAAAAAATATTTTTCAATAATCGTGGATTTTTTAAAAAATATTTTTCAATAATCGTGGATTTTTTAAAAAATATTTTTCAATAATCGTGGATTTTTTAAAAAATATTTTTCAATATCGTGGATTGTTTAAAAAATATTTTTCAATAATCGTGGATTTTTTAAAAAATATTTTTCAATAATCGTGCATTTTATAAAAAATATTTTTCAATAATCGTGCATTTTATAAAAAATATTTTTCAATAATCGTGCATTTTTTAAAAAATATTTTTCAATAATCGTGGATTTTTTTAAAAAAATATTTTTCAATAATCGTGGATTTTTTAAAAAAATATTTTTCAATAATCGTGGATTCTTTAAAAAAATATTTTTCAATAATCGTGGATTTTTTATAAATTTTTTTTTCAATAATCGTAGATTTTTTAAAAAAATATTTTTCAATAATCTTGGATTTTTTAAAAAAATATTTTTCAATAATCGTGGATTTTTTAAAAAATATTTTTCATTAATCGTGGATTTTTTAAAAAATATTTTTCATTAATCGTGGATTTTTTAAAAAATATTTTTCATTAATCGTGGATTTTTTAAAAAATATTTTTCATTAATCGTGGATTTTTTAAAAAATATTTTTCATTAATCGTGGATTTTTTAAAAAATATTTTTCAATAATCGTGGATTTTTTAAAAAATATTTTTCAATAATCGTGGATTTTTTAAAAAATATTTTTCAATAATCGTGGATTTTTTAAAAAATATTTTTCAATAATCGTGGATTTTTTAAAAAAGATTTTTCAATAATCGTGGATTTTTTAAAAAAATATTTTTCAATAATCGTGGATTTTTTAAAAAATATTTTTCAATAATCGTGGATTTAAAAAAAAAAAAAAAAAATTTCTCAATAGTCGTGGGTTTTTTTAAAAAAATGTTCTCAATAATCGTGAATTTTTAAAATGAAAAAAAAAAATTATTTAAAAAATCCACGCTTCAGAGCCGTTGAAAAAATTTTATTTAAAACATCCACGCTTCAGAGTCGTTCTTTGATCCAAAAAATATTTTATTTTTAAATTCACGCTTCTGAGGCTTTGGTTGATGCAAAAAAAATATTTAGAAAGATCAGTCTTACGCAAATTCTAAGGTAGTGCTTAATAAAGAAAGGTATAGGAGGTTTTTAAGACCCTCATTTTTCATTTCAAGGAATCTAAAAAAATCTATTCTTTTTTAAGAAGTCTTCACAAATCGAATTTTCTTCCCCAATAGTTCGGGTCTCTGCTACGAGAATTTAATTTAACTTCATTGACAACCGCCGCCACTATCTTTCATTTTTCCACTATCTTTCACCTCACCTGAATTCCCTTTACGATTATCACTTTTTCGCCATTCCACAACATTAACTTTGCCATAGTTTTAATGAAATAAGGCTCCCAAAGGTATGCAACATAAAATCTAATTTTCTCTGCTTCAGTGCCTCTCCCGCCTGCTGGTGGGGGTGATGGCATAACACAACTATTGTCTTTGCTCATCAATGCATTTTCTCTCAAAAGAATACCATAATCAATTTAGTTGTAATAATATTTCATGGCACTAAGGAAGCAGAGGAGGGTGGGTACAGAAAACACCGCCATTTCATTGAACACCAGAGCTGTTGACCACAAAATGACAAGCCAAGTTAATAACATTTCAATTGATGGAATATTGCTTTTGTCATTTCTTTCATAGACGAAAGAAGACGATGCCACCATTGTTTAGAGAAAATTTCAATTTCGGAACCAATAACCATTACATGCCAAGTCTTAACACTCCAACCCTTCCCTCATCACCTTACTTCCTTTTCCACTATTTTCTTTTTCTTCTTCTGTTACATGAAATATGAGTCGATTGTTTACATTATTTGACAGTATATCTATCCATGTACATGACATGCACTAGGCTAATATGTATAAACAAATATGTGTACACACGTGTAAATATACATTTTGTTATAACGCCCTAAAGTAGGCAATAGAAAACCGTCAATAGCCACAATATATGCAATAGACAATGACGCATTTAATAACATATTTGAAAGAAGACACTATATTGTGTGAATGTCAGTCTGTCTATATTCGTTGGTATATGGTAATATTCAAAAATGTTTTACAATCGTTGAAGTTGAGGTTCACCATTTAATAAGTCGCGAACTGTTAATATATTTTATAAAATATGAATATGTTTACATGAACTGAAGTGTTTTAGACACGATCTTATAATATGGACCATAACAAATAATTTTCGTGGAAGCTGCGTTGGTGGTAATATAAAAAAATGGGTAAAAATGTGTTGAAGTTAGCAAGCTTTTTTGTGTTTTTTCTTGATTTCTGGTCAAACGAGGGAAAATTCAGACCTGAGCTCAAAGAAAGGATTGAAGAATACCCCTTGGGCAACATGATGCTAATGTGTGACTTCTCGATATATACAGTGCATCCCTCTTAAATCGATGCTGACATTTTGAAGTTTTGAAATCGGGGTTTTTTGAATTTTTCTTATAATTGGAGGGCGCAACCAGATAATGACCTAATCTATTTATTGGATTGTAGAACTCGTGATTCCACGTCGTTTGATGTATATCTCATGAGTGTGCTCCCCACAGCTCCCTAGTAATAGGAGTCCAAAGTCGAATTTTTGGTGCGTAATTTTTCTTTAAAAACCTATTTTTTGGCTTCAAAATTTACAACTATGACTCAGGTACCCTTGAACCCCGTGTGATTTTAGTTTTTTTTCGCGCCGGATTCAATGAGCCCTACCGCGATCGAATCCATCCACTAAAACCGCTGATATAGATACCCTGAAAATAGGAAAATAAGCAAAATTTTATTTTGACTAATCCGCATACTTAACCGCGATTGCCCTTAAATTTTTTTACATAAATGGAATCCTTTATGCACGATTATAATATTTGTCAAAAAGGGGTGTCATGAATTTCAGAGATTCGGGAGTAGTATTCGTATTTAACCAAAAATAGAATCAGGTAGCACATCCGCGGTTCTTGACGAATCTGTATAAAATTTGTCTTATTGACGTATTTTTAACAGGCGGTCACTGAAATCGGATGCGCCTTATAATCATATGAACATCGCGTTATTTTTACCCACATGAAGCATTTTGGTGTAGTAAGATGCAACTGATGGCACACTTTTGCGGTTAAATGAAACATGGAAAAATGCAAACATATTGACAGAGATGCACTCGCTCTATGCGAAAAGCACATGCGCCTCAACTGATTTTAACTATTTCGCGCGTTATACGGTTTTTAACTTTTATGTTTTTTCTTTGATTGTAATATCAATATCACTCTTTATTTCCTAATTCTATTGCTTATCACACTATGCAAATATACTTTCACGATGATAAACTATTTTCCTTGAAGAGGTTTTAGCAAAATAATTCAGGTTTTGTTTGGAAATTTTGCGAAATAGTAGAATAACTCCCAAAAAATGTTCTCAAATTTTTCGTATTAAACCAAAAAATATATTCTTAAAATAATGTTCTAACAATAAACTTTTGTCTGTTGTTGTAGTTGCAATATGCAATTTAAAATCCTAATCTATAAAATTTTGGTCTCACATTTTTCTGGACATTGTCTAGATTCTGTACGTATTTTTAATTTATTTTTTAGAGATTTTTATGAACTCTGAGTTAGAATAAATAAAAATTACTCCAAGATTCCTTCATTATTTTTTTGATTTTCAGCGAAAATGAAAATAAATTTAACAAATATTTAGGCGTCTACGGATAGATATCAAATGTTGTTACCGATTTATATATACATTTTGGTATTACAACACAACGGGAATTTTTAAATATTTTTTCTTTATAAGGGAATAAAACCCCCCATAACTTTTGGGCGCAGCATCCAATTTTGTTAACGCGAACAGATTTGAAACCACGATTTTTTTCTTAACTCATGTACCAAAAATCGTGAATGTGCTTGTAAAAAAAATTTTTAATTTTTTTTCGATGGAATTGTAAAGGAAATTTGAAATTTACCATATTTGTTGTGGTAACTGTAAGTGACAAGAAACTAAAGGCCAAGGGGTGGGTGGCGGCTTGAGGTTAGAATGAAGGTTAAACGGGACTGGCCATATATTGCTGTTTGAGGACATTTTAATATAGACGACGTTTGATTAATGGAAAAATACCAGCTATTGATTGGAAAGTGTTGTGGTTAACTGGGGATTAGAGATGGAATGAAAGCAACAATAGTATTTAAAAATATTGAAAATATTACGAATTTAGGAAGGAGGTAATCCTTATTAGGATTGTACGTCCGTGTTTTGTAGTCGACTACTGAAATCTTAAACGTTACGTGCACGAATAACACTAACCCAGCAAAAAAATCCTCCCAAAACAATGGGTTTTGTAAGGGATTTTTGGCAGCCGAAACTACTTACAAAACCCCCTACTAACCCATGATTTAAACAAGGACATGTCGCACTGAATTGCTAGTTATTCTATGACCACTAGAATAACTAGTTATTCTATGGTCACCGGAAGTTAAAAAATAAGCTATAAGCTAACAAATATTTTTTTTATTTATAGATCAGTTTAGGTGGAATTTATTTTCTATTTCAACACAGTTCATATTTTTATTTTATTTAGCTATTTGCTGGACTTCTGCTGTGTAGCCGAACACACTACATACTAAGCCACGCACACGAACATTAAGGGTTGTTAAAACGCTTACATAAGCACCACCAAATATTCGATGTTTTTTTAACTAGAACTACCTGGCCGTCGGTGAGCGTTGAACACACAACCCTCTGATTTGTAGTCGGACACACTAGCTCTGTGCCACCGTACTCATAACTTAGTAAGGAGTAATATAAGTAGTTATTTTTGTTTACAATACTTTGTTATGGGTTACATAATGATTAACGGATCCGGATTTTTGCCTACTAAATAAATGTTTAAACTCTAAAAGGCCAGTAGGTCTTCCTGGATTTTTTTATTTTAAATATTTTTTTTCAACAACCGTGGATTTGTTAAAATATATAAAAAATAAATATTTTGGGGGTTATCATGAATGACATTTCCCCGTAATTTTTGTCTTTCCGCCGTTCCTACTTAAGGGAGAAAGTGAAAAAATTCACGGGGAATTGCAGTTCATGCCGTTCATAACCCCCTTCGTCAATAAACGTGAATTTTTTAAAAATATTTTTCATTAATCGTGGATTTTTTAAAAAATATTTTTCAATTATCGTGGATTTTTTAATAAATATTTGTTCAATAACCGCGGTTTTTTTAAAAATATTTTTTTTAATAGCCGCTGATTTTTTAAAGAAAATATGTTTTTCAATCGTGGATTTTTTTCAAAAATATTTTTTCAATGATCGCGGATTTTTTAAAAAACATTTTTTCAATATTTGCGAATTTTTTAAAAATATTTTTTCAATATTCGCGGATTTTTTGAAAATTATTTGTTCAATAATCGCGAATTTTTTAAAAAATATTTTTTTAAGTAATCGCAGATTTTTTAAAAATATTTTTTGTCAATATTTGCGAATTTTTTATTTTTTTTAATAGTCGCGGATTTTTTTAAAAAATATATTTTCAATTATTGTGGATTGCTTAAAAAATATTTTTTCAATAATAGCGGGTTTTTTAAAAAAATATTTTTTTAATAATCCCGGATTTGTTTAATATATTTTTTTTAAATATTATTTCAATAGTTGTGGATTTTTTAAAAATATTACTTTAATAGTCGTGGATTTAAAAAACATTTTTTTAGTAATCCTGATTTTTTAAAAATATTATTTAAACAATTTTTAATAGTCGTGGATTTTTTATTAAATATTTTTTGAACATATTTTTTCAACAATTTCAATAATTTTTTAAAAAAAAATTTTTTTAAAATTTCGAATTTAAAAAAAAAACAAATTTTTAATATCGCGTATTTTTTAAAAAAATAAATTTTTAACAATCACTGATTTTTCAATAATCGAGGTTTTTTTAAAAAATATATTTTCCATAATCGAGGATTGTTTTGAAATTAATTTTTCAATAATCGGGATTTTTTAAAACATATTTTTTTCAATAATCGGGATTTTTTTAAAATATATTTTTTTCAATAATAGCGGATTTCTTAATTTTTTTTTTCAATATTCGCAGATTTTTTCTAAACTATTTTTCAATAATCGCAAATTTTGTAAAAAATATTTTGTCAATAATCGCAAATTTTGTAAAAAATATTTTGTTAATAATCGCGGATTGTTTAAAAAATATTTTTTCAATAATTTCGGATTTTTTAATTTATTTTTTTAATAATCTCGATTTTTTTAAAAATATTTTTTCAGTAGCCGTGGATTTTTTAAAAACATTATTTTAATAGTCGTGAATTTAAAAAAAATATATATTAGTCCTGATTTTTTAAAAATATTATTTAAATAATTTTCAATAGTCGTGGATTCTTTATTAAATATTTGTTTAATAATCGTAGATTTTTGGTAAAAATATTATTTTTATTATAATCGTGTATTTGTTTCAAAAATATGTTTTTTATAATCGCGTATTTTTTTAAACATATTTTTTTTAATAATCGCGGATTTTTTAAAAAATATTTTTTCAATATTAGCGAATTTTTTAAAAAATATTTTTTTCAATACTCGCGGATTTTTTAAGAAATATTTTTTAATAATCGCGGATTTTTTCAAAAAATTTTTTTCAATAATTGCGAATTTTTAAAAATATATTTTCAATAATCGCGGATTTGTTAAAAAATATTTTTTCAATAATCGCGGATTGTTAAAAAATAAAAATATATTTTTCAATAATCGTGGTTTTTTGAAAACAGAAATTTTTCAACAATCGTATATTTTTTATAATATATATCGCGAATTTTTTTAAAAATATTTTATTTAATAAATGCTAATTTTTTTAAAAATATTTTATTCAATAGTCGTGGATTTTTTAAAAATATTATTTCAATAGTCGTGGAATTTTTAAAAATATTATTTCAATAGTCGTGGAATTTTTAAAAATATTATTTCAATAGTCGTGGAATTTTTAAAAATATTATTTCAATAGTCGTGGAATTTTTAAAAATATTATTTCAATAGTCGCGGATTTAAAAAAAAATTAATAACCCTGATTTTTTAAAAAAATATTTTTTTATTTATTCTGATTTTTTAAAAAATATTTTTCTTAATATACAGATTTTTTTAAAAATATTATTTAAATAATAGTGGATTTTTTTTCAAATTTTTTTTTCAATAGTCGTGTATTTTTTATTAAATATTTTTTAAATAATCGTGGATTTTTTCAAAAGTATCTTTGTCAATAGTCATGGATTTAAAAAAATGTTTTTCAATAATCCTGAATTTAAAAAAAAAATATATTTTTTTATTTTTAATTAATTTCTTGTTGGAGTCGAGCTTAATGACCGATGACTTCTGAAAGTGAAAAAGTAAAGCCGAAGTCTCGAACCCTTTGGTAGAGTCTCATGAGATATATCGACTGTGGATCGGCTTCGCTGTCATCTAGCTTTTCCTTTTTTAATGCAATTTGTTTTTTACAAAGACGAATATTTGTCCATTTATTGTATGGCTTCCATGACAAACGCTTAACATGGAAGTTATGAGTTTTGGTTCTGAACGCTAACACGCCGTGACATTTTGTTTCATGTGTTTTTCAAGGACGTTGGTTTTTATTTATTTTAAAATTTTGCCTTTTAGGGCGAAGATCATTCTTCATATTATTTTTTTATTTTTGTTCATGTTTTCTACACAACAAGACTTTAATCTTATAATTAAAGTGTAGATTTATAATCTGATTTTAATTAATTTCTCGGTGGAGTCGAACTTAATGACTGATGATTTTTTTAAAATTTTTTTTTTCAAAAATTGAAAAGTTTTTCAGAAATATTTTTTCAATAATTGTGAAATTTTCAAAATATATATGTACATATATATATAATCGTGGCTTGTTAATTTTTTTTTTCAATAATCGTGTTTTAAATATCCTTTTCAATATGTCATTAAAACTTATAATAAAACTTATTTTTGAAAATTTTTTAAGAAATATTTTTTCAATAATTGTGAAATTTTCAAAAAAAAAAAAAAATATATATATATATATTTTTTTTTGCAATAATCGTGTTTTGTTAATTTTTTTTTCAATAATCATGTTTTAAATGTCCTTTTCAATATATCATTAAAACTTATAATAAAACTTATTTTTGCATTAATTAAATTTTTATTATGAAAATACTTCTCCCCATAAAATGTTCTAAAAATATTGGCAAATTGTTCACTGAAAAAAAAAACCCAAAGACAATATATTAAACTGAAGTTATTTAAGGCTATTACGTGACCAAATTTCTTATTATTCACACAAAAAAGGACAAATCGCTTCAATCAAAAAAGCTAGAAAAAAACAATGCTCATAGCTTACGTCTTGCGTCTTTGGCCAGCAAGCCATAAAATATTATACTTGACTTGAAATATTTTTCTGAGGAATTTTCCAGTTCCTTTCCTCCACTGGTTTTTTGTTTGTAGCCTGTAAAGTGCTTTATCGTCAAGTTCTTTGGGTTTCCTTTGGACTTAATAAAAAGAAAATGATTTAAGCTTAGGAGAAAATGATTGTCGTGTCTGGAGAGAAATTGTCCCTAGGAGAGTAGGTGGTGGTGGTGTGAAGAAGGCGAAAAAGAATAAAATAGAAAAAAAAATGTAATAATGTAGGAAAAATTCCATTGATACGTGCCGTATTTGTTGTAACAATTTATTAAAAAAAAAATAGAAAAATATCTAAATTAAAAAATATTTTGTGTATTGGTTCTTCATTAGAGGGAGCATTAGACTACTCCATATATATTAGACATTGTCACCATAGGCTTTTTAAATATTCTGCCCTTGTTGTTTTTACGATATAAATACACTTTGCATACTTGTAGGCTGAGCTTCATATTGCTATTGAAACTAAAGTATACTTTGAGGCAGAGGAATATAAAAGGTAATTAAATTCGGGTTGTTGATAAAATTTTTAACCATTATCAAATGAAAAAATAAAAATTAATTTAGCCACTTAAAGCAATTGACTTTTTCGCATCAGTTATTGGCTGGCTTAAAATGTGAAAGAGTAAAGTGCAGGGCTATGTAATAGAATTCTAAGTTCCCCTTAACCTTCCTCCATTCCTTTATATTTCAAATTAGCCGATGAACTATTTGCTTCGAGGAAAACAATCGCTGTATGGGTTTCAGCCTTCATTGTTTTGTTATGCCACATTTTTTCCCTTTACTCTATCCTAAAAGTATGCACCAAAATTCGATTGCCAAATTAAAGAAGTGTTCTACAATAATTTTTAAACGTTTTCAATTTAAAATTTCTATTATATTTTTTTGTATTGTATTCTTCCTTGTCTGTTATTTTTTTCCTACATATTTTGTTCTTTTGTGTATATTTTTAAATTGTATAGCAACAGAACAGTTCAATCCCCTTTAGAAATCTGTTGTCATCACATGTTATTTATATATAGATTTCTTTCATTCTTCATATATACAACATATATTGTCATACTGACATGTATGAATAGCTAGAACCAAGCACAAAAAAAAACAAACCTTAATGGCAAATATTGTAAAAAAACCGAATGTCAGTGTCTATGTCATCACATCACATGGCCTTCTGCTGCTGCTGCTTGCTGTACCGGCAGCCTGATATGAAGTTGATATAACCTCTACCGCATAATAGAAGTGATGTGACACATACAGTTTCCTATGTTTGGAAAATTTTACATAGCCTTGCTGACTTGTTTCATATATTCTTGTCAGTTCATATCTCTTTTTTTTGCAATTTTTTTTGTCATTTTTTCCAATACCCTGATACATTGTGCTCCGGACGTTGTTCCATCATGTTGGAAACTAAATTTACCATATTGTTTATTGTCTGGCCTGTTTTACATCAAGCAGGCGGCTGATATGTGCTTCACTTGTGCAGTCTATCAGGGCTTGGGTTTAGTGTATGCAGTTCATCTATACACTCTCCTGTCACATGAATTATTTATATATTGTTTCCCTGTTGCAGTGATATTTTTTGTGATGATGTTGCTTGAGGGTAAATCTGTTAACCATAACCCTCCTCCTTGCAACTGAAAAATCCCAACCAGGCATGGCATATTCATGACAAAGACATTTTGTTATGCAGCAAAAATTCTGAATTGTGTAAACTTTCTGTCAAAATCAGCATAAATTCATAATGTATTTATTGGTCTAATGAAAAACAAGGAAGAGTTTTCTCCGGTAAAAGTTTACAATTTATAGTTTCAAGAGTAGACTCGCTGTATCCGATGTTATATATTAAACATATAAAAGGTACTTTCTCAATATTCCACAATGCCAATGATTTAACATGAATATAAAATCTTAAGGTATACCTGATTACACAGAACAAAGATATTGTCACTGGAAACATATTCCGATAGCTATATCTGGTGGTTATGTAACGCGTTAGATTGTAGATCACAAACAGAGCGATTTTATTGAATTTGGTTCTAGCTTAAGTACTAATCGTGAGAAGAAATAGTAGGGCGTAAATATAATAGTAATAGTTTACAGTTGCATAAAATGATATATCGAAAGTAGTAATGGACATTAATGAGTGGTTTCATAAGAGTAATAGATTAAATAATTTACATGGTTGCATTTTGTCTGTTAACTTTAAAATTCAATGAATCAATCACAATGGGAAATTGGAATATTTACAAGCTCACAATGACAAAGGTACAAAACTATGAAAATTGTTACTATTGAAATGTAGAGGACATGAACGTGTAATTATTGAAATATGGATTGCTTCAGTCTCCCCCTCTGTTGCTGAAAGCGTCCCGATGAAGCATCAGAAATTACGGATTGTTGAACTTCTATTGTAACCTGCAATAGGATTGTTGCATCTGTTCAGGATGGACTGCATCAGGAACAATCGGTTGTTGAAACTGCTATTGTACCAATAAGACTGTAGTAATTGCATAAAGATGGCGTTGAAGAATTTCTGCGGAACCTCCCCCTAGAGTAAAGGTGACTAACTAACGATAGAGGTGGATGTATTTTGCCTTCCCCTGGAGTAAAACTGTGTCGTACACGTACATTGTTGGTGATTCATCAACCTTCTTTTTCTCAACATAGTTCGCGGTTCATTTTGCAGGATTATTTGTCTCACTCTGGAGCAAAACTACATCGTACACGTACATAATAGATGATTCATCAAGCTTCTTTTCAACAGGCGTTCTCTTCTTGTGGGTCATCTTTGGATACTAATGCGGCAATTGATTGTTCCAATAATTACGTTGTGCTATTAATTTTATTGTTGTTGTCCTCGGCTATTACTCACAAATTATGATTGGTGTGGTCGTGATACATGGCCACGAGTTGGGCGTCATTATAACAGTCTAGTGTCGATTGTTCAGGAAAACATAAACAAGGATTGATGTATTATACTGCCGAACGGACAAATTGTCTCAATTTGATCTTATCTGATAGTTACATAACGTGTTAGAATGGAGATCACTCCTTGTGATCTTCTCTGATGGTTATGTAACGCGTTAGATTGTAGATCACAGAGCGATTTTATTGAATTTTGTTCTAGCTTAAGTACTAATCGTGAGTAGAAATAGTAGGGCGTAAATATATTAGTAATAGTTTACAGTTGCATGAAATGGTATATCGAAAATAGTAATGGACATTAATGAGTTGTTTCATAAAAGTAGTAGATTTAATAATTTACATGGTTGCATTTTGTCAGTTGGCTTTAAAATTCAATGAATCAATCACAATGGGAAATTGGAATATTTACAAACTCACAATGACAAAGGTACAAAACTATGAAAATTGTTACTATTGAAATATAGAGGACATGAAAGTGTAATTATTGAAATATGGATTGCTTCAATTTTTAATTAATTTCTTATTAGAATCGAGCTTAATGACCAATGATGCAAATGAAAAAGGAAAGCCGAAGATTCGAAACCACACAACCACCACTATGTGACATGTTTCGCCTTTGGTAGAGACACTTCGGCTTCGCTATCATCTAACTTTTCCTCTTTCAAATGCAATTTGTTTTTTACAACGCTGAATATTTGTTCAATTATTGAATGGCTTTCATGACAAACGCTAAGCCTAGTCTTTGAAAGTTATGAGTTTGGCTCTGAACACTAACACGCCGTGGCAACACTTACTTCACGTGTTCTTTATTTGAAAATTTTGCCTATTAAGGCGAAGATAATTTTTAATATTACTTTTTAATTGTGCCATTCCAACACTAAATATTATGTTCTTAAAATTTTGTTTAAAAAAACTTACGTGGATTTAAGTTAATTTTGAAAAATTTTCTTTAATTTAAAAAATCTGATTTGTAACGTAAAACTTTATTAACAATTTACTTTATTTGAATTAATTTTACAACAACAACAACTGTATAGAATTACACTCGCTATTGACGTCATTCATTGTAATCCCTTCTACTCTCTCTCTCTCTTATTTATTACCTCTGCCCCTTTTGTTGTTTATATTCATCCATTCGTTTGTATGTGTATTTGCGAATAGGTTAGCATTTCGCCTGAACTTTAATGAACATCCTAGACTGAGGAGGCTAGAACAGTCTATGCATCTGCGAGCGAGTATAAATACGGGAGGGTAGCAGGTGGGTGAGTTCAGTTGTAATTCAGACCGCAAATTAAAACCGTTCGTTAGAGAAGAAGTAAAGAGTAAACCTGTGTACTTAGTAAAACCTCTCAAATATCCTTCCATAGTTCTTAAAACGACCACAAAAATATAGTCGATTTCAAAATGAGAAAAAAAGATTTTCGGAATGCATTACTCTTACTCTCTCTCTCTCTTATTTATTACCTCTGCCCCATTTGCTGTTTATATTCATCCATCCGTTTGTATGTGTATTTGCGAATCGGTTAGCATTTCGCCTGAACTTTAATGAATATCCTAGACTGAGGAAGCTAGAACAGTCTATACATCAGCGAGTATTAATACGGGAGGGTAGCAGGTGGGTGAGTTGAGTTGTAATTCAGACCGCAAATTAAAACCGTTAGTTAGAGAAGATGCAAAGTGTAAACCTGTGTACTTAGTAACACCTCTCAAATGTCACTAAAACGACCACAAAAATATGGCCGATTTCAAAACAAGTAAGAAAGGTGTTAAGTTCGGCCGGGCCGAACTTGTTATACCCTCCACCACGAGTTGTATTGAAGTAAAATAGAATGAATAGTTTCCTTTCGTGTATGACTTAAGGCACGTCGATCTATACCGACAAATTTCTGGCGGAAAGTTTTTAGACTCAAAGAAGACTAAATACCAAATATTTCGGTAAGAGAATGGGGCTAAAACTTAAAAAATATCGCAAATTAAGAAGTACGCTTCTATGGGGATAATAGGAAGACCTGGACCTATACTGATAATACTGTTCTGGAATATTTGATAACCTCTTGGAAGACTAAATGCCGAATTTCAGGCATTTCAGTGGGATATTGATCAAAACGTGGACCTATACCGACGGATTTTAGACGGGAATGTACCCCCCACGAAGACTAAGTACTAAATTTCAGCTATTTCGGTGTGATAATGAAGCTAAAACCATCAAAATACCGAAAATCGGGAGGTACCGTTCTATGGGGGCTATTTGAAGGCGTGACCGATACCGACAAAATACTGGGGGAAAGTTTTATACCCCCAACGAAGACTATGTACCAAATTTCAGTCAATTCGGTGTGATAATGAAGCTAAAACCTTCAAAATACCAAAAATATCGGGAGGTACCGTTCTATGGGGGCTATATGAAGGCGTGAACCTATACCAACAAATTTCAGGTGGAAAGTTCTACACACCCAACGATAACTAAATACCAAATTTCAGCCATTTTGGTGGGATAATGAAGCTAAAACCTCCAAAAAACCGAATATCGGGAGGTTTCGTTCTATGGCGGCTATATGAATGCGTGGACTTATACCAACAAATTTCAGGTGGAAAGTTTTATACACCCAACGATAAATAAATACCAAATTTCAGCCATTTTGGTAGGATATTGAAGCTAAAACCTTAAAAATACCGAAAATCTGGAGGTACCGTTCTATGGGGGCTATATCAAAACGTGGACCGATATATCCCATTTTCAATACCAACCATCCTGCAAGTAATAAAAACTTCTGTACCAAACATTGACTCTCTATCTTTAAAATTGCGAGCTGTATCTTGGTTTCAACAGACAGACGGACATGGTTAAATCGACATAGCGTTTTATGCTGATCAATAATATATATACTTTATAGGGTCTCCGACGAATATTTCGATGTGTTACAAACGGAATGACAAATGTAATTATACCCTCTATATGGTGGAGGGTATAACGAGAAAAAAGATTTTTGAAATGCATTACACGTTTTTTAGCAATTTTTCCATAGAACACCAACCTTTATACAAAGGTTTTTTAGCCAAATTTTGTCCTTAACGGTGTCGAGATGCATTTCTGACTACGTCCCTGGTAAATACCATTTGGTCATCTAGACGATGTGGTCTCCTATAAAAAGACCATGAGGTCTTCTATACAAAGACTCTGTGGTATTGCATGCGAAAAAAAGGCATTCAGGTTTTCTGAAGGAACAATTGGTTCTCTTCTATAAGATGGTATTGCCGTTTTCTATATAAAGATATTGTGGTTGGTCACGTATAGGAAGACCATGTGAATTTCAATGTGAAGACGTTGTAGGTAAAGACATTGGGCACTTCAATACGAAGTAGATATATAATGACGATCAGATTTTCGACAGCATTGTCATGTAAGATTTTCAGAAATGTTGTCATCACTGAATTTAGCGTAGACACAAACAAAAAAAGGTATGTTTTCCATAGGACACCAACCTTTATACAAAGGCTTTTAGCCAAATTTTGTCCTTAATGGTGTCGAGATGCATTTCTGACTACGTCCCTGGTAAAGACCACTTGGTCATCTAGACGATGTGGTCTTCTATAAAAAGACCATGAGATCTTCTATACAAAGACCCTGTGGTATTTCATGCGAAAAAGGGCATTCAGGTTTTCTTAAAGAACAGTTGGTGTTCTTCTATAAGATAGGATCGCAGTTTTCTATATAAAGATTTCAATGTGAAGACGATGTACATACATATGTAAATACATTGGTCACTTCAATACGAAGAAAGTAGATGTATAATGACGATCAGATTTTAGATAGCATTGCCATCTAAAATTTTCAGAAACGTTATCATCACTGAATTTAACGTAGACACAAACAAAAAAGGTGTGTTTAATAGGTTGCGGTGTTCTTCTATAAGGTGGTATTGCCGTTTTCTATATATAAAGATATTGTGACCGACCACAATATGGGAAGACCATGTGGATTTCAATGTGAAGACGATGTAGGTAAAGACGTCAAGCACATCAATACGAAGAAAGTAGATATATATAATGACGATCAGATTTTCGACAGCATTGCCATCTAAGATTTTCAGAAATGTTGTCACCACTGAATTTAGCGTAGACACAAACAAAAAAGGTGTGTTTAATTGGTTGCAAAGACATACAACTGTAAAGATTAGACATAATGCATAATGCAGTTAAATTTTACTATTAAACCCAGGTGGCGCTTGTGTATAACAGAAACACAATGTTTCAAAAGCTGTTTAAATGGAACGAACAACATCTTCTGTATGAATTTATAACGAAAAACCATCAATAAGATATTTATAGTGTCCAATCACAACGACAATCTGGATAAAAATTGTAAAATATGGTCCTAAACCTTATATCAAAAACAAGGGCTGCTAAGAATGTTATCTGTTATGATTACAGATTTCTTTTATTCAGTGACTTATAATGAAATTTCATTTGGAACATTTCTTTCTTTAACAGTATTCCCAAAAAGTAAAGGATTTTGCTAGATTTTGATTCAGTATGGAATTATGTAAAATTAACAGTCCAAAATTAAAGCACATAATTTCATCCTAATATATATATACATCTGTAATCTAATTTTCTTAAGGAAATAGTATACCTAGGTATATGGTTTATTCTGAAACTCATAGTGAAATTTTGTGTAGAATTTTTTTGACACTTTTCACCTAGAACCAAGTTTCATATTACTTTCTTGTATCAATTCGAAAAAAGAAGGAAAAAAATTTCACCAAAAAAATTGGGAAATATTTTCATGTTTTTTTTTTTTTCTAGCAAAATTGATAGTCCTCTTTTTATGATATATAATGTAAATAGACATTTCATTTCTTTAGTGAAATTTGACGAAGAATATTTTTGTCTTTGACGTCATCTCTCTAAAATTATGTTTTGTGGAACAATTTTGAATAAACTCAAATGAAGTCCGACTTTAACCCTAAAACGTGTTTTTTTATTTTTTGAGATTTCTGGCGATTAGATAAGATTTACATATTTCGAATATTCTGAGACCTATAGTAAAATATGATGGCGAACAAGTTTGTAGTATATTTGGATTTGAAATAATCACATTTTTAATGAGCTTTTGAAAGATTTCCGAAAAAAGGACCAAAAAGACTCCTTTTATGAACCGCATAAGGATTAAAATGTTTAACAAAAATATTGCCCACATCCTCCTCTGTAAAGTTGCCAAAGACACTACATACCTAATATGCAAGGATTCCATAATATCTTAACTCGAATATTTCGATCCTACTTTGGTTACTTTCCGATGTAACCTTTAAAAACGACGATACACGTGTCTCATATTTTATGCTCTACTGTCTCATAATCTACTCAGTTTTCCTTGTCAATTTTTGTTTGTTGTCGCACAGTGTAATGAACAGATTTTCGGCGGCATTGCCATTATAAACAGCTGTCTTTGAATAATCTTTTTTAGCAGCATGTTTATTCATGCTCCTGATTGACAGATGTTTATGATAGGGATGGGTAAGTCGACTTTCGATTAATCGATTAGTCGACTTTTTGCAGATAAAAGTGTAAAAATCGTATTCGACTTTTGGCGGGAGGGAAAATCGCATAATCGATTACCTTGTGATCGATTTTCGAGTTTGCCCATTGATTGCTGACTTGGTGTTTTGGCGGTTTCACATTTTCAAAAGAAAACTCGAAAATCGACGAATAATCGATCATAATCGATTTTCTGCGGTTATGAAAAAGTCGAAAGTCGAGTTTTAGGACAAGTGAAATAATCGCCAGACCGCAAAAATCGCAATTTTAGTTTTAGACCAAAATCGAAAAGTTGAAAAATCGATTATTGCTTTCCACTACCTATCCCTAGTTTATGATGACAATGTCCCGAAAAATCTGCTCCCCATTATATATGCCGTGATGTTAACCACAGTCTGGTAGTCAACTAGAAGATCATTTACACTTTTGGAGGCACACTTTGGTGGCAACTAGAAGAACATTCGAATTATTATCTTTGGCTCCATCTGGAAACAAGAAGTAGAACATACTAAGCGTTGCTAATTTTAGATGGCAATGACGCTGAAGATCCGCTCCCCATTATATATGTATGCCGTGATGTTAACCACAGTCTGGTAGCCAAATAGAAGATCATTCACACCTTTGGTGGCAACTAGAAGAACATTCGATTCATTATCTTTAGACGTGTGTCTATGCTATTTGGTTCCATCTGGAAAGAAGTAGGTGAACATATTAAACACACATTTTGGTTTGTGTCTACAATAAATTCAGAGATGATAGCGTTGCTAAATTTAGATGGCAATGCCGCTGAAAAATCTGTTCGCCATTATATATGCCATGATGTTAACCACAGTCTTGTAGTCAACTAGAAGATCATTCACACCTTTTGGAGCCACACTTTGGTGGCAACTAGAAGAACATTCGAATAATTATCTTTAGGAGTGTGTCTATGATATTTGGCTCCATCTGGTACCAAGTAGGTGAACATACTAAACACACTTATTGGTTTGTGTCTATGCTAAATTCAGTGTGGACGCGTTGCTAATTTTAGATGGCATTGCCGCTGAAAACCTGCTCCCCATTATATATGCCGTGATGTTAACCACAGTCTGGTAGCCAACATGAAGATCATTCACACCTTTTGGAGCCACACCTTTGGTGACAACTAGAAGAACATTCAAATCATTATCTTTAGGAGTGTGTCTATGCTATTTGGCTCCATCTGGAAAGAAGTAGGTGAACATACCAAACACACTTTTGTTGGTTTGTGTCTACGCTGAATTCAGTGTTGGAAACGTTGCTAATTTTGGATGGCAATGCCGCTGAAAATCCGCTCTTCATTATATATGCCGTAATGTTAACCACAGTCTGGTGGCCAACTAAAAGATCATTCACACCTTTTGGATCCACACCTTTGGTGGTATTAGAAGAACATTAGAATCATTATTTTTAGGAGTGTGTCTATGCTATTTGGCTCCATCTGGAAAGAAGTAGCTGAACATACTAAACAAACTTTTTGGTTTGTGTCTACCTTGAATTCAATGTTGGAAGTGTTGCTAATTTTAGATGGCAATGCCGCTGAAAATCCGCGCCCATTATATATGCCGTGTTGTTAACTACAGTCTGGTAGCCAACTAGAAGATCATTCACACCTTTTGGAGCCACACCTTAGGTGGCAACTAGAAGAACATTGGAATCATTATTTTTAGGAGTGTGTCTATGCTATTTGGCTCCATCTGGAAAGAAGTAGGTGAACATACTAAACACAATATTTTGGTTTGTGTTACGCTAAATTCAGTGTTGGAAGCGTTGCTAATTTTAGATGGCAATACCACTGCAAATCTGCTCCCCATTATATACCTACTGGCCTACTACACGAAAGATAGTTATTTCAGAGAACTTCTTCATCTATTTTCATATGAGAATACCTTCTGCTTTTCTACGAAAATTACTTTTGGTATTGTATTAGAAGACCTCTCATCCTTCTTTATTATGATCATGAATATCCTAAAATATTTAAAAAATAGCCAACTAGAAGATCATTCACACCTTCTGGGGCCACACCTTTGGTGGTATTAGAAGAACATTAGAATCATTATTTTTAGGAGTGTGTCTATGCTATTTGGCTCCATCTGGAAAGAAGTAGCTGAACATACTAAACACACTTTTTGGTTTGTGTCTACCTTGAATTCAATGTTGGAAGTGTTGCTAATTTTAGATGGCAATGCCGCTGAAAATCCGCGCCCATTATATATGCCGTGTTGTTAACTACAGTCTGGTAGCCAACTAGAAGATCATTCACACCTTTTGGAGCCACACCTTAGGTGGCAACTAGAAGAACATTGGAATCATTATTTTTAGGAGTGTGTCTATGCTATTTGGCTCCATCTGGAAAGAAGTAGGTGAACATACTAAACACAATATTTTGGTTTGTGTTACGCTAAATTCAGTGTTGGAAGCGTTGCTAATTTTAGATGGCAATACCACTGCAAATCTGCTCCCCATTATATACCTACTGGCCTACTACACGAAAGATAGTTATTTCAGAGAACTTCTTCATCTATTTTCAGTTGAGAATACCTTCTGCTTTTCTACGAAAATTACTTTTGGTATTGTATTAGAAGACCTCTCATCCTTCTTTATTATGATCATGAATATGCTAAAATATTTAAAAAATAGCCAACTAGAAGATCATTCACACCTTTTGGAGCCACACCTTTGGTGGCAACAAGAATAACATTCTAATCATTATCTTTAGGAGTGTGTCTATGCTATTTGGCTCCATCTGGAAAGAAGTAGGTGAACGTACAAAGATATATAACATAACAAGATGGGACATTTCCATTGCTACTATACATTGGCAGATGGCGCTGGGTGTCTTACATAATGCTAATTTACAATAGGATGACATGAATTTATGTTATACTTGTTTTTGTTGCCGCCGTGTTCTGTTAGTTGTCAGCTATACACAAACACCCTCTATGGTTTAATAGTAAAATTGAAATGTATTATACACCATGTCCAATCTTTACCATTGTATGTCTTTGGAACATACTAAACACACTTTTTTGGTTTGTGCCGACGCTAAATTCAGTGTTGGAAGCGTTGCTAACATTAGATGGCGCTACCGCAGAAAATCTGCTCCCCATTATATCCCTACTGGCCTACTACACGAAAGATAGTTATTTCAAAGAACATCTTCATCAACTTTCGTATAAAAATACCTTCAGATTTTTTACGAGAATTACTTTTTGTTATTGTATGAGAAGACCTCTCCGCCTTCTTTATTAAGATCATCAATATCCTAAAATATTTAAAAAATATTTTTGAAATTAAATTTCTAATAAATATTTTGATAATTTACCCAAAATCTTTCAATCCCTAAAAATATACCATAGAAAACACAATTTTGTTTATAATAATAATAATAATAATAATAATAAAGTTCTTAATCTTCGAGAATTAAGGCTACTAATTAACTTTATCATTAATTTTGTATTATAATTTGCAGAAAAAAGAATACAACACAGATATGAAATTAAACAGAAACAAAGTTTGAACAGAATTATGGCGGCGGCTGGTTGACAACGCTGCGATTGTCAATGGGCTGTCATATCTAAGGGATTTTATTAGCTTCATTTTGCGCACAGAGTCAAGATAAAATCCTTAATGACATGACAAAATTCGTGGGAAAAAAAACGAAAAAAAAACAAGAAAGGAAATAAAGTTAGAAAGAACACAACCACTAACAAAATGCGTTTAAATGTCTGCTGATAAACTTTTTTGCTCTTGAGCCATTGCTGGTTTTTTGAGATTTTTTCACAAATTAAAGTATACTTTTTGGAGGCAATTTTAACATAGCTTAAAGTATAATTTTAGGAAGCTTGGAGCATGATTTTAAGGATTACTTCTAGAAAATCAAAATTGTTACAGAAAACACAAACAAATTGCGTTTAAATGTCTGCCGATAAACTTTTTGCTCTTTTGTTTGCTGTTTTTATTTGAGATTTTTTTTAACAAATTAAAGTATACTTTTTGGAGGCAATTTTAATATAGCTTAAAGTATAATTTTAGGTAGCTTTGCGCATAATTTTAGGGATTACTTCTAGAAAACAAAAAAAAATTACTTGTGGCAATAATGCCTACAAATATTAACGTATACTTTTAGGCTTTTCACTCATGGATTTTGTATATCAATTTTCTAAGAAAATCTCTTGGCAAGGTTGTGTTTGTTTTTTTCGAAAAAAGGTCAAAGTCATCATAATCTGTTGCCTGAAAAGTATTTCCAAAGAAGAATCAAAGCCATTTTGTTGTGGTCTATTACATTTCAATGCCTTTCTTTTGTATTTGTCCATACATCCATTTGACAATTATCAGGATAAAGCCCTTGGGGGTGGAGGAACTTTTTAATAGGTAAAGTTTGTTGTCGTTATTTTGCCATAATTTTGGACTTAATTTTTAATGACTTTTTCTTGTGAATTTCTCACATTTATGTTTTCACTTCCTGGCCCAGATAAGGAAGGTGGATAAATGAGCGTTGAAATATTTCCCCACCAAAAAAGAAAGCAAAGGAGGAGACAGGGAATTTTATGAGCAAGACGAAGAAGATCTGAAAAAACAAATGTTGTTTTCCCTAAGTGTGTCATCACCTGCTTTTGTTTATTGTAGCACAGTTTTGTTTTATTAATAGCCGTTGTGATTTTTTCTTCTGCTGGCGCCTAAAAGATGCTTAAATGACACAGATTTCTTAAAGAGGAAAAAATACAGAAAGTTGGGCATATAAAGAGAGGAGTACAAAAACTAAAATGAATTATTCTTCCACAATGAATTCACCAAACTTTCCTGCGTTATAAAACAATTCTCATTTCCCCCCAAAACTAATCCTTCTAAAATAACTTCTTAACCACAGGGTTGGCACACCCACAAAAACTAAAGTATTAAACAACTGTCATTTGCCTGTAATGAGTTGTAGTGGAAAGATGAAGAAAACTAATAATTTCCATTCACTCCCTCCCCAAACAATGAGACTTAACAACAAAACTTTTATTAGTAATATAAAAATATAAAAAAATTATGTTTGGAAATTACCTATCCTGTATTATTTTTGTATTCTTTATAACTTTCATTACTTCCTTTCTTGTTCTTTCCCATCCCCAACCCCAACGTCATCAGCCCACCACAAAAAAAACTTTTCCCCTAATTTGTTGTAATGAAAATGACATCATTTCATGCAACACGCACTTTTGTGTTTTCCTTCCCCCACTTTCCCACCATTCCTTTAACTTTGTGTTGTAAACAAAATGTTAATGTCATTTACATGCCATGGCTGGCTGGCTGTCTCTTCGACAGCCTGTCCACCATTATAGATATTTTGACTTTAATTGTTAGTAAATTAGCCACCACAACAACAAACACCACCATTCAAACACGCTTGCCCAAGCTCCATCCGCTCCTGCCGCAAATTAACGCGTCATATTTTCATTATTAGCCGATGCATAGAATTAAAGACAGTAGTGGAAATATTAATGAATAAGAAATTTTCCATTTGACAGATTGACAAATATTGGATTTTGCAAAGCGCCTAAAGCTATGCATGGCGAGAATGACAAATGCCATGTTGTAAGAAAATTAATTAAATACGTAATACGTAATGTGAATATATTAATATAAATGTATATTAAAATCCAACTGCAAAGTAAGACAACTAATTAAGGTGAAAAAGTAAAGCATATCTGTAAGGCGTCACTAACTTATTGCATATAAAGAAGGCGAGAATATCAAAAGATGTCAATGGAAATGACAAACAAAGACCATAAGGTATTCTTATAGAAGACCACAGGGTCTTCTTACAGAGGACCAAAAGGTCTTCTTATAACGGACTTCTTATAAAATAGAAAAGATCTTTCAATAGCAGACAAACAGATCATCAAAATGTGTTCCTAGTGTATACTTAAAGGTCTTCCAAGAAGAAGAAGAAATGGTCTTCCAAGAGAAAGAAGAAAAAGTGGTCTTCCACTGGAAGACAGAAAACCAAAAGTTTTTATTATAGAAGGAGGTCTTTTTACAGAAGATCACCCGGTCCTCTTATAGACGACCACAAGGTCATCTTATTTTGGTATTCTTTAATAAGAACCTTGACCTTTTTGCGAATGCTCTTCCCATAGAAATCCAAAAGGCGTTATTATAGAAACCCAAAAGCTCTTCCTCTCAAAAAAGACAAATGGTCTTCTTAAAGACGACAAAAGTCTTCTCATACAATACCGAAAGTTCTTCCCATAGACTTATAGAATACCGCAAGGTCTTTTTACAGAAGACCACAAGATCTTTTTAAAGAAGACCACATGGTCTTCTTATGGAAGACCAAAAGGTCAGCTCATAAAGGCCACAAGCTCGTGTTATATAAGACCACAAGTTCTTATTAGAGGAGACCACGCACTGTTCTTATAGAGACCACAAGAACACAAGGTTTTCTTTAAAAGAACAGAAGGTCTTCTTAGAGAAGGCCGCAACGCATTCTGATAGAAAGTTAAAAAAAAACCTTTTCATAGAAGACCGAAAGATCTTCCCACAGAAGACCGCAAAGTCTTCTCATAGAAGACCAAAATGTCTTCTTATAGAAGGTCAAAAGGTCTCCATATGGAGGACCAAACTGTCCTCTTATAGAGGAAAAGATGAAGGAAGACCATAAGGACTTCTTATAGACGACCACAAAGTTTTCTTGCAGAAGACACCTAGGTCATCTTGCGGAAAAACCTTCTTATAGAAGACCACAAGTTCTTCCTAAAGAAGACCAAAAAGTCTTCCGAATAAAGAACAAAAAGTCTTCTGAATGAAGAACAAAAATTCTTCTGAATGAAGACCGAAAAGTCTTCCGAATGACGACCAAAGGGCCTCTTTATACATTACCAAAAGGATTTCTTTAAGAAGATAAAGGGATCTTTCCAAAGGAGACCGAAAATTATTTTCATAAAAGACCGATAATTCCTCTTAAAGAAGAAACTCACAGAAAATTTCGTTTCACAAAAGGTCTCATTATTGAAGAGCAAACGTTCTTCTCAAAGAAGACTTAAAGGTCTTATTAAAGAAGACCAAAAAGGTCTTCTCATAGAAGCCCAAAAGGTCTTCTCATAGAAGCCGAAAGACCTGCTTTAGGCGACAAACAGTCTTCTTACTGAAGACCAAAAAGACTTCTTAAAGAAGATCAAGACAGAAAGTTCTCTAATAGAAGTTTAACATCCGCCTTATAGAAGACCAAGACCAAAAGGTTTTCTCAAAGAATACCAAAAAGACTTCTCATAGAAACTCAAAATTCCTGCTTTTAGAATATGAAAAGGTCTTCCGAAAAAGAAGACCCAAAACCCTGCTTTTAGAAGGCCCAAAGGTCTTCCTAAGCTCTGAGTTAAAAACAAAAAAACATGAAAAATGAGTTTTTTTGGTGGCCCGTTAAGAAGCCCAACAAGTTTTTTCAAAGAAGACCAAAAGGTATGCTAATAGAAGCCCAAAGGACCTGCTTTTAGACGACGAAAAGTCTTTTTACTGAAGACCAAAAAGGACTTTTAAAGTGGATCAAGTGGGACTAAAAGGTCTCCTTATGACGACAAAAGGTCTTATTAAAGAATACCAAAAGTCTTCTCTAAGAAGACAGAAAGTTCTCCCATAGAAGTTTGACATCCACCTTATAGAAGGCCAAGAACAAAAGTTTTCTCAAAGAATACCAAAAAAACTTCTTAAAGAAACCCATAATGCCTTCTTTTGGAATATGAAAAGGTCTTCTTAAAGAAAACCAAAAACGCTGGTTTTCCCATAGATGCCCTAAGCCCTGATTTTAGACAACGGAAATGCCTTTTTAATGAAGACCAAAAGGACTTCTTTAGCTGATGGCCATTGTAGCCAATGCTATGTCTTGTATTTAATACAAGTTAATATTATAAATAAATAAATACAAGGACTTCTTAAAAAAGATCAAAAGGTCTTCTCAAAACTGGCCAAAAGGTCATCTTATAGAAGATCAAAATTTTTTCCCATAGAAGCCCAAAAAGTCTCCTTTTGAATAAAAAAGCTCTTCTTAAAGAAGCCCAAAAAGTCTTCTAGTAGAAGATTGAAAGTTCTTCCATAGAAACTCAAGATGCCATCTTATAGGGCAAGATGTCATCTCTAGGGTGACCCAAAAAAACTTCTTTTTTTTTGGATTTCCTACCCCTTAAATTTTTTGCTTACCAGTTCATTATTGTGTCTAAAAACAATTTCTACAAAAAATTTTGAAAATCGGATCAGATTTTGATATAGCTATAGGGTCAAAAATCGGCCAAATATGCCTATTGGAGCTATATTAAAATCCGACCCAATTTTCAAATTTTTTTATAGAAATCTATTTTTAACCACAATAATGAAGTGTTAAAGTTTTTTTTATCAATCGGACCATAATCGTGGCATTTAGAGAATTTTGCTGAAAATGCGCAAAATTATTATGGAGGTTGGCACAGGTTAACGTTAACCGATCGCCACAAAATTCCATATATAAGGTTTTTGGATGAAATGAAAAATAATTAGGGCGTAGAAAATCATAAAAAAAAATAAATTTTGTTTTTTTTTTGGGTCGCCCTAGTAACCACTTTATTACTACAATGGCCCAATGTTCCCACAGGCAACTTTCAAATTTCAAAAAATTATAACTGCTGATTGGAACTGTAAATTGTATGTTTGTTTTTTTATTTTATTAGATCAACATCTCAGAAAGATTTTTCAAAAAATGTTGCCTGCAATTATTCATTTCATTTGACATTTAACGGCATTTTATAAAATCGCTAACATATTTCATGTCCAAGTTTTTACTCGACAACTTATACTTAATCGAGCACAACTTCGCCAATCTAGCCATTTATTTAAAAGTACTTTCCGTTTTTCTATTCTTCTGAAGTCAACCTATCGACACCCACTCAAAACGGTGCAGGAAATACGCATACACAAACATGCAAAATTGCCCACAGGGAACGTCGGGCCACAAAGGGTTCATTTGAAAGAAATATCTACTTAAAAATATTTGTACTTTCATTGGAAAGAAAAAAAAAGGAAAATGGATTTTTCGGGGCCTGTTCGATAAAAATGCTTGAGAATGGAAGATAAATTTCAAAAATATTTAAATGTTCAAATTTTATGCAAAATGCTTGTCTATAAAGTGAATTACAATTCTGGAAAAATCTGTAATCCCTTAACCCAGCGTTTACACATGACAGGACAGCTGACTTCATGTATTACTTGTCAAAATCTCAAAACTTTCCTGTGTGACGTAGGCGTCCTGACAACTGCAAAATCAGTTGTAAAATTATGAATGGAAATCATCGAATTCTTTTTGTTTTCCGTTCACACATTTTGTTTTTGTTCATGTTCTTTTGTTTTCAACAAATTTCAATTATTATCTCTCATATTTTTACAAAATTGTCAAAAATTTGTTAGCCCGACTGTCTGTGAAAAAAAAATGATTTACAGCTGGGAAACAGCCGACAAATGTATGTATGTGTTAATAAATCAGAGTTGTATTTGAAGACAAACTGTCTGGTGTAAACGCCTAGTATTTTATACATTACTTTTAATTTTAAATATAGCACACTTTATGGGGACCAAAAAAAAAATAGTATAAAATTAAAAATTAATTTTTCAATTGTTATCAGACTCTCCTGTTCTCCTCCCAAAAGGGACTTGAAATTCATTACATTTTCATATTGAAATGCGTGTCACTATTACCGCGACTTTAAATCCCCAAACTGACATCATTCAGCAGAACGTAACTGTATTTCTATTTTCTTTTTTTGGGGGTTAGATCATTTCTATTTTAATATTCCTTTCATTATTTGACTTTAACATTAGCAAACGCGAGAAGAATGTTTGCATTTTAAATTATCCGACTGACTATGTAAAGTTGTTGTTGCTTATTTTTTTATCAGAAATATGGCATTCTTCTAGTTTTCTTTTCTCACCATGCATTTAGAACTTTGTTCGCGGAGGTGGGGTACACTAAATGGAAATGAAAACAAATGGAATCCTTTAGAGAATTGAACCAAAGTACCAACCAACTGCTCTATAGATAAAATATAAATTAAAATAACGTTGCAAATTCTTCATCTTCTTCTTCTCCATTCATTCATTTGCTATTGCACACATTGTATTAACGCCAAACGAAACGAACGGAATTCCCCTCTTGGCAAACAAAAGTGCCAAAGTCGAAATAAAAATGGAAATACACATATGAAATGGAAAAAATGAAACAGATAATATGTGAGAAAGGGAAAGGAAGGAGGTGGTTGTGGAGGATGAGCGGCTGGGGTTGGTTTTATAGTGCGAAATGGCCACATACGTATGCATAAACTAAAACATCCTTTTTCAAACATATGTGACTTTGGAGACAAATAAAACGAAACAAAAGCAAACATCAGGCGAATTTCCATCATATCGTCGCACTCATATGCTACTCCAACCAATACCACCACTTTTATTTGTGCATTACATTTGCCCCAAAGATCCTGAGCACATGAAATGAAAAAAACGAATACGAAAAACTGAAACGCAATTTTTTTTATTATTTTAACCTTGAAGAAGCATTAGTGGAGGAGAAATATAGTTTTTTTTTTTTTTTTTTTTTTGGCATGGAAAGATTGTATGAAATGTTCAGACAAAAAAAAAAAACTAAACAACAAATATGAAATAACAACGGATTTCAAATTGAAAGCGAAAAAAACAACTTGGGGTGAATAACGAAGAGCAGCACACACATTGAAAAATTCATTCGATGACGACGAGGAGAAGAAGAACAACAGCAAAATGCTCAAAGGGTTTTTCGAGCATACAAAAGTTAAAAAAAAACGTAAAAAGGTTTATTCGAGGAACAACAAAAATACTAAGATTTTATATCCATGAGTTTAGTGATGAGCAAGTACGCCTTATGATTCCTAGTTTATAATTAAAAAATAAAACGGAAAAAAGTTTTCATTTAAAGTGAAGCTGTACTACCGAAATAATCTTCATACATAAAAAGCGAAATTCTTTATTTAGTTAAGCCGACCCGCTACACGTTGCTGGCCCTTAAAATAGTTTCATAGTGGCAGTCTGTAATAAAACTTTTATCTGCAGGAGAAAAAACTAAAAAAAAATATGTATATTTACTAAGGTATACTTTTAGGCCAATGAAAATGATTTACACATCTTTATGTTCCTTTCTGTACCTAAAACAGGTTAAGATGATTAGGTCATTTTATGATAAGGGTTGCGCATTTAAATTGACATACTCGTACTCTCTATTTTGCTATTCATTTAATTTTGCTGACAATAGGAGAAGAAAAGTCAATTTAGTTAAGGGCATACTTTTAGGGTAATTTTGTAAAAGATACTTTATTTTAAAAGTCCCTTTTTATACCCTCCACCATATGGAGGGTATAATTAAATTTGTCATTCCGTTTGTAACACATCGAAATATTCGTCGGAGACCCTATAAAGTATATATATTATTGATCAGCATACAATTCTATGTCGATTTGACCATGTCCGTCTGTCCGTCCGTCCGTCTGTCTGTCTGTTGAAATCAAGATACAGCTCGCAATTTTAAAGATAGAGAGTCAAAATTTGGTACAGAAGTTTTTATTAATTGCAGGATGGTTGGTATTGAAAATGGGATATATCGGTCCACGTTTTGATATAGCCCCCATAGAACGGTACCTCCCGATTTTCGATATTTTTAAGGTTTTAGCTTCATTATCCCACCAAAATGGCTGAAATTTGGTACGTAGCCTTCCTTAGGGGTATAAAACTTTCCCCCATAATTTTGTCGGTATCGGTCCACACCTTCATATAGCCCCCATAGAACGGTACCTCCCGATTTTCGATATTTTTTAGGTTTTAGCTTCATTATCATATAAAAATGGCAGAAATTTGGTACGTAGTCTTCCTAAGGGGTATAAAACTTTCCCCCAGAATTTTGTCGGTATCGGTCCACAACTTCATAAAGCCCCCATAGAACGGTACCACCCGATTATCGGTATTTTTAAGGTTTTAGCTTCATTATCCTACCAAAATGGCTGAAATTTGGTACGTAGTCTTCTTTAGGGGTATAAAACTTTCCCTCAGAATTTTGTCGGTATCGGTCCACACCTTCATATAGCCCCAATAGAACGGTACCTCCCGATTTTCGGTATTTTGAAGGTTTTAGCTTCATTATCCTACCAAAATGGCTGAAATTTGGTACGTAGTCTTCTTTAGGGGAATAAAATTTTGTCGGTATCGGTTCACACCTTCATATAGCCCCCATAGAACGGTACCTCCCGATTTTCGGTATTTTGAAGCTTTTCGCTTCATTATCACACCGAAATGGCTGAAATTTGGTACTTTGTCTACGTTGGTGGTATAAAACTTTCCCCCAGAACTTTGTCGGTATCGGTCCATGCCTTCATATAGCCCCCATAGAACGGTACCTCCCGATTTTCGGTATTTTGAACGTTGTGGCCTTAATATTCCACCGAAATGGGTGAAATTTGGTATTTAGACTTCGTTGGGGGTACTCAAACTTCCCCTCTAAATTTGTCGGTATAGGTTCTCGCCTTCATATAGCCCCCATGGAAAGGTACCTCCCGATTTTTCGTATTTTGAAGGTTATGTCTTCAATATTCCACCAAAATGGCTGAAATTTAGTATTTAGTCTTCAATGTGATATAAAACTGTTCGCCAGAAATATGTCTGTAGAGGTCCACGCTTTCATATTGCCCCATTTCTGACTAAAATTCGTCGGTATAGGACCATGTTTCGATATAGTCCCCCCATAGAACGGTACCTCCCGATTTTCGTAATACTGAAGATTGCGACGTCAATATCCATCCGAAATGGCTGAAATTCGTTATTTCGTCTTCCAAGAGTTATAAAATATTCCAGAAGAGCATTATCAGTATAGGTCCACGCCTTCCTATATCCCCATATAATCGTACTTCTTGATTTTCGGTATTTTTTAAGTTTTAGCCACATTCTCTTACAGAAATATAGGAAATTTGGTATTTAGTCTTCTTTGAGCCTAAAAACTTTCCGTAAGAAATTTGTCGGTATAGATCGACGTTTTGAAATAGCCCCCATAGAATGGTGCCTCACATTGTTTTACCGAAATTGCTGAAATTTAGTATTAAGTCTTCTTCATACACGAAAGGAAACTAATTATTCCATTTTACTTCAATACAACTTGTGGTGGAGGGTATAACAAGTTCGGCCCGGCCGAACTTAACGCCGTTCTTACTTGTTTCATTATGTCTTCGGGCAATAGACACTAAACAACAATAAAAATCGATTTTTAACTTACTAAACGACATCTTCTACATGTCATCACATTGATATTTAAACATATATTTTTGGGTGATTTTAAGGTTGTAGGCATTTATGATGCCATCATCATCGTGATATTTACTTTGTAAATATTTCCTCTTATTACCACACAATAATGTTTGTAAAGCTTCTCGTTTTTTTTTTGGCCACTCAATTTATCTTTTGTATTGATGGTTCTTACTAAAAGGACAAATTATATGGTCCTAAATCATCAAATTGTGTGTGTTTTGAAGGGTCGCATCAATATAGCTTTTGGCGTTTGCGATGACATAAAAAATGACGTACACGCACATTAGTTGTAAGTTTATTATTAATATTGAGTGATTTAATTATTAGGTTATTACCTTTTATTAATGGTGGAAGTGATGACTTTTTAAGGATAGATGGATGTATGATGAGATTTTGAAATATAATAAAAATATTTTCTATGAACTATCTGAACTATAAACATATGCCCGGTTTCATTAAAACGAACTGCCACCAAACATCTTTTTGGAAAATGAAAATGTTCTACAATGGGGAGTGAAATTTACTAAAATAACCTCAAAACCTTGACGTTCTATGTAGTCAGAAATCAACATTGAATTAATAAATAGATAGACCACCACTAAAAGTAGGCAAATAATTATTAGATAGAAGAGTAGTTGCCAGATCAACCTCCATCGGAGCGAAACGGCAACACTAGCCCTGATGGACAAAATAACAAAAGGTAATATACATATTGGTTTAATCCAGGAACCTTGGACCATAAAAAACAAGGTTTCTGGACTTAACCATATAAATTATCAACTTTTTTACGCAAATACGGGATCCCGACCAAGGACCTGCATTATATGCCACAAAAACTTATGCTTTCTTTTTTCTCCAGAGTTGTCATCGTCGGACGTCACAGTATTGAAGCAGGGGAATGGTAACATATACCTAGCATCATTATACCTGCCGTTCGACTCCCCGACATTACCACCTTCGTCGGAATTGCAGCAACTGGTGAGAAGGATAAAGCAAACAGGTAACGAAGTACTAGTAGGTAGCGATGCTAACTCTCACCACATCTCGTGGGGTAGTACTAACATTAACAAAAGGGGTCAAGCCCTTATAGATTACTTAAATACTAACGACCTGATTACACTTAACACCGGGAATACGCCAACCTTTGTTAATAGAATTAGGGAGGAAGTACTAGATATAACGATATGTTCAGAAAATTTAATAAACGAGGTACACGAGTGGAGGGTCCTGGAGGAACACTCCTTCTCAGGCCATAAGTATATTAGATTTAAAATAGCTAGGCCATCGCCTAACCCGATAACCTTCCGAAACAAATCCAAAACAAATTGGACAAAGTTCGGAAAACGAGTAAAAGAAAGACTTGGGCAACCTGATGAGGAATGCCTAAGTAAGGATGACATAGAGAGAGATGTCCTAAAGTTAACTGAGGCACTAGTAAAGTCTTTCGAGGAAAGTTGTCCCCTTCGAGAGAGGAAATCCGCCTACGAAAAACCCTGGATGACAGGGGAAATTCGAAATAAAGGCAAGGAGGTCCGCAGACTTTATAATAGGGCCAAACGTAAAAAAGCAGCTGTATTCTTGGACAACTATCAGGCAAAATTAAAGGAATACAACAAAATGACAAGAAACGCCAAACGAAACTCCTGGAAGCTTTTCTGCGAACAGGTGGATAGTGTAAATGACGTTTCAAAGATTAAAAAGTTTCTATCTAAAACCCATACACAGACCGAGCAATTGGTCGATGGAAATGGAAAAAGGATTGAAACAACCGAAGAAACTCTAGGCCTTCTGATGAAAACGCACTTCCCGCAGAATACCATGGTTAACACTGAGGCATCGACGGAATGTATTAACTCATCGGAAGAGGCACCAAAGATCGACAGCTTAATGGTCCAACAAGCCATTTTAAGCTTTTCACCATATAAAGCAGCTGGACCAGATCAGATCTTCCCGGCTTTACTACAGAGGGAAGTGGACTTTATTGCGTCCAAACTGGTCGGGATCTTCAATGCATGCTTAAAATTTGCATACACTCCTATAGCCTGGCAGGAAGCAAGGGTAGTCTTTATACCCAAACCTGGCAAGGCAAGTTATGCAACACCAAAATCTTATCGACCGATAAGTTTAACTTCATTCTTACTCAAAACAATGGAACGGACAGTCGACACCATGATAAAGAGTAAGATCCCCAACGATATGTTTAAATTTAAACAACATGCAAACGTTAAAGGCGGATCAGTGGAAACCGCATTGCATGAGGTAGTACACCACATAGAAAGAACCTTCGAAATGAAAATGTACACACTTGCTGTATGCATCGACATCGAAGGCGCTTTCAATAACGTAAGCACCGAGACACTTATCCACTCCTTAGACGAGTTTCAGGTAGACAGGGCCTTAAGGAACTGGATAAACCACATGCTAAGGAATAGATGGATAAGCTACGGGCTATACGACGTGAAAATAAGAGACAAAGTTGGACAAGGAACGCCACAGGGAGGGATACTTTCACCTCTGTTGTGGGTTACCACCATAAACAGTCTCTTGAGGACCCTAACCGAAGAAGGATTTGACCCAGTCTGCTACGCAGACGACGTTATAATACTTCTGAGGGGAAAGAATCCGAATCAACTCTGTCGAAGGGCAGAAACGGCTCTAAAAATTGCTTTTAACTGGGCCAGGCCGAGAGGTCTGAACGTCAACCCGGAAAAAACAGAATTATGTCTATTCACTAGAAAAACGAAAATGGGACACTACGAGGAACCAGTTTTTCTAGATAAGACAATAAATATCTCCTGTACAGTTAAATATCTAGGAGTAATTCTGGATAGGAAACTTAAATGGAAAGACCATATACAAGAAAGGGCTAACAAGGCCCAAATATGTTGGTCAACCTGCAGAAGGGCGATAAGCTCAAAATGGGGGTTCAATCCTAGGATGATACACTGGCTATACAGAAGCGTAATTAGACCAATTCTAACGTACGCGTCTGTGGTATGGTGGACAGCCATGGACAAAAAATGCAATGTGGAAATATTGCAAAAGTTCCAAAGAACATGCTGCCTAAGCATTAGCGGAGCAATGAGGACCACACCGACTAGGGCTCTAGAAACAATTTTGTTTCTACACCCAATAGATATTCAGGTAAGGTATGAGGCAGCCATCGCAGCTGTAAGGCTAAAGTCGATGAGCGAGTGGATCGAAAAGAGCCACCAAACATACCACCAAAACATATTAAAGGTCACAACGGGTGAATCTATAAATCAGGTAGTATCGGACCGTATACCTGAAACTAGTGAAGTAGCCTTGTGTGAAGTGTCAATACCTGACAGAGACATGTGGATCGGGGGAGCTCTAGCACAGATTCCCGCTGGAAGCTGTGGGTTTACGGATGGGGCTGTGCTAGGGGGGAGAACCGGACTGGGTCTTTATATAATGGAACCGGAAACGGAAATCTCCCTCCGTCTGCCGGATCATAACACGATCCTGCAGGCGGAACTCCGGGCGATAACAGAGTGTCTGCTTTGGTTTGATACTCACACAAGGCCTACCACTGCGACTAGAACTAAAGACATAGGCAAAAAATGCACATGTATCCCTCTGGAGTAGTGAAGAGAAGGGAAAAACACAAAAATCCTATGGGGAAACCCAGACGAGGACAAAACAAAAGAATTACTTTTACTAAGTAAAAAAGATATTAGTAGACTGACAGGAATCCTTACAGGTCACCTAGGTCTAAAAGCGCATCTGCACAAAATAGGTTGTGCAGAAAACAGTGAATGCAGAGCATGCGGAGAGGACGACGAAACGTTGGAACATTACCTCTGCCATTGTCAAGCCTTCACAAATCTGAGAACCCAGTTACTAGGGAATGACATTATACCAGGACTCGATCAAATTAGGACAATCGAGTTCAAAAAGATCAGATACTATGTAAATAGGACAGAGATCCTAGACTAAGTCAAAAAAAAAAGATAATCCTCCATAACCCAAAAAAAAAAAAAAATTAGAGCGCACAACAGGCCTACTTATGGCTTAAGTGTATGTCCACATGGGCATGTGGTGATCTAGGATCAACCTAACCTAACCTAAAAATATGTATGTCGTTTAACCAATTACCCTTCTTCCTAGTAATTATTTGCCTATTTCTAGGAATGATTATATATATTAATCCGCTTTCGATCTCTGACGCCATAGAATGTCAAGGTTTCGAGGTTATTTTTAGTAAAATTCACTCCCCCTGTGATAACAATCACAAACTAATTTCATACCCAACAATACCCTCAGTATATTTATAATAATTCTAATTTATGACAAAATGCCATAGCAATAAATATATCATGATTTAAATTATTTGATAATGTGACAGTAAACAAGAACTGGAGGCATGTGGCGGCTTACATGCATGCCTTCCAAATAACTCCAAGGTTTATATCTCCCTCCATACCACTTAGCAAAATACACAAAAAACAAAGTAAAAAAGCAGCACGAATGAATCACTTGAATATTTGATGATGGCGCCTAAAAGACGGCTACAAATACATATGCCATAATGTGAATTCGAAAAAAAAACAAACAAAAAACATTCTAGAAAGTAATTTGCTTTCGATAAAAAAAGGAATAAAGAAAATTGCTTGGTTTTTTCGATTGTTTGTTCGCTTGTTTGCTGCTGATGGAGTTGAATAAAAAAATGTAATTTTTGATTGTTAGGCAACAAAGAACAAACAAGTGGAAAATACATATATAAATTATTCAAAGGATATTTTTGGGCTTTTTGAAAATTTGAGAGATATTTAGGGGCCTAGTGTGGGGAACAAGGGGTTGAATATGACAAAGAGAAAGTCAATAAAATGAAAAGAGAAAAATCAAAAGATTTTGTAAAAGTAGCCATATTTAAAAAAAAACTCAGCCTAAATTTAGGCAACAAATAATCGATTGAATGAACCTAAAAATATGCAAATATTTTTCTGACTAAGTTAGTTAATAAGAACAATATTAACCAAAACAAAAGACTGTTAAATTAATGCAAGAAAATATTTTTATAAATTACACAGTGTTTATTTTTAGGTTTTAGGAGCTAAAAAGTATATTTTTGGGGGCCTAGTGTGGTAAGAAGGAGTTGGTTATGAGGATAAAAAAAACTAAATAAAAGGGAGAATAAAAAGGGACAATTAATAAAAAAGGTCTTACAAATAGGGATAATATTTGAAAATCTAAAGTGAGGCCACAATTATTTGATCGAATTCACCTATATACAAATTATTCAAAACATACTTTTTATAGGCATTAAGAGCAAAGATCTTTTGATATCTCCAGTTTCTCTTTATTATTTTCATCATAACCAACCTCGTTGATAAAAAGAATAAAGAGAAAACGTAGAAATCAAAAGGTGTTACAGAAGAAATTATATGGAAAAATCGCACCCTCAAAGCAAGAAATAATCTAGTGAATGGACCTGAAAGTATGCTGCTACATATTTATGACCTTGGCCCAATATGGCGAAAAATAAATAATAAAAAGAAGCTAAATTAAATGGAAGAAAAAAAGAGAAAAACAAGAGACCGTTCTAAAGAAATTGCTTTTGAAAAAGTCTACCTAAATGCAGGCAACGATAATAATATAATGCACCTAAAAGTATGTATATGGAAAAAGGGACTGCTTATTATAAACATAAAGGATATAAATAGAAAATAGAACAATCAAAATATCTTATAAATGAAATTATATTTAAAAATCTGATCCCAAATTTAGGCAACAAGTATGCAAATATTTTACAGATTTTGTTAATTACAGCAATATCAACTAAAATACAATATTGTTGAATATCTAGATTCAGTTGCCACCGTAGTGCAAATGGTATGTCCGACTTATATTCCCCGGCCAGAAAAACAACACATTCTCAACGACGGCAAAACTACCCTTCTGGGCAATGTAGGTAATATTTCGTTGAGTGGCAACCTTGTTTGAAAATGGTTACCAAAATCGATTTTTCATGGCTTTTGGAATGTACCCCAGGTTCAGTGAGTTGTTGAAAGGAAACTAAAACCGATCCAGCCCTTTTAAATGTTATGCCTGGTATTATTTCTAAACCACTAGACCTTTTGGCGCATCTGCCTGCAATGCCCTCGCTTACACATGTACGTGAGAAAAAACCATTATACAATTTTTCGATGCTATCAATTACGGCCGTAAAGGATCTTGAGAACGTTTCAAAGGTAGCTCGGTCACCCATTCCCACCACTGCGCTGGAAACAGAATCGTAGAAAGAATGGTGAAACGGTTCATCAGGGGACTCAAAGTCGTTTTGCAATCGATCAGTTATAGCTTCTACTTTAGCAGTGCTCACCTAAGGACGTGGTTTGCAATATAAGATCACTCCGCCTAAAATCCGGCAACACTTTTCAATGTGTCTTGCTTTGAAAAAGTGTACACAATTAAATATTTTGAGATTTTTCTTTGACAAATTGTTCTCGATGAAAGATCGTGACATCTTTATAGCCTGAAAGTAGGCAACACTAGTCGATGTAAGAAACCTTGTCAAAGGCGTGCATTTTTTTCAGAATATTTTTTTTCAAGACCTTGTCAATGGCGTGGGTTCTTATAGAATATTATTTTTTAGAATATGTTTTCAGGGCCTTGTCAAGGGCGTGGTTTGTTAAAGAATATTTTTAAGGCATTGTCAAAGGCGTGAATTTTTTAACAATATTTTTTAGGACCTTGTCAAAGGCGTGAATTTTTTAACAATATTTTTTAGGACCTTGTCAAAGGCGTGATTTTTTTAACAATATTTTTTAGGACCTTGTCAAAGTCGTGGGTTTTTAATGAATTTCTTTTTGGGTCTTGTCATTCTAAAAAACAAGTTTGGAACCAATTATAAGTTCTTCACACAAACACGTTCAAACATGTGTTTCGATTTGCGTTGAAGTTTGTCGGAACCAATTATTAACGCAAATCGAGGTATTAGTGCATCTCCTTACCGAACTGTTTGTCCAACAATAATGTTAAAGTTGGCATAGAGATGGCGGTAAGGTATATAAACTTGTCTCTCTTTTTCGCATCGATAATGAACCAAATTATGTGCGTTTTGTTGTCATTCATTGCACAGGTAAATTGAAATTTTGTGTGCAAGGTACCTGAAGGAGTGTACTGAATAGTAAATATATCAACCTCATCTATATCTGAAAAAAAAATATGACATTGTCCAAAGTATGGACCACACCGAGTACTCATTCACTTCGACAGTTATCTTGTGCACCGTTTTAGCCAAAAATATCGAACTTTTTTGCGTGTTCACGGAATAGTGGACTAATATGATCCACTTTTGAAATCGATTTAGTTTGCACAAAATTTTACTAGGCAAAAATTAGGCTTATGCGTTCGACAAACAGAAGTTTGTACTAATCTTTGGATATTTGGTATTGCAAATCAGCTATATGGGCCCCCATGGAACTATACCTCCGGATTTTTTGTATTTTATAACTATACCAACGAAATGGCTGAAAATTTGTATTTAGTATTCGTTGAGGTTACAAAACTTTCCCCTCTGAAATGTATAGGTGGAACCGACCATATTTTTAATATTTTCGTGGTTTTAGCAACATTATCCTAACGAAATGACCAAATATATTGTATTTACAGCCTGTTTCTGTATGTCGAAAGAAGAATGTGTGCGAATGAAACACACCCAAACTTTAGTTTTTGAAATAATTTTACCTTTGCTTTTGCTTCAAAACAAAAAACAAATTTAAAAACACACACAAGAGTTTGGACGTGTTTCATTCGCACACATTCTTCTTTCGACATACAGAAAGTGGCTGTTAGTCTCTGCTGTAGGTATATGTGTTCACATTTTCTTAAAGCCCGTTAAAAAAGGTTACCTCCCAATTCTTCTAAATTTTGAAGGTGTTAGCCCCAAGATCCAATAGTATGCAATGATTTTTAAAGATTTGCTCGTTGGGTACAATTTTGATGACTTCGATAGTGCAATATTAATTGTCCACCATGATATGCCACACAAAATCCGATTAATTGTTTATCATAGTGTACGATTTACATACATCCCCAAAAGTATGCATTGGCATTTTAAATCTGATAAAATTGCAACGATAATTATTTGCTTTTTGGACATAATATTTTTGACTTTAGTCTATGATATATAAAGCTTGTAATTTCACTACCCTACAAAATTTGCTCATCAAAAAAAAAAAAAAAAAAGTTCAATAATGCCCAAAAGAAATTTAATGTCCACCAAAGAAAAACTACAATATAAATGAAAAATAAAATTTTCTTTTGTTGTCCTTTTATTTACACTCCATTTAATTTTATGTAATTTCTTGTGAGCTCCCTCTCCTTTAACTATAACACGACTACTCACTCGATGACTCACCGTTTAGCACCCCCTCCAACGATATATACATTCTCTACCAAAAACAATATTCCGTGGTAGTTGTTAGTCATACAAAAATAAAACACGATAAAGGCGACTCCTTGGCGCCTTACAGAAAAAAAATCGCACCGACACAGGCAGGAGAGAGCTAACAATTTGGAGCCATAAAACAATTTAATATTTGCTAGAATGTAGAGTGAAAACGATAAAAAAGCTACAAGGTAATAGTCAAAGTGAGCGTACACATAGTATACATCAGGGGATAGGGTAACAAACTATTTTATTTACTGCCTACTTTGAGGCGTAGTGGGCTTGGAAAATCAAATAACAAAGGAAGAAAAATGATTCAAACAAAGGCTTACATGGAAAACGTTATTCAATGGCATTTGAAAATATGTATTGGCCCCAAACGGTAGACCAAGAACTTACATCACCCCTAACTATTACAACAACAACAAGCAATTGATGAGTTCAAGGGCCGGCGGCCACACCTAGCATGCAACTGGGCATTATTGATTAGTCATTAAAAATAAATTAGTAATTGACGCGTCGTGTTGTTTTTCAATGGGAAATTAATACCCAACCCGACCCCTAAAAGGTAGGCTATATTTATTTTCTGAAACGAAACAAATCATTTTGTCCTTTGTGAAAAACAAAGCTATAAATAATTTATAATTAAAATTGTTTGTAATTAGTAATAGTGTTTTTTTTATTCCTTGCATTTCAAAAGACCTGAGGGTAATTTTTTGCCCATTTTGCTTTGAGGTTATGCTTGTTTTGTTGTTTTATTTGATTTTTGTTGCAGTGATTTTTACTATCACTGCCATTACAACAAAAAAATGCCACATTAACTTGCATGTACTACTCATGAATTCATGACCGCCGCCAATTTGTATGCACATAAATATTATTTGCCATTAAAAAAGGGCAAAGCAGAGTTCAAAAGCAGCACCAACAAAACCACTAAAAGTATGCAATGATATTGGTTTTGGTGCATGATGGGTTTTGTTGATGGTCGATTTGGATCGTTTACCAAGTGCAGTACTATAACTCCTTCCCTCTTCTTCTCTGTTTCTGATTCTTATTGTTTGCTATAAAATATTAAATACCGCCACACACACACACACACCGAAACAACATACTATATATGTGTATTGGTGGTAGAGAGTTCAATAAAAAAAAAATTGTGTCGCATTTCGTTAATGTGACCATAAAAGCTATCCTTTTATTCTGTCTGTGTTCTTAACATTCCCGGGTATTGTATTTGTGGTTATGTTGGTGGGTAATAAACTGTAATGAGGCCATTATATCAACGATACAATTGTATGAAAGAAATTGCCATAAAATGATGTCATGATTTTTCATTGGAAATCGGTTTTTTTTGAAGAAAAAAAAATCTCAAGATAACTTTTTCCTTGTAGCCTATTCAAAAGCACAATAGGAAGATACACTGGAAAGTGTTGCCGCATTTAAGGCTGAGTGAGAAGATATTGTCAGCAAAAATTTAAAAATGTAAAATAATAAATGACTGCCAGTTCAACACTTCAAATAGGTCATCATTTTCCTTCTTTTTAAACTCAAGCCTTTGACAAGGCTCTGAAAAAATATTATTTAAAAACACACACCTATGTCAAGGTCCTACAAAAATATTCTATAAAATTCCACGCCTTTGACATGGCCCTGAAAAAATATTCTATAAAATGCCACGCCTTTGACATGGCCCTGAAAAAATATTCTATAAAATGCCACGCCTTTGACATGGCCCTGAAAAAATATTCTTTAAAACCCACGCCTTTGAAGGGGTCCTAAAATAATATGCTTTAAAAACACACACATATGTCAAGGTCCTACAAAAATATTCTATAAAATGCCACGCCTTTGATAAGACCCTGAAAAATATTCTTTAAAAACCCACGCCTTTAAAGGGGTCCTAAAACAATATTTTTTAAAAAAACACACACCTATGTCAAGGCCCTACAAAAATATTCTATAAAATGCCACGCCTTTGACAAGACCATGAAAAATATTCTTTATTATTTATTCATTAAACAATCGTCGCATTATGCGAATGATTTATAGCATTTTATTTCTCTGAAAAAGCTGTTTTAATTATAGACGGTAATTAGACGCTGGTGATTGTCCCTCTAATGCAGCGTCAGGCACCATACTTTTCTATTGCATACTTTACGGGGCGTCATTGTGTGAGTGCATGCTTTTTCAATAGGTTGAATTGTGTGTGTGGAGAGAGCAACGTTAAATGAGCGCACACGGGCGCCTAATTGCCTGACCTGGCTCTAATGCATGTTCCGAGGTAATCTGAAATAAAAAATCTTTTCTAATTGTTTTAACGTGTGACGTTAAGAACCCATGAATGCCCTCTTCACGATATTTAAAGTCAAATATATTATTTTTTATATAACGTAAATCGAATCTGTAACACAAATCGAAACAAAATCTATAATTTTTTTGTTAACGCAAATTGAAACAACGCAAATCGAGGCAAAGCAAATCGAGGTATTAGTGTATTGAAGTATACTTATAGGCGGAATATGTAAGTACTTCTTACCAAAGAAATTTAAGATTAGCCTAGGCTAATCGGCGTAAATATTTAGAATTTAAATAAGGTCAAATTATGGACTAAATGAATGACTGATACTTTATTGAAAATAAAGCCGTTCAATCCTGCTTTAAAAAAATTAAAACAACAATAGTGAGATTAGGCGTGACTAATCGAATGAAGAAAATAAATTACCTGTTGAATGGTGAATTTTGTAACGAGAGTAGCAGTGGATATATGTTCATTCAACAGCTTATTTGACCAATTGATCATGAACGCCAAGGCAAATAAACTGCATATTTTGAGTTTCGCTGACTATTTTACAGAAATACGCTGCAAACGTTTTGTAACAACAATTTCCTTGGCATTGTACGAAGGAATAAATGTAAATATAGGAATTAAAGTTTTTAAACCATCATTTAAGTTAAATCTTGAAATTATTAAATTAAATTATAATAATTATTAAGGCCTCGGTACAAAAGAGGCATTCAATTCTTGCTTAATTCATTTCCGATAAAAGAATAAGGAAAGACAGAGGCTTTTATTTTGCAGAACATTTCGAAGCTAAAAATCGTCATCTCGAGGTACTTTTATAGCGGCTCTTAAAATAAAGGACGAAAAGGACATTAAAAGAAGCGAGTTAGAAGGTCGAAGTGCTCTACGAAAATAATCGTCATTCGATTCGACTGAAGTCATGTCATCTCAAAAATAAGCAAGAACAACAGTGAACAAAAATATAACGCTAATTCCTGATGGCTTACAGGGTCTCTAGCAAAAACTTCATCACGCGATTACGCGGAAGTTCGACTCACGGCGGATCTGTCCTTTCATCTACAAAAGGAATTATCTCTGCCCCAAAATTTGTGTTCACAGTGTAATAAATAAAATAAATAAATCACCACAATATACTTTATAGTTACCTGCGTGCAATTATTGCCATCTATACTTCAACTTTATCATTTCAAATTTGGAAATGTCTGAAGATAAAATATACATTAGCCTACTTTTAGGCCGAATATTCAATACACTAATTCCTCAATTTGCGTAAATTCGAAACTATAAAGTGCAACACATTGTGGAAACCAGCGAATGAAAATTAATTTTTAATTTTGCATTTCGACCTTCTGACCTTTTTTATTTCGTTTGTTAAGATTTTGTTTTATTGCGCTTACAGGTCCTTAATGTGTTAATGAAAATATAGATTATTTATTCCAGTTTTTATACGGCGTTCCGTTGGTATTTTCCAACATCTTCAGGGATAATTTATTATTAAACACAATAACGTTACTTTTTCTTATTGTGACATTGTTCCTAATGCTAGTTATGACAGAGAGTTATAAAATACGACTAGAAAAATAGCTAATGTACAGATGGCGTTGTATTTCTTTAAACATTTTTTGTTAAAAAAAGTGGAATGTTATTTGAACATATTTTTTTTGTTTCGAATTTTAAACAAACAGGCAGAGTTCGAGTTTTTGATTTTCAATGCTCAGATGAAACAAGTTAAAATCTCTTTCTGTAATCGTTCTTGAAAAGTAAGTAAATTTCCAAAATATTTTTCATACTAAAGTTCATGCTGCAGTGCTATCTACACTTGAAAGTTTTTGGGTACGAGACTGTGAAATATACATAAAAGAGCATACTTCTAGGCCAAATATAAAAATGCATTCATTTGTGTTGTTATTGAAAACCAACGGTGAAACGACTAAAGAATATCCAATGTATGAATGGCTTTTTTTTCAAATGTATTTAAAAAATATCATCATTTAATTTGTTTAACAAAGATTTGGATTACGAGTACGAGTTATTTACAAAGATGGAAGATAGATGGAAGTACAGAGAGGAGACAGATGAAGATTGAACTCGTACTGACAAATTGATCTTTAATGCTTAAATGAAGCAAGTTAAGATAAGATTGAAATATTCCACGGTAATCGTTCTAGAATAGTAAGTAAATTGGTAAATGCTATACTGCCATCTACACTTTACAGTTATTGCCTACAATGACTGAGATATATACATAAAAGAGCATACTTTTAGGTCAAATATTTAAGAACGATGGAAGCAAGGAGAGGAGAAATATGATAAGTTCCCAGCGAAAAGTTTGCCTCCAAAGAGGCAGGTAAATGATATGTACAATAGATTTGGAAGTGCATCAAATTATGCATTTTCACTCATGATTTTTACAAGAGAGTGACCCCGGAAAGAGGCACTCCATTGCACCGCATTTTAACTGACCCTTTGGCATTGCATTTTAACTGAACCTTTGGCACTGCATTTTAACTGTCCCTTTGGCATTGCATTTTAACTGACCCTTTGGGGTAGTATAGGAGGCAGTTCAGAGCAAAATAAAATACATTTATTATTTGTGTAAAACAAAAATATTAATAACTTTATTAAATTAATACAAATTATGAAAATTCTCTATTGAATTCAACCGCAAACATGTGTGTTTCCTCCGCTCTTCATTTAATCCAAGCTTAAGTGCTTTTGCTTCATCTGTTAAATGGGTTTGATATTGTCTTCCCATCACCAGTTAAGATTTCGACATGTACTCCAACAGCACTCCATTGGGAAATTTTCTTCTCGTGAGTTACCGGAAAAATGTTCACAAATTAAATATTATTTAGTTTGTATTAACAAATGTTTGGAAATGTTAACACGATTATCTCTTTTTGGAAATGTATTCCGCTGCCTGTAGAGATGTACAAACTGATTTATGTACATGTAGGGATCTCTAACAACTGCTAATAAAATGTTGTGAACGGAGTGCATTTTTCACGACTCCGTTTGCACTGCATCCGGATGCTGTTAAATTGTGAGGAATTGGAGTGCCTTTTTCACGACTCCGTTGAACTGCCTCCGGATGTTGTTAAAATGTGACAAATGGATGTGATTCTTTGGATTACATCCAAATGCGGTTAAAATGTGAGGAATGGAGTGCCTTTTTCACGACTCCGTTTGAACTGAATAAAAACATGCCGTGAAAGAAGTAGTCTACATTGCACTACTTCCAATTTATTTTGCTGGGTTAATATAAAGTTGAAATTTTCCAAGGTTCCCTACAATCGTTCTAGAAGAATAAGTACAATACCAAACTATCTTTCATAGTGAAGTTCATGCTACAGTGCCATCTATATTTCAACATTATCAATTGGACACAACGTGTACGAAATATTCATAAAAGAGCATACTTTTAGGTAGAAAATTTAAATACATCAATTTGTGTTGTTATTGAAGACCGATAGTGAAACCCTAAATCGTTTCGAATAAATTACAAGTAAATTGTGCATGTACAAACATTTTGAATGGAAAATGTGGATAAAACCTATTTATCACGAACATCTTTTACAGGACAAGGAGAGACTCTGCCATATCAATGAGTGCAGCCCGATGCTATATTTATCTCAGTGATATAGGATATCTTTCTTATTGCAGATTCCGAACAACTTATTTAACTGCACCATTTGTCGAGAAGTTTAAGATGGCTCAAAATACTCAGGGATTTAATATGATGCTTTTTTTTGCCAACGTTGAGAATTTTTTAATGTTGTTAAAGGACTAGGACTTCTAGATTTTCTACTGTCTTAGACCCTAAAATGCTTTATTCGGCTGAGGAATATGTTCAATACTTTAAATCAATCTATGATCTACAGCGACAAACAACCCTACAGGCTAAATTACAATCCACTTGAGAGGAAAATAGGCATGGTTATGTAGGAATAATACTAAAATTTAGATCGACATGAACCGATTTCAAGACCAAACATTTTACGGACAAAAATGCATTTGCCCAATATTGAAATATGTTTGTCAATTCGGACAACTGACACCGAACTTGGGTAAATTGTAGAGTTGGACAATCTAGTTCCTGGAGCGGATCGATCTTTCTAGCTACTCTTTTCCCAAAAGAAACTAGTTCCAAATAGTTCCGAGAGCGATATAGTTCAATAAATCTTTCTCTTTCATCGTTGTTTCTATCTCCTTCGTTCCAAATTTGGATCGATATGAACCGATTTCAAGGCCAAACATTTTACGGACAAAAATGCATTTGCCCAATATTGAAATATGTTTGTCAATTCGGACCACTGACAGCGAAATTGGGTAAATTGTAGAGTTGGGAGCGGATCGATCTTTCTAGTTACTTTTCCCAAAAGGAACTAGTTCCAAATAGTTCCGAGAGCGATATAGTTTAATTAATCTTTCTCTTTGATCGTGCTTTCTATTTCCTTCGTTCCAAATAGTTCCGAGAGCGATATATTTCAATAAATCTTTCTCTTTCATCGTTCTTTTCATTTCCTTCGTTCCAAATAGTTCTTTTTGTTTTTATCTTTGGTGGATGTGATTTACGTTTTTTTAAGAATGTGGACGCATCTGAATGATGAAGGAAACGAATGTGAAAGTTTGTAGTAATTGTGGGATTAAACTAAGAAAACAAATAATACTAATGAAGTGAATTATATGCACGGTTGGAACTATATGAACTAAAGGAACTATATAAATGCACGTGCCGTATATAGTTACAAATAGTTCCTTGTCCGGAATAGTTCCTTGGAACTAGATCGTTCCGGAACTACACAACTGCAGTAAATTGACATAGACATAAATTTGTCTTTCCAATATATATTGGTTTACGATAAAATAATTGTGCCTAAAAGTAAACAACAAAATTTGAAATTGTTTGTAATATTTTACGGTATTAAGAAATTATAGCATTTAATTTGACAAATGTGTTGCCAACTAAGTACATAAGTAAGTAACTGTTATTACTTACTTATGTACTTAGTTGGCAACACATTTGTCAAATTAAATAATAATAATAAGGATTTTTGTTATTGTTATTTTTTGTGGTTCCAGGACGAATTTTGCAAAACCCGGCCTTATTTCGCACATTTGCACCACCTTTAGCTCCTACCTTTAGCCGTTTTAGCTGGGCGTTGATGATGAGTCAGTCAGTCAGTCACTTATCACCAAACACAAATATATAATAGATAAGTATTCCACAAACATGGAAACTTCTCTCATATCAATGAGTGCACCCCGATTGATATTAGGTCAATGATATAGGACCTACTGTTTATTGCCGAGTTCAAACGGCGTGTCTTAAGACACCACTTGTAGAGAAGTTTTACATGGCTGAAATACTTAGGAAATGTCGCCAACATTAATGAGGGTTATTTTGCCACCGTTGAAATTTTTTATGTTGCCTGGCCGAGGAATCGCACCAACGACCTTCAGCGTGCAAGGCCATATAGTACCATTCCACCACGGTGGCACCCGATACTAATATATAATTTGTACATACTTTGCGTATCTATTTAAGATTTTTTTATTATGCATAACACTAGTAACGTGCTGAGGTCTAATACTGTTTTATAAATGTGGAAATGAGATTATATTTTATTGTTTGGGGCATACTTTTAGGATGTAGTATCGTAATAAAATTGAAATAGGCTAATATTTATTATAAATTATCTTCTGTAAGGATTTACAAAAAGAAGGAATCGAATTAATGCTTGCTTTCAGGCGGAAAAGAATTTATATAATCTGTGGAGACCTTTTGACTATAATATAGAACCCGTTGTGCCATGATAAAACTGACGTCCTCGATATTAGGTGGTGTTAACCCGTTGATCGTCCTCACCAATAATTGATTTGAAATTTTCTCCATGTTTTGTTTTGGTGGTTCGAAACTCCAATAAGATTTGGCAATTATTTGGTTTTAAAAAAGGATTGGGAACTAGCCTTTAATATTTCTTATATTTCGATAGTATATTTCTAGGCAAGAAGGAACTAATGTTTTCATTGCATATTTTTGGGGATATTATCTATGTAGATCTATGATAAAATGGACATCATCAAGTTGCTCGGGCGATAATAAGCTTAAAGTAGAATCGGGGAGTATTCCTTGATATTTTCCATTTTTTCTAGTCTCTCAGAAGAGAATGGAGGTGATATTTCCCATATATCAGGTATTGGTATAGACTATAAAAAACTATTTATTATTTTTTAATTGAACATTTATAATTTTGAAAAATATTTTCTTTGTATCTCCATTAAAAATTTGGTATCTTCATTCAAAACTATTGTAAAATCATAGACATTTATATCCACAGTATACTTTTAGGCAATGCTATGATTATATAACCTAAACATATGTTTCAAAGTCATTTAAAACTATTTTCTTTTTCTCAAATAATTTTAAATTTTCTTAAAAAATAATGGTTTTTGCTTCTTTTTTTTCTCCAATCATTATATACACGAAAAACAGTTGTAAATTTTAATTACATTTTTTTATATATAAATTACAATTTGCAACTCCATATGGAGAGCTTAAAGAAAATTGGAACAGATAAATTGCAAAAACACTTACCAGCTGGGAGTATGGGTGCCCGGCATGTATGGCAGAAGCACTGCATAACAGAGTCGCGTACTAATCCAATCAACATGATGACTAAGGACTTTTCTTGTGCTTTGCTACTTCAAAAAAGGTGATTACAACAAATGTATTTGGAGGATATTGAACGTGATTTACGGGAACTTGGGCCGCAAAACTTTGTTGTAGACAAAAATGCCAAAGGGGAGATTGTTACTGATACAGACAGAAGATGATGGTGCCGTTGATATTGGTTAAATCACACGTTTTAGCAAAAAGGGAACACTTGTTTGTTTCTGTTATTGTTGTGGTTGTTGTTGTAAGGATAAATTTAAACCACAAGTTGCCGTTGAGAGCGAGACTGAGGAGAGCAAGAGAAAGGTGTTGTTGTTGTTGCTAATAAAAAAATATGCAAATTTAGCAGCAATAATTTTTCTTGTTGTATTTCTTTGTGTTTTAGAAGATATGCTCGGTGTTTTTGTTGTTTAATTTTTTAGCGCTTTTCTTAGAGGGCGGTGTCTGGCAATAAATATTTCACTTTATTTTCTTTTTTGTTACAAAATTATTTTTCTTCTTTTTGTTTCTACAATTATTGTAAACTTTTTGGATGGTTTCTGGACTTCTACTAGAATCTAGATTTTGAAAAAAATATTATTATTATTTATTCCATAGAAAATTTTGGAAAAATATTAAACAGTCCTTTTTGTGTTAATACAGACGGTTTGCGTTTATTTCTTCTACTTTTATTAGATTTTTATTTCTTTTTCTTTTGTTCACTACACAAACACGTTTCTTGATTCTATCGTGGTGTTTCTTTTTTTTTTTCTTTAGAGCTTGTAATGAATCACGTTTTGCGGATTTATGCGTAGTTGTCGTCGTCTAATGACAGTTCGCTATAGCTTCCAAATCTAACTGACTGAAGTTGGCTGTAGTTTTCACAATCAACTCTTATGAGACACGTACACACACAATTGCAGGACTCCACCACCTTCACACAGACACAGAAATTGTCATCCACCAAAACTGTGTTTGTTAACGGTAACTTGGTTTTCTCAATATTGAAATTAAAGAGAATGGGAGAATGTTATAACTATTGAAACCGTTATGTGAGAGAATAGGACACAGACGTCGTTTATACCACAAGAAATTATTGAAATTTAAACGTCAAAATTTCTTAGTTATATTTTTTGTTTCTTCTTACTTTTGTTTTGCGAAGAGAACAAACTATATAAATAACGGTATAAACGCAACGAACGCTGAAGTTAAACTGACTGGAGGACTAACGTTAATGGATGGTCTTTGAATATAGCAGTAGTTGTAGGGTGAAATGTGGCAGCAACTACGCAAGGACACTTTGTGTTATATCATTAAGAACGAGATGTTGTTCTCTCTCTCCCTTGGTAGTGAGAACAAAACATCATTATAGCCAATAAAATCCCCAAAAGGGATGTATAATGTGAACAATATCTTTCTGGATTTTTATTATATTTTATATAAACAAATTTTATTTTTTTATTATTTTAATATTTTCTAAGCTAAAAATAAATAATAATTTTTGAACCAAAAATTTTTGAATAATTAATTTTGTTTTAAATTCCTTATTAAAATATTCCCTCACAGCAATGTGTCTCATTGGACATGCGCCAATAATTCCATCTCTTACTCCCTTAACTAAAATGAACAACGACGTTGAAAAGCGGTAATTACAAATTTGTACCCCCAAAAAGTTAAAACAAAAGCACAAGAAACAGTGGTTCATAAGGGAAAAGAAAACAAGTAAAAAAGCGTTAAGTTCGGCCGGGCCGAACTTTTCATACCCTCCACCATAAAATATTCTGAACTAAAATGGATTAATTAGTTTTCATTCCTGTCCCCAACTTTAAGTGGGTACGTTAAAATGTCAGATAATGTACATAAAATGTTTCATTCGGTAGGCCCTTTTTATGGTGCCTATATCTAACTATGTATGTTGAAAATTTTTGGTGGGCTAGAAATTGGGAGGTACCGTTATATAGGGGTTATAATAAAACATGGACCTATGTTGACAGTTTTGATGGGAGCCTTTAATGTCAAATAACTCCTAATTCGGTTAAAAATTGTAGCTAGAATCTTCAAAATACCGAAAATCGGTACATAACGTGAGAACTTCAAATGTCATTATCAGCTAGTTCGGAGGTATGTGGGCTATACGAAAATATGAACTTTTTGTGAACAATTTTTGTTGGCTTTTAAATTTCAAATTACAGAAAGTTCGTCCAAAAAATAAAGCTAAGGTACGGAAAATCGGGAGGTTTGTTTTGGGGCTATACCAAAACATGGACCTACGTTCGGTTAAACATTTTAAGTAAAATCCTCAAAGTACCGAAAATGGGGAAGTATCGTTATATTGGGGCTATGTTGAAAATTGTTGATGCAGATGTGTGGTGACCACTACAACCTTCAAATGTCAAATTACAGTTAGTTCGGTTAAAAATTTTAGCTAAAATTGCCAATTACTGAAAATTGGGAGGTACCGTTATATGGGAGCTATATCCGAACATGGACCTATGTTGAAAATTTTTTATGGAGAAGTGTTGTGACCACTAAGAACTTCAATTGTCAAATTACTGCTTGTTCGGTTTAATATTGTAGTTAAAATCATCAAATTACTGAAAATCGGGAGGTACTTTTATATGGGAGCATTATCAATACATCGACCTTTCTTGACAATTTTTGGTGAAGAGGTGTGGTGACCACTAAGAATTTCAAATGTCAAATGTTCAAATTACAGATAATTCGGTTAAAACTTGTAGGTAAAATTCTCAAAATACCGAAAATCCGTTACATGGGGATACCGGAATCCGTTATACCAAGGTACCGTTATATGGGTCTATTCCAAAACATGGACCTTTGTCCACCAGTTATATAAGTTTATTGACATTTAAGAACTCTAAATGTCACATTATAGATAAATCGGTCTGAAAATGTAGCTAAAAACGTCAAACTACCGTAAATCGGGGGGTACCGTTATACGGGGGCTATACCAAAACGTGGACCTATGTCCACAACTTTTGTTATATAAGTTTAGTGACGCTTAAGAGCCCTAAATGTTAAATTAGAGCTAAATCGGTCTGAAAATGTAGCTAAAAACGTCAAAATACCGGAAATCGGGGGGGTACCGTTATATGGGGGCTATACCAAAACGTGGACCTATGTCCACAACTTTTGTTATATAAGTTTATTGACACTTAAGAACCCTAAATGTTAAATTATAGCTACATCGGTCTGAAAATGTAGCTAAAAGCTTCAAAATACCGTAAATCGGGGGGTACCGTTATATGGGGGCTATACCAAAACGTGGACCTATGTCCACAACTTTTGTTATGTAAGTTTATTGACACTTCAGAACCCTAAATGTCAAATAATAGCTAAATCGTTTTGAAAATGTTGCTAAAAACGGCAAAATTCCGTAAATCGGGGGTACCGTTATATGGGGGCTATACCAAAACGTGGACCTATGTCCACAACTTTCGTTATATAAGTTTATTGACACTTAAGAACCCTAAGTGTCAAATTATAGCTACATCGGTCTGAAAATGTAGCTAAAAACGTCAAAATACCGTAAATCGGAGGGTACCGTTATATGGGGGCTATACCAAAACGTGGACCTATCCCCACAAGTTTTGTTATATAAGTTTACTGACACTTAAGAACCCTAAATGTCAAATTATAGCTAAATTGGTCTGAAAATGTAGCTAAAAACGTCAAAATACCGTAAATCGGGGGGTACCGTTATATGGGGGCTATACCAAAACGTGGACCAATATAGCCCATCATCGAACTTGACCTGCCTGCAAACAAAAGACGCATTTTCCCAAAATTTCAGCGTCCTAGCTCCATTTTTGTGGATGCTAGAGTGATTACCACAGACGGACGGACGGACGGACGGACGGACGGACGTGCACAGATCGACTTAGAAGTTTACCCTGATCAAGAATATATATACTTTATAGGGTCGCAAATGAGTATTTCAATGCGTTACAAACGGAAAAACAAACTTAATATACCCTCCATACTATGGTGGAGGGTATAAAAATAGTAAAATAATATATAAGAAATAAAAGATAAATAATGATAGATAATATTTAAGTTTTTATATTTTTAATATTTAACATTTAATAAAAATATTAAATTTTTAATATTTTTAATGTTTAATATTTAATATTTTTAATATTTAATATGTTTAAAATTTTTAATATTTAATATGTTTAAAATTTTTAATATTTAATATGTTTAATATTTTTAATATTTAATATTTTTAATATTTATTATTTTTAATATTTAATATTAATACTTAATATTCAATATTCAATATTCAATATTCAATATTTAATATTTAATATTTAATATTTAATATTCAATATTCAATATTCAATATTCAATATTCAATATTCAATATTCAATATTCAATATTCAATATTCAATATTCAATATTCAATATTCAATATTCAATATTCAATATTCAATATTCAATATTCAATATTCAATATTCAATATTCAATATTCAATATTCAATATTCAATATTCAATATTCAATATTCAATATTCAATATTCAATATTCAATATTCAATATTCAATATTCAATATTCAATATTCAATATTCAATATTCAATATTCAATATTCAATATTCAATATTCAATATTCAATATTCAATATTCAATATTCAATATTCAATATTCAATATTCAATATTCAATATTCAATATTCAATATTCAATATTCAATATTCAATATTCAATATTCAATATTCAATATTCAATATTCAATATTCAATATTCAATATTCAATATTCAATATTCAATATTCAATATTCAATATTCAATATTCAATATTCAATATTCAATATTCAATATTCAATATTCAATATTCAATATTCAATATTCAATATTCAATATTCAATATTCAATATTCAATATTCAATATTCAATATTCAATATTCAATATTCAATATTCAATATTCAATATTCAATATTCAATATTCAATATTCAATATTCAATATTCAATATTCAATATTCAATATTCAATATTCAATATTCAATATTCAATATTCAATATTCAATATTCAATATTCAATATTCAATATTCAATATTCAATATTCAATATTCAATATTCAATATTCAATATTCAATATTCAATATTCAATATTCAATATTCAATATTCAATATTCAATATTCAATATTCAATATTCAATATTCAATATTCAATATTCAATATTCAATATTCAATATTCAATATTCAATATTCAATATTCAATATTCAATATTCAATATTCAATATTCAATATTCAATATTCAATATTCAATATTCAATATTCAATATTCAATATTCAATATTCAATATTCAATATTCAATATTCAATATTCAATATTCAATATTCAATATTCAATATTCAATATTCAATATTCAATATTCAATATTCAATATTCAATATTCAATATTCAATATTCAATATTCAATATTCAATATTCAATATTCAATATTCAATATTCAATATTCAATATTCAATATTCAATATTCAATATTCAATATTCAATATTCAATATTCAATATTCAATATTCAATATTCAATATTCAATATTCAATATTCAATATTCAATATTCAATATTCAATATTCAATATTCAATATTCAATATTCAATATTCAATATTCAATATTCAATATTCAATATTCAATATTCAATATTCAATATTCAATATTCAATATTCAATATTCAATATTCAATATTCAATATTCAATATTCAATATTCAATATTCAATATTCAATATTCAATATTCAATATTCAATATTCAATATTCAATATTCAATATTCAATATTCAATATTCAATATTCAATATTCAATATTCAATATTCAATATTCAATATTCAATATTCAATATTCAATATTCAATATTCAATATTCAATATTCAATATTCAATATTCAATATTCAATATTCAATATTCAATATTCAATATTCAATATTCAATATTCAATATTCAATATTCAATATTCAATATTCAATATTCAATATTCAATATTCAATATTCAATATTCAATATTCAATATTCAATATTCAATATTCAATATTCAATATTCAATATTCAATATTCAATATTCAATATTCAATATTCAATATTCAATATTCAATATTCAATATTCAATATTCAATATTCAATATTCAATATTCAATATTCAATATTCAATATTCAATATTCAATATTCAATATTCAATATTCAATATTCAATATTCAATATTCAATATTCAATATTCAATATTCAATATTCAATATTCAATATTCAATATTCAATATTCAATATTCAATATTCAATATTCAATATTCAATATTCAATATTCAATATTCAATATTCAATATTCAATATTCAATATTCAATATTCAATATTCAATATTCAATATTCAATATTCAATATTCAATATTCAATATTCAATATTCAATATTCAATATTCAATATTCAATATTCAATATTCAATATTCAATATTCAATATTCAATATTCAATATTCAATATTCAATATTCAATATTCAATATTCAATATTCAATATTCAATATTCAATATTCAATATTCAATATTCAATATTCAATATTCAATATTCAATATTCAATATTCAATATTCAATATTCAATATTCAATATTCAATATTCAATATTCAATATTCAATATTCAATATTCAATATTCAATATTCAATATTCAATATTCAATATTCAATATTCAATATTCAATATTCAATATTCAATATTCAATATTCAATATTCAATATTCAATATTCAATATTCAATATTCAATATTCAATATTCAATATTCAATATTCAATATTCAATATTCAATATTCAATATTCAATATTCAATATTCAATATTCAATATTCAATATTCAATATTCAATATTCAATATTCAATATTCAATATTCAATATTCAATATTCAATATTCAATATTCAATATTCAATATTCAATATTCAATATTCAATATTCAATATTCAATATTCAATATTCAATATTCAATATTCAATATTCAATATTCAATATTCAATATTCAATATTCAATATTCAATATTCAATATTCAATATTCAATATTCAATATTCAATATTCAATATTCAATATTCAATATTCAATATTCAATATTCAATATTCAATATTCAATATTCAATATTCAATATTCAATATTCAATATTCAATATTCAATATTCAATATTCAATATTCAATATTCAATATTCAATATTCAATATTCAATATTCAATATTCAATATTCAATATTCAATATTCAATATTCAATATTCAATATTCAATATTCAATATTCAATATTCAATATTCAATATTCAATATTCAATATTCAATATTCAATATTCAATATTCAATATTCAATATTCAATATTCAATATTCAATATTCAATATTCAATATTCAATATTCAATATTCAATATTCAATATTCAATATTCAATATTCAATATTCAATATTCAATATTCAATATTCAATATTCAATATTCAATATTCAATATTCAATATTCAATATTCAATATTCAATATTCAATATTCAATATTCAATATTCAATATTCAATATTCAATATTTAATATTTAATATTTAATATTTAATATTTAATATTTAATATTTAATATTTAATATTTAATATTTAATATTTAATATTTAATATTTAATATTTAATATTTAATATTTAATATTTAATATTTAATATTTAATATTTAATATTTAATATTTAATATTTAATATTTAATATTTAATATTTAATATTTAATATTTAATATTTAATATTTAATATTTAATATTTAATATTTAATATTTAATATTTAATATTTAATATTTAATATTTAATATTTAATATTTAATATTTAATATTTAATATTTAATATTTAATATTTAATATTTAATATTTAATATTTAATATTTAATATTTAATATTTAATATTTAATATTTAATATTTAATATTTAATATTTAATATTTAATATTTAATATTTAATATTTAATATTTAATATTTAATATTTAATATTTAATATTTAATATTTAATATTTAATATTTAATATTTAATATTTAATATTTAATATTTAATATTTAATATTTAATATTTAATATTTAATATTTAATATTTAATATTTAATATTTAATATTTAATATTTAATATTTAATATTTAATATTTAATATTTAATATTTAATATTTAATATTTAATATTTAATATTTAATATTTAATATTTAATATTTAATATTTAATATTTAATATTTAATATTTAATATTTAATATTTAATATTTAATATTTAATATTTAATATTTAATATTTAATATTTAATATTTAATATTTAATATTTAATATTTAATATTTAATATTTAATATTTAATATTTAATATTTAATATTTAATATTTAATATTTAATATTTAATATTTAATATTTAATATTTAATATTTAATATTTAATATTTAATATTTAATATTTAATATTTAATATTTAATATTTAATATTTAATATTTAATATTTAATATTTAATATTTAATATTTAATATTTAATATTTAATATTTAATATTTAATATTTAATATTTAATATTTAATATTTAATATTTAATATTTAATATTTAATATTTAATATTTAATATTTAATATTTAATATTTAATATTTAATATTTAATATTTAATATTTAATATTTAATATTTAATATTTAATATTTAATATTTAATATTTAATATTTAATATTTAATATTTAATATTTAATATTTAATATTTAATATTTAATATTTAATATTTAATATTTAATATTTAATATTTAATATTTAATATTTAATATTTAATATTTAATATTTAATATTTAATATTTAATATTTAATATTTAATATTTAATATTTAATATTTAATATTTAATATTTAATATTTAATATTTAATATTTAATATTTAATATTTAATATTTAATATTTAATATTTAATATTTAATATTTAATATTTAATATTTAATATTTAATATTTAATATTTAATATTTAATATTTAATATTTAATATTTAATATTTAATATTTAATATTTAATATTTAATATTTAATATTTAATATTTAATATTTAATATTTAATATTTAATATTTAATATTTAATATTTAATATTTAATATTTAATATTTAATATTTAATATTTAATATTTAATATTTAATATTTAATATTTAATATTTAATATTTAATATTTAATATTTAATATTTAATATTTAATATTTAATATTTAATATTTAATATTTAATATTTAATATTTAATATTTAATATTTAATATTTAATATTTAATATTTAATATTTAATATTTAATATTTAATATTTAATATTTAATATTTAATATTTAATATTTAATATTTAATATTTAATATTTAATATTTAATATTTAATATTTAATATTTAATATTTAATATTTAATATTTAATATTTAATATTTAATATTTAATATTTAATATTTAATATTTAATATTTAATATTTAATATTTAATATTTAATATTTAATATTTAATATTTAATATTTAATATTTAATATTTAATATTTAATATTTAATATTTAATATTTAATATTTAATATTTAATATTTAATATTTAATATTTAATATTTAATATTTAATATTTAATATTTAATATTTAATATTTAATATTTAATATTTAATATTTAATATTTAATATTTAATATTTAATATTTAATATTTAATATTTAATATTTAATATTTAATATTTAATATTTAATATTTAATATTTAATATTTAATATTTAATATTTAATATTTAATATTTAATATTTAATATTTAATATTTAATATTTAATATTTAATATTTAATATTTAATATTTAATATTTAATATTTAATATTTAATATTTAATATTTAATATTTAATATTTAATATTTAATATTTAATATTTAATATTTAATATTTAATATTTAATATTTAATATTTAATATTTAATATTTAATATTTAATATTTAATATTTAATATTTAATACTTTATGTTTAATATTTAATATTTAATATTTTATGTTTAATTTTTAATATTTAGTTTATAATAAGAAAATATTAGGGAACATCATAACGTGCTTCGATAAAACCACTGTTCCAATCACCACTACCAATTGTATTACCAAAAAAGCCACCCCTCCCTCACTGAGTCTTGAGTGAAAGGTTTTTCGGCATTGTTGTGTTCTTCTATCCGTCCATCCAGCAATACACTTTGCATGAAATTCAATATTTCGCCTTCTCCCTTTTACATTGTGGTTGTTTGCTTAGCAAAATGGAAAAGAAGAAAGCCGGTTATTTCGTAACTTTTTTGCACAAAACAAAACGCAACACCGAGACCGATTTGTTGTTGTCATGGTTAAAAAAGATGATGAGGAGGAGAGAATGAGGAGAATGGATTTTTCGGGCCCTAAGGGGTACAAGAAGAAAAAAGCAGCACAACCAACACACACACTTTTACAACTTACACGTGATGACACAACATTGTTATGGCATTGGGAGTAGAAGAAAATAACAACAACAAGAAAAATCTTTAAAAGCACAAAAGATTCCGGATTTGAGATATATATGTACATTCAATATAATGGTATGTGGAACAGCTGATCATGTAAATTAAAGTAGGAATGAATCATCATTGGTCCACAAAAATGTAAAGAGACCAAGTAAAATTTATTACAAGTGGGTTAAAGAGGAGGAACAATTTTATAAAAAGAAGAGGCACCAAGTCCGCTTGCTGACTAACAATTATAAACGCTGAGGTAATAACATTGTTTTGTTACCAAGTTACCACCAACTAAATGGAGGCATATCACCGCACAATGCAAAATATTTGTTGACAACAACAATAACATAAAAACACCAGTCACGGCGACACTGATGGTAATGGGGATGATGATGAATGTGTCATGTCAACGTATAGGTCAACAACAATCACACACATGTGAATGACGACGAGGACATCACTCATCACTCATATGTTGGAACAAATCTTTTGTGCGATTATAGTTAAACTATTTTAATGATTTTGACTTACATTACAGAATACACAAATACAGTAAAACCTTTGATGCCTGGACATTTTCAAAGGAATGAAGAAAATAAAAAAATAAAAATTGTAAAAAACTGATTCACACGGCAATTTATATATTTATGTAGAAAAAATGCGGCTCCTTGTGAAATGCTCTTCCTAATTGGTCGTATTCAATTATCATTTTGTTTATAAAGTTTCCTGCTTATTTTCATCAGGTTTTCCATCGATACTTACTTAATACTTCCATACAAATCATATGATCCGTTCTATTATCCTTGAAATGTTGACTTACCTAAAATGAAAAGAAAGGAATAGAAAAACATTTTCAGTATTTCTGTAAATATAGAAATGGATAAAAATCTGCAAGATTTATTTTCTAAGGACATAGGCAGTAGAAATCCTTTAAGTGTTCCCCTTAGGTGGGCGGGATGATGTAATGTAAAAATCAGAACTATTTTTACGAAGATCTCAGAAGGGAAGTAATGAAATTGAAATTAATAATGTCACATAGAAGCCCTCTGAGACCTTCTGTTACTTTACGGAAGAATTTTGAGGCCTTCTGTTATATGGGATACCTCTGGGCCCTTAGGTGTTCATACAAAAAATTGCGGATGTTGGCGCTATGTAGTAAAATACCCTTTACACCTTATGTTACTCTAAAAAAAACATTTAAGCATGTTGTTGGCACACAGAAGACCTTTGAGACCATCTGTCGTCACGTAAAATACCTCTGAGTCCTGTTATGCAGAAGACCTCTGACGATTTCTGTTGTCATAGGTAAGAATTATGATAACTTGAGCTAAAGCTTTCTTCCATACAACTTTCTCCTGTCTATAACAGTCGACGTCAAAAGTCGTCTATCCAAGCTCGTGCAATTTTTATAAAGTATTTTAAGGCTCTATTCAAGATCGTGGATTTTTAAAAAAATACTTTAAGCAGTATCTTGAGGTACTAACCAAGCTCATGTATTTTTTTAAAAAATATTCTGAGGATCTATAAGCTCATGGATTATTTAAAAAAAATTTTGAGGCTCTATCAAAAAGCTCGTGGATTTTTTACAAAATATTTTGAGGCTCAATTCAAGCTCGTAGATTTTTTTTGCAAAATATTTTCAGATTCTAATATTTTGAAACTCTTTCTAAGCTCGTAAATTTGTTTATAATATTTTGAGTCTCTATCCAAGCTCGTGGATTTTTTAAAAATTATTTGAGGATCTATCCAACCTCATGGATTTAAAAATTATTTGAGGATCTATCCAAGCTCATGGATTTCAAAAAAATACTGAGGCTCTATCCAAGCTCATGGATTTAAAACAAAAATACTGAGGCTCTATCCAAGCTCATGGATTTAAAACAAAAATACTGAGGCTCTATCCAAGTTAGTGGATTTTTTAAAAAATATTGTAAACAATATCATGAGGTGCTACCCAAGCTCTTGGATTTTTTAAAAAATATTTTAAGGCTCTATCCAAACTCGTACATTTTTATAAAATTTGTTGAGGCTCTATCAAAGTTCGTGAATTTTTTAAAAAACATTTTGAGGTTTTTTTCAAGCTCGTGCATTTTTTTTAAATATTTTGAGGATCTATTCAAGCTCGTGGATTAAAAAAAAATTGAGGCTCTATCAAAGCTTGTGGATATTTAAAGCCTCTAATATTTTGAGGCTCTATCCATGCTCGTGGATTTAGAAACTAAATATTTGGCTCGAGGATTAAAAAAAAATATTTTGAGGCTGTATACAAACTCATGGATTTTTTAGAAAATATTTTGTGGCTCTATACAAGCTCGTAATTTTTTTACAAAATATTTTGAGGCTCTATTGAAGGTCGTGGATTTTTTACAAATTATTTTGACTCTATCAAAGCTCGTGGATTTTTTACAAAATATTTTGACGCTCTATCCAAGCTCATTGATTGTTTAAAAATATTTTGTGGCTATATCCAAGTTCGTGGATTTAGGAAATATATTGTTGGAGGCTCGAGGATTTTCTAAAAAATATTTTCAGGCTCAATCCAAGTTAGTGGATTTTTTACAAATTATTTTGACGCTCTATCCAAGCTTGTCGATTTTTTACAGTCGACTTCTCAAGTTTTCCTTTCGATAACAGTCGACTTCAGAGGCCTTCCTGTCTATAACAATCGACTTCAGAAGCTTTCCTGTATGTAACAGTCGACTTCAGAAGCCTTCCTGTGTATAACAGTCGACTTCAGAAGCCTTTCTGTATACAACAGTCGACTTTAGAAGCCTTCCTGTCTACAACAGTCGACTTCAGAAGCCTTCCTGTCTACAACAGTCGACTTCAGAAGCCTTCCTGTTCACAACAGTCGACTTCAGAAGCCTTCCTGTCTACAACAGTCGACTTCAGAAGCCTTCCTGTCTACAACAGTCGACTTCAGAAGCCTTCATGTCTACAACAGTCGACTTCAGAAGCCTTCCTGCCTACAACAGTCGACTTCAGAAGCCTTCCTGTTTACAACACTCGACTTCAGAAGCCTTCCTGTCTACAACAGTCGACTTCAGAAGACTTCCTGTTCACAACAGCAACTTCAGAAACCTTCATGTCTATAACAGTCGACTTCAGACGCCTTCCTGTTTACAACAGTCGACTTCAGAAGCCTTCCTGTCTACAACAATCGACTTCAGAAGCCTTCCTGTTTACAACAGTGGACTTCAGAAGAATTCATGTCTACAACAGACGACTTCAGAAGCCTTCCTGTCTATAACAGGAAAATTAGTTTTGTCTACAACAGTCGATTTCAGAAGTTTTCCTGTCTATAACAGTCGACTTCAGAAGCCTTCCTGTCTATAACAGTCGGTTTCTGACTTCCTGTCTATGCTAGTCGACTTCGAAAGCTTTCCTGGCTATAACAGTCGACTTCAGAAGCTTTCCTGTCTATAACAGTCGACTTCAGAAGCCTTCCTGTCTGCAACAGTCGACTTCAGAAGCCTTCCTGTTCACAAAAGTCGACTTTAGAAGCCTTCCTGTCTACAACAGTCGACTTCAGAAGCTTTCCTGTCTATAACAGTCGACTTCAGAAGCTTTCCTGTCTGCAACAGTCGACTTCAGAAGCCTTCCTGTTCACAAAAGTCGACTTTAGAAGCCTCCCTGTCTACAACAGTCGACTTCAGAAGCTTTCCTGTCTATAACAGTCGACTTCAGAAGCTTTCCTGTCTGCAACAGTCGACTTCAGAAGCCTTCCTGTCTACAACAGTCGACTTCAGAAGCTTTCCTGTCTGTAACAGTCGGCTTCAGAAGCTTTCCTGTCTGCAACAGTCGACTTCAGAAGCCTTCCTGTCTACAACAGTCGACTTCAGAAGCTTTCCTGTATGTAACAGTCGACTTCAGAAGCCTTTCTGTTCACAACAGTCGACTTCAGAAGCCTTCCTGTTCAAAACAGTCGACTTCAGAAGCCTTCCTGTCTACAACAGTCGACTTCAGAGGCGTTCCTGTCTATAACAATCGACTTCAGAAGCTTTCCTGTATGTAACAGTCGATTTCAGAAGCCTTCCTGTTCACAACAGTCGACTTCAGAAGCCTTCCTGTTCACAACAGTCGACTTCAGAAGCCTTCCTGTTCACAACAGTCGACTTCAGAAGCCTTCCTGTTCACAACAGTCGACTTCAGGAGCCTTCCTGTCTACAACAGTCTACTTCAGAAGTTTTCCTGTCTATAACGTCGACTTCAGAAGCCTTCCTGTCTATAACAGTCGACTTCAGAAGCCTTCCTGTCTACAACAGTCGACTTCAAAAGCCTTCCTGTTTACAACAGTCGACTTCAGAAGCCTTCCTGTTCCCAACAGCCGACTTCAGAAGCCTTCCTGTCTACAACAGTCGACTTCAGAAGCCTTCCTGTCTACAACAGTCGACTTCAAAAGCCTTCCTGTCTGTAAGAGGAAAAGTAGTTTTGTCTACAACAGTCGACTTCAGAAGCCTTCCTGTTCACAACAGTCGACTTCAGAAGCCTTCCTGTCTACAAAAGTCGACTTCAGAAGCGTTCCTGTTCACAACAGTCGACTTCAGAAGCTTTCCTGTCTACAAAAGTCGACTTCAGAAGCCTTCCTGTCTATAACAGTCGACTTCAGGAGCCTTCCTGTCTAAAACAGTCGACTTCAGAAGCCTCCTGTCTACAACAGTCGACTTCAGAAGCGTTCCTGTTCACAACAGTCGACTTCAGAAGCCTTCCTGTTCACAACAGTCGAATTGAGAAGCCTTCCTGTCTACAACTGTCGACTTCAGAAGCCTTCCTGTTCACAACAGTCGACTTCAGAAGCATTCCTGTCTACAACAGTCGACTTCAGAAGCCTTCCTGTTCACAACAGTCGACTTCAGAAGCCTTCTTGTTTACAACAGTCGACTTCAGAAGCCTTCCTGTTTTTAACTGTCGACTTCAGAAGCCTTTCTGTCTACAACAGTCGACTTTAGATGCCTTCCTGTCTACAACAGTCGACTTCAGAAGCCTTCCTGTCTACAACAGTCAACTTTAGAAGCCTTCCTGTTCACAACAGTCGACTTCAGAAGCCTTCCTGCTTACAACAGTCGACTTCAGAAGCCTTGCTGTCTATAAGAGTCGACTTCAGAAGCCTTCCTGTCTACAACAGTCGACTTCAAAAGCTTTCCTGTATGTAACAGTCGACTTCGGAAGCCTTCCTGTATACAACAGTCAATTTCAGAAGCCTTTCTGTCTACAACAGTCGACTTCAGAAGCCTCCCTGTTCACAACAGTCGACTTCAGAAGCCTTCCTGTCTACAACAGTCGACTTCAGAAGCCTTCCTGTCTACAACAGTCGACTTCAGAAGCCTTCCTGTTCACAAAAGTCGACTTCAGAAGCCTTCCTGTCTATAACAGGAATAGTCGTTTTGTCTACAACAGTCGACTTCAGAAGCCTTCGTGTCTACAACAGTCGACTTCAAAAGCTTTCCTGTATGTAACAGTCGACTTCGGAAGCCTTCCTGTATACAACAGTCAATTTCAGAAGCCTTTCTGTCTACAACAGTCGACTTCAGAAGCCTCCCTGTTCACAACAGTCGACTTCAAAAGCCTTCCTGCTTACAACAGTCGACTTCAGAAGCCTTGCTGTCTATAACAGTCGACTTCAGAAGCCTTGCTGTCTATAACAGTCGACTTCAGAAGCCTTCCTGTATACAACAGTCAATTTCAGAAGCCTTTCTGTCTACAACAGTCAATTTCAGAAGCCTTTCTGTCTACAACAGTCGACTTCAGAAGCCTCCCTGTTCACAACAGTCGACTTCAGAAGCCTTCCTGTCTACAACAGTCGACTTCAAAAGCTTTCCTGTATGTAACAGTCGACTTCGAAAGCCTTCCTGTATACAACAGTCAATTTCAGAAGCCTTTCTGTCTACAACAGTCGACTTCAGAAGCCTCCCTGTTCACAACAGTCGACTTCAGAAGCCTTCCTATCTACAACAGTCGACTTCAGAAGCCTTCCTGTCTACAACAGTCGACTTCAGAAGCCTTCCTGTTCACAAAAGTCGACTTCAGAAGCCTTCCTGTCTATAACAGGAATAGTCGTTTTGTCTACAACAGTCGACTTCAGACGCCTTCCTGTCTACAACAGTCGACTTCAAAAGCTTTCCTGTATGTAACAGTCGACTTCGGAAGCCTTCCTGTATACAACAGTCAATTTCAGAAACCTTTCTGTCTACAACAGTCGACTTCAGAAGCCTCCCTGTTCACAACAGTCGACTTCAGAAGCCTTGCTGTCTATAACAGTCGACTTCAGAAGCCTTGCTGTCTATAACAGTCGACTTCAGAAGCCTTCCTGTATACAACAGTCAATTTCAGAAGCCTTTCTGTCTACAACAGTCAATTTCAGAAGCCTTTCTGTCTACAACAGTCGACTTCAGAAGCCTCCCTGTTCACAACAGTCGACTTCAGAAGCCTTCCTGTCTACAACAGTCGACTTCAGAAGCCTTCCTGTCTACAACAGTCGACTTCAGAAGCCTTCCTGTTCACAACAGTCGACTTCAGAAGCCTTCCTGTCTATAACAGTCGACTTCAGAAGCCTTCCTGTCTACAACAGTCGACTTCAGAAGCCTTCCGGTCGACTTCAGAAGCTTTCCTGTCTATAACAGGAAAAGTCGTTTTGTCTACAACAGTCGACTTCAGAAGTTTTTCTGTCCATAACAGTCGACTTCAGAAGCATACCTGTCTATAACAGTCGATTTCAGAAGCCTTCCTGACTACAACAGTCGACTTCAGTAGCCTTCCTGTTCACAACAATCGAATTCAGAAGCCTTTTTGTCTACAACAGTGGACTTCTGAAGCCTTCCTGTCTATAACTGTCGATTTCAGAAGTTTTCCTGTATGTAAAAGTCGACTTCAGATCAGAAGCCTTTCTGTCTACAACAGTCGACTTCATAAGCCTTTCTGTCTACAACAGTCGACTTAAGAAGCCTTCCTGTTCACAACAGATGACTTCAGAAGCTTTCCTGTTCATAACAGTCGACTTCAGAAGCCTTCCTGGCTACAACAGTCGCCTTCAGAAGCTTTCCTGTATGTAAAAGTCGACTTAAAAGCCTTCTTGTCTACAACAGTCGACTTCAGAAGCCTTACTGTTCATAACAGTCGACGTCAGAAGCCTTCCTGTCTACAACAGTCGACTTCAGAAGCCTTCCTGTTCACAACAGTCAACTTCAGATGCCTTCATGTTCACAACAGTCGACTTCAGAAGCCTTCCTTCCTTTTACTTCGACAACGAAGTAAATCCATTGTTAGGAAAAGGATACTCCTTTGTCCGAAGCAGCTAAGTTGCAACTTTAAAAAAAGGTGTTCAAATCCTCCGATAAGGTTTCATTTAATTCCTCATCTGCTTAACTCCAAAACCTTGCAAAAGGGTTCGGAAGGAAGTCAGCTGATGAGCAAAAAGAAACCATCTGACACAGGTGCAAATTCGAGCAAGCGGAACTATTATAGGTCTGTGGCAGCATCAACTGATTCAAAGATCGCCGGTCCTCAGTCGATTGGTTACGAAGAGGATGAAGTCGTCCGATTGCATCGTATGCTTCGGTGCCGAGGAAGGTTTGTGAGAAGATCACTTCTGATTTGATCAAAATCTCTTCAATAAGCGCATCTACTTCGAAGTCTTGTACGTCAGCGAGGGCGAGGAAGGTTCACAGAATCCATGCTCGTCCACATATTGTCCCGGATGACATCCGGCTAGCAATCATCAGCAAGGCTGATACCAATGGGCGCATCAACGATTGTTGTTGTTATTGTAACAGTATATGATATTTTTTGTAAGTTCGTTCGATTCGATTGGTTGTAGCCACAGAGCTCCTGCAGTTAGTTGAGTTGGTTCGGCAGGGCAGCTCAAAAGGTGCAGTGTGTCGTGCGGGCCTGTGCCGCATGCTGGGCGGTGCTGCCGGCCAGGGACTTCAGGTTTTTGTTCCAACAGCTCACCTTGTCGCATATAGCTATGACATGCGGGCTAAGTAGGTTATGCTTTCCTTCAATTTGTACAGATAAATTAGCATCCGTGCAAAGCTGCTGTACTCCTGAAAACCCACTCGACTTCACACATTAACTTCGCCCTAGCCCATGAACCGTAATTGTACAAAAATAAAGTGAGCGGACTAAGCGCCAAGGCCTATACTGTGTTCTCCTCCTCGAAACAGAACTTTTATACTGTCTTCGATCTACACATCGTACGAGGACCCCAACCCACGAGCCAAATAATTTGAGGCCTTAGCTAAGGCCATTGTGGTAACATTTTTTCTTATTTTTAAATTAAATACAATATTGGGATTTTCTTCGAAAATTAAAATTCTCGGAACTCAACGTATTAATCATCAATGTTAAAGATGAAATAAAATTGACATTTAAAGTGATAACGAAAAAACCAGAGATGGACTGTATGCACTTGTTTAGCTTTGGTGTAAATGTTAACAGAGGACAGTTTTGTTAGCCCAAACTCTTTGTAAAATTGGGCAACAATTGATGGAATTAAGCCAAGTTCATGGAATTTAAAAAAAAATTAATAAATCGTGTTTGTTATAAAATAATTTTTAGTAAATGGTGGATTTTTAAAAAATATTTTTCAATAAATCGTGAACTTAAAAAATATTTTTCAATAAATCGTGGATTAAAAAAATAAGTTTTAAAAATCTCGGATTTTTAAAAAAATATTTTTTTAATAAATCGTGCATTTTTAAAAGAATACCGTGGATTTCTATTTTTTTTTTAATAAATCGTGGATTTTTAGAAAAATATGTATTTAATGAATAGTGGATTTTTTAAAAAAATAAGCTTAATAAATCGTGGATTTAAAAAAAAAAATAATAAATCGTGGATTTTTTAAAAAAATATTTTTTAATAAATCGTGGAATTTTTTAAAAAAAAAAATATATTTTAATAAATCGTGGATTTTTTTTTAAAAAAATATATATTAATAAATCGTGGATTTTTTAAAAAAAATATTTTTAATAAATCGTGGATTTTTTAAAAAAAATATTTTTAATAAATTATGGATTTTTTTAAAAAATATTTTTTAATAAATCTTGGACTTTTTAAAAAAATATTTTTTAATAAATTGTGGATTTTTTAAAAAAATATTTTTTAATAAATTGTGGATTTTTAAAAAAAATATTTTTTAATAAATCGTAGATTTTTTAAAAAAAAAATTTTTTAATAAATCGTGGATTTTTTAAAAAAATATTTTTTAATAAATCGTGGATTTTTTGAAAAAATATTTTTTAACAAATCGTGGATTTTTTGAAAAATTATTTTTAATAAATCGTGGATTTTTTAAAAAAATATTTTTTAATAAATCGTGGATTTTTTAAAAAAATATTTTTTAATAAATCGTTGATTTTTAAAAAAAATATTTTTTAATAAATCGTGGATTTTTTAAAAAAATATTTTTTAATAAATCGTGGATTTTTTAAAAAAATATTTTTTAATAAATCGTGGATTTTTTAAAAAAATATTTTTTAATAAATCGTGGATTTTTTAAAAGAATATTTTTTAATAAATCGTGGATTTTTTAAAAAAATATTTTTTAATAAATCGTGGATTTTTTAAAAAAATATTTTTTAATAAATCGTGGATTTTTTAATAATTCGTGGATTTAAAAAAATATTTTTTTAATTTTTTTAAATAAATATTGTTTAATAAGCCTGTGATTTAAAGAATAATATTTTCTAATAAATCGTGGATTACAAAAAATATATAAATCGTGGACTTTAAAAAAATATTTTTTAATAAATCGTGGATTTAAAAAAATATTTTCTAATAAGTCGTGGATTTCAAAAAATGTTTTTTTGATAAATCGTGGATCTCATAAAAATATATTTTTTAATAAATCGTGTATTTAGAAAAAAATATTTTAAATAAATCGTGGATTTTTTAATAAATCGTGGACGTTGTACGTGCAATGTGCATCACAGTTTTTGACGGGTCATCTCTGATAAGAAGCACAAAGTAATACGTAAAAATTGCTGATAAGAAACTGAGACAACAACACAATCAATAGAATATAAATTAATGCAATTTCAATTGCAGGATTGCAGTCAGAATATCAAGATCATCTGAAAATAACAACACAAAAAAAAAAAGAATTAAGTTTTAATAATGAAAGGATTGAGCATTGTATTACTGATGGTCGCATTTGTGGCTATAAAGGTAAGAAGTTGCTAAATTAAATTTTAAAATCCAATCAATAATACATAATGTTTATATAGACCACCTATGCCGTACCTCTGGAACCTCGGACAGCCGACGAAACAATAAAAGAAACCAAGCGTTTCAAGCTATTGGAATTTGCCTACGATAATTTGAGAAAAACGATATGGCCCGATGCAGCTTTTAACAAAATAAATGACTATGTCCAGGCGATGAAGAAGTGGTCCGACGAAGATCAATATTTACAAAACTCCAAGATTTATGGTGAAGTTAAAGAAGCCGTAGACAACTGCATTATTTTGCTGAGAGCCCTAAAAACAGATCCCGAAAATTGCCAGAAACAACAAAGTTTAAAATACAACAATTATAAGATACGTTCAATATTTCAATCTGTAAAGGATGATCATTTACAGTTTGGATGGATTCCAAAATATTCCTATTTAGTATTACAATTACGTAATATTAATCATATATCTTTTGAGCAGTTCTTTGTACAATTGGAGGAGAAAGTCAAGAAATTCATAAATGATTTGAAGGAGACTGAAAAAGATGATAATGCTGACATTATCCAATGGCATGAGAAGTTCAGAAAAGAATCGAGTTATATACGCAAGGAAATATTGGTTATTGAATTTATGGGTCTCTTCCCCGATGAGAGGCCATTGGTAGAGAGTGAATGTAAAATTCGTTATACAAATGGTATATAAGTGAAGAAAGTTTGCAAAGAAAAGATTTATAGCGAACATAGAATAGAGTTAAAAAATAAAAACAAAAAATGAGTTTCTAATTAAAACTTCACAAAAATTATTTTTTTTAAATCCACGAGGATGGATAGAGGCTCAAAATAAATTTTTAAAAAATCCACGAGCTTGGATGAAGGCTCAAAATATTTTTTAAAAAATTCACGAGCTTGAACATAGGCTCAAAAATATTTTAAAAAACGAAATTCACAAGTTTGGATAGACGCTCAAAATATTTTTTTAGAAAATTCACAAGCTTGGATAGAGTCTCAAAATATTTTTTAAAAAATGCACAAGTTTGGATAGACGCTCAAAATATTTTAAAAAAAAATCACGAGCTTGAATAGAGTCTCAAAATATTTATTAAAAAAATCCACGAGTTTGGATAGAGGCTCAAAATATTTTTTAAAAAATCTACGAGCTTGGATGAAGGCTCAAAATATTTTTTAAAAAATCCACGAGCTTAGAAAGTGGAATAAAATATTAAAAAAAACACGAGCTTGGATAGAATTTCATAATATTTTTAAGAAATCCACGAGCTTGGATAGAGGCTCAAAATATTTTTTAAAAAATCTACGAGCTTGGATGAAGGCTCAAAATATTTTTTAAAAAATCCACGAGATTGGATAGTGGCTCAAACTATTTTTTAAAAAATCCACGAGATTGGATAGTGGCTCAAACTATTTTTTAAAAAATCCACGAGATTGGATAGTGGCTCAAACTATTTAAAGGAAAAAAAAACCAAGAGCTTGGATAGTCTTAAAATATTTTTTAAAAAATCCACGAGCTTGGATAGAGTCTTAAAATATTTTTTAAAAAATTCACGAGCTTGGATAGAGGTTCAAAATATTTGTTTAAAAAAATCCACGAGCTTGACTAGAGGTTCAAAATATTTTTTAAAAAATCCACGAGGTTGGATAGAGGTTCAAAATATTTTTTAAAAAATCCATGAGCTTGGATAGAACCCCAAAATATTTTTTAAAAATCCACGAGCTTGGATAGAACCCCAAAATATTTTTTAAAAATCCACGAGCTTGGATAAAGACTCAGAATATTTTTTAAAAAATCCACGAGTTTGGATAGAGGCTCAAACTAATTTTTAAAAAATCCACGAGTTTGGATAGAGGCTCAAACTAATTTTTAAAAAATCCACGAGCTTGTATAGAATCTTAAAATATTTTTTAAAAATCCACGAGTTTGGATAGAGGCTTAAAATATTTTTTAAAAAATCCACGAGCTTGAATAGAGGCTTAAAATATTTTTTAAAAAATCCACGAGCTTGTATAGATCTTTAAAATATTTTTTAAAAAATCCACGAGCTTGTATAATTTAAAATATTTTTTAAAAAATCCACGAGGTTGTATAGATCTTTAAAATATTTTTTAAAAAATATACGAGCTTGTATATATCTTTAAAATATTTTTTAAAAAATCCACGAGCTTGGACGTAGGCTCAAAATATTTTTTTAAAAAATTCACGAGCTTGGATGTAGGCTCAAAATATTTTTTAAAAAATTCGCGTGCTTGGATGTAGGCTCAAAATATTTTTTAAAAAATCCACGAGCTTGGATGTAGGCTCAAAATATTTTTTAAAAAATTCACGAGCTTAGAAAGTGGCTTAGAATATTTTTAAAAAACCACGAGCTTGGACAGAGGCCCAAAAAGTTTTTTAAAAAATCCACGCATTTGGGTAGAAGCTCCAAATATTTTTTAAAAAAAATCCACAAGGTTGGATAGGCGCTCAAAATATTTTTTAAAAAATCCACACATTTGGGTAGAAGCTCCAAAAATTTAAAAAAAATCCACAAGGTTGGATAGACGCTGAAAATATTTTTTAAAAAATTCACGAGCTTGGATAGGCTCAAAATTTTTTTTTTAAAAATCCACGAGCTTTGAAAAAGGCTCAAAATATTTTTTAAAAAATTCATGAGCGTGGATAGTGTCTCAAAATATTTTTTTAAAATCCACGAGTTTGGATAGAGGCTCAAAATATTTTTCAAAAAAATCCACGAGTTTGAATAGAGGCTCAAAATATTTTTAAAAAAATCCACGAGCTTGGATAGAGGTTCAAAATATGTTTTAAAAATCCAGAAGATTGTATAGAGGATCAAAATATTTTTTAAAAAATTCACAAAATATTTGTTTAAAAAATCCACGAGGCTTGGATAGAGTCTCAAAATATTTTTTAAAAATCCACGAGTTTGGATAGAGGCTTAAAATGTTTTTTAAAGAATCCACGAGGCTTGGATAGAGTCTCAAAATATTTTTTTAAAATATGCACGAGCTGGGTAGAGGCTCTAAATATTTTTGTAAAAAAATCCACGAGCTTGGATAGAGGCTTATAATACTTTTTTAAAAATCCACGAGCTTGGATAGGCTTAAAATGTTTTTTAAAGAATCTACAGGCTTAAATAGAGGCTCAACATATTTAAAAAAATCCACAGGCTTAAATAGAGGCTCAACATATTACAAAAAAATCCACAGGCTTAAATAGAGGCTCAACATATTACAAACAGATCCACGAGCTTGGATTGAGTCTGAAAATATTTTTTAAAAAATCCACGAGATTGGATTGAGTCTGAAAATATTTTTAAAAAATCCACGAGTTTGGATTGAGTCTGAAAATATTTTTTAAAAAATCCACGAGCTTGGATTGAGTCTGAAAATATTTTTTAAAAAATCCACGAGCTTGGATAGAGTCTTAAAATATTTTTTTAAAAAATCCATGAGCTTGGATAGAGTCTTAAAATATTTTTTAAAAAATACACGAGCTTGGATAGAGTCTGAAAATATTGTTTAAAAAATCCACGAGCTGGATAGAGTCTTAAAATATTCTTTATAGATAGAGTCTTAAAATATTCTTTAAAAAATCCCCGAGCTTGGATAGAGTCTTAAAATATTCTTTAAAAAATCCCCGAGCTTGGATAGAGTCTTAAAATATTTTTTAAAAAATCCACGAGCTTGGATAGAGTCTTAAAATATGTTTTAAAAAATCCACGAGCTTGGATAGAGTCTTAAAATATTTTTTAAAAAATCCACGAGCTTGGATAGAGTCTTAAAATATGTTTTAAAAAATCCACGAGCTTGGATAGAGTCTTAAAATATTTTTTAAAAAATCCACGAGCTTGGATAGAGTCTTAAAATATTTTTTAAAAAATCCACGAGCTTGGATAGAGGGTCAAAATATTTTAAAAAAATCCACGAGCTTGGATAGAGGCTCAACATGTTTTTAAACAATCCACGAGCTTGGATAGAGGCTCAAAATATTTGTTTAAAAAAATCCAAGAGCTTGGTTAGAAAATAATTTATAAAAAATAATTTATAAAAAATATACGAGTGTGGATTGAGCCTCAAAATAATTTCTAAAAAATTCAAGAGCTTGGATAGAGTCTAATCACAGTTTATTTTTTTTCCCTATTTAAAATTTGTTCAACATCTTATATAAAATTTTAATATTTATTTATATACCATTGCTATAGCGAATTTTACATTTGCTCTCTACCAAAGGCCTCTCATCGGGAAAGAGGCCCATAAATTCAATAACCAATATTTCCTTGCGTACATAAATTGTTTCTTTTGTAAACTTTTCATGCCATTGGATAATATCAGCATTTTCATCTTCTTCAGCTTCATTCAAATTGTTAATAAATTCCTTAACTTTCTCCTCCAATTGTACAAAGAATTTTTCGAAGTAATTACGATTAACTTCACGTAATTCTAATATTAAATTGGTATATTTTGAAGTCCATCCATATTGTAAATGATCATCATTCAGAGACTGAAATATTGAACGTATCTTATCGTTGTTGTATTTTAAACTTTTTTGTTTTTGGCAATTTCCAGGATCTGTTTTTAGGGCTCTCAGCAAAATAATGCAGTTGTCTACGGCTTCTTCAAATTCTCCAAAAATCTTGGAGTTTTGTAAATATTGATCTTCTTCGGACCAGCGCCTTAAGGCCTGAACATAGTCGTTTATTTTGGTAATAGCTTCCTGGGGCCATATGGTTTTCCGCAGATTATCGTAGGCAAATTCCAATACCTTGAAACGTTTGGTTTCTTTTAGTTTTTCTTCTGTCGTTGGAGAAACATCTATGGTGGGGCCTACCTCTTCAAACGATTCCAAAGGTACTGCATAGGTGGTCTATAAAAGGGCATATATTAAGGATTGAGGCTGATTGGAATAAAATCCGCAATCTCTCTTACCTTTATAGCTACAAATACGACTAGCAGTAATATAATATTGCAGCCTTTCATGGTGAAAAGGTATATTTCGCTTTACTTTGTATTGGGGTTTTGAGCTAATCTTGAGATTCCGACTGCTGCCTAGCACTTGAAATTGCTTTAATTTATATATTTTAATCGCTTAGGTTGTAGCATCTGTTTCTTATCAACACATTTTACGTATTATTTTGCATTTCGTATCAGAGATGGCCCGTCAAAAACTGAGACGTACCTTGGACGTGTAGCGTCCACGATGTATTAAAAAATTAAAAAAAAAAAAATATTTTTTAAAAGTAGAAGATTTATTTTAAAATATTTTTTTTTAAAAAAATTTACGATTTTTTAAATTTTTTTAATCCTCGATTTTTTAATTCTTTTTTAAATCCACGATTTTTTAAAAATATTTTTTAAATCCACGATTTTTTAAAAATAATTTTTTTTAAATCCACGATTTTTTAAAAATAATTTTTTTTAAATCCACGATTTTTTAAATTCTTTTTTTTTAAATCCACGATTTTTAAATTGTTTTTTTTTAAATCCACGATTTTTTAAATTCTTTTTTTTAATCCACTATTTTTGAATTTTTTTTAAAAATCCACGATTTATTAAAAAAGATTTTTAAAAATCCACGATTTATTAAAAAAGATTTTTAAAAAATCCACGACTTATAAAAAACTATTTTTTTAATTTATTAAATAATATTTTTAAAAAATATTATTAAAAAATGTTTTTTTTTTAAATCCACGATTCATTAATTTTATTTTTTTTTTCATTATACGATTTATTAAAATTTATTTTTGTTTCAATCCACGATTTATTAAAAATGTTTTATTTAAAAAACCCACTATTTTTTTAAATCCACGATTTATTAAAAATAGTTTTTTTTAAACACATGATTTTTTAAAAAAATATTTTTTAAAAAAAATCCAGGATTTTTAAAAAATATTTTTTAAAAAAAATCCAGGATTTTAAAAAAATATTTTTTTTAAAAAAAATCCATGATTTTAAAAAATAGGTTTTAAAAAAATCCACGATTTATTAAAAAATATTTTCTTAAAAATCCACGATTTAATAAAATATATTATTTTAAAAAATACACGATTTATAATTTTTTTTTTAAATCCACGATTTATTAAAAAATATTTTATTTATTTTTTTATTAAAATTTATTTATTTTTTTATTAAAAAATAATTTTTTAATATACGATTTATTATAAAAAATATTTCTTTAAAAAATCCGCGATTTATAAAAAAATATTGTTTAGCCCATCTCTGTCCCTTCCGTTATCACTTTAAATGCCAATTTTATTTCATCTTTCCCAGAATTGACTTCTCCGCTCTGTTATCGCTTAGCATTGATGATTAATATGTTGAGTTCCGACAACACTTCAGAGAATTTTAATTTTTGAAGGAAATTCCAATATTTTATTAAATGAAAAAAAATAATGCGAGTATATGTCACCCTAATGACCTTAGCTTAGGTGTCCGACTAATTTATAGCACATACATAAATACATTCAAATTCCCATTAGATTAGGCATTTGTTTTTTTAATTTGTTTAATAACCAGTAGACCACAATCAGCCGGGTTTGCTGACGGCCAAATACCATCAGCGGATGCCGCCACACAATTACATGAATATAAATTAAAACAATTTCAATTAAATTAAAACTATTTAGTCACACAGAATCTCAAGATTATTGCATCAAAATCTGGAAATTGTGAAAAATAAAAAAGTTTAAAATACAACCACGATAAGATACGTTCAATATTTAAGACTCTGAATGATGATAATAATAAACAATATGAATGGACTTCAAAATATGCCAGTTTAATATTACAATTACGTGAAATTAATCGTAACCATTTCGAATACTTTGTACAATATTATTTTTTAAATCCACGAACTTAGAGCCTCAAAATATTTTGTAAAAAAATTAGTTGAGCCTCAAAATATTTTTTTAATCCACGAGCTGGGATAGAGCCTCAAAATATTTTTTTAAAAAAATCCACGTGCAAGGACAGATCCTCAAACATATTTTTTAAAAATTCCAAGAGCTTGGATAGGACCTCAAAATATATTTTAAAAAACCCCAAGCTCCTGGATTTTTTAACAATTATTTTAAGGCTCTATGCAATTCGTGGATATTAAAAAAATATTTGTAGGTCCTATTTAAACTCGTGAATTTTTTAAAAATATGTTTAGGGCTCCATCCAAGTCGTGGATATTTTAAAAAAATATGTTGAGGTCCTATTTAAGCTCGTGGATTTTTTAAAAATATTTTTGAGTCTCCATCCAAGTCGTCAATATTTAAAAAAAATATGTTGAGGTCCTATTTAAGCTCGTAGACTTTTTAAAAATATTTTTTAGGCTCCATCCAAATCGTGGATATTTTAAAAAAATATGTTGAGGTCTTATTTAAGGCCAATTCCAAGCTTGTGGATTTTTAAAAAATATTTTAAGGCTCTTCCCAAGCTCGTGGATTTTGAAAAAATATTTTGATTTGGATTTTTAAAAAATATTTTGAGGCTCTATCCAAATCCAACTTCGAGGATTTAAAAAAATTATTTTGAGGCTCTATCCAAACTCGTGGATTTTTAAAAAATATTTTGAGGCTCTATACAAATCCAACTTCGAGGATTTAAAAAAATTATTTTGAGGCTCTATCCAAACTCGTGGATTTTTAAAAAATATTTTGAGGCTCTATCCAAATCCAACTTCGAGGATTTAAAAAAATTATTTTGAGGCTCTATCCAAACTCGTGGATTTTTAAAAAATATTTGAGGCTCTATCCAAGCTCTTGGATTTAAAAAAAAAAATATTTTGAGGCTCTATCCAAACTCGTGGAATTTTTAAAATATATGTTGATTTGGATTTTTAAAAACTATTTTGAGGCTCTATCCAAACTCGTGGATGTTTAAAAACTATTTTGAGGCTCTATCCAAGATCTTGGATTTTTAAAAACTATTTTGAGGCTCTATCCAAACTCGTGGATGTTTAAAAACTATTTTGAGGCTCTATCCAAACACGTGGATTATTAAAATATATTTTGAGGCTTTATCCAAGCTCGTGGATTATTAAAATATATTTTGAGGCTTATCCAAGCTCGTGGATTTTTGAAACAAATATTTTAAGGCTCTATCCAAGCTCGTGGATTTTTAAAAAATATTATAAGGCTCTATCCAAGCTCGTGGATTTTTAAAAAATATTTTAAGGCTTTTTCCAAGCTCGTGGATTTTTAAAAAATATTTTAAGGCTTTTTCCAAGCTCGTGGATTTTTAAAAAATATTTTAAGGCAATATCCAAGCTCGTGGTTTATTAAAAAAAAATATTTTGAGGCTCTATCCAAGCTCGTGGATTTTTAAAAAATATTTTGAGCATCTATCCAAGCTCGTGGATTTTTAAAAAATATTTTGAGCATCTATCCAAGCTCGTGGATTTTTAAAAAATATTTTGAGCATCTATCCAAGCTCGTGGATTTTTAAAAAATATTTTGAGGCTCTATCCAAGCTCGTGGATTATTAAAAACATATTTTGAGGCTCTATCCTAGCTCGTGGATTTTTAAAAAATATTTTGAGCATCTATCCTAGCTCGTGGATTTTTAAAAAATATTTTGAGGCACTATTCAAGCTTGTGGATTTTTAAAAAAATATTTTAAGGCTCTATCCAAGCTCGTGGATTTTTAAAAAAATATTTTAAGGCTCTATCCAAGCTCGTGGATTTTTAAAAAAATATTTTGAAGCTCTATCCAAGCTCGTGGATTTTTAAAAAGATATTTTAAGGCTCTATCCAAGCTCGTGGATTTTTAAAAAAATATTTTAAGGCTCTATCCAAGCTCGTGGATTTTTAAAAAATATTTTGAGCATCTATCCAAGCTCGTGGATTTTTAAAAAATATTTTGAGCATCTATCCAAGCTCGTGGATTTTTAAAAAATATTTTGAGCATCTATCCAAGCTCGTGGATTTTTAAAAAATATTTTGAGCATCTATCCAAGCTCGTGGTTTTTAAAAAAATATTTTGAGCATCTATCCAAGCTCGTGGTTTTTAAAAAAATATTTTGAGCATCTATCCAAGCTCGTGGATTAAAAAAAAAACGTTTTGAAGCTCGTGGATTTTTAAAAAATATTTCGGGACTCTATGCAAGCTCGTGGATTTAAAAAAAATGTTTTGGGGCTCTATGCAAGCTCGTGGATTTTTAAAAAATATTTCGGGGCTCTATGCAAGCTCGTGGATTTAAAAAAAATGTTTTGGGGCTCTATGCAAGCTCGTGGATTTTTAAAAAATATTTCGGGGCTCTATGCAAGCTCGTGGATTAAAAAAAAAAATATTTTGGGGCTCTATGCAAGCATCTATCCAAGCTCGTGGATTTTTAAAAAATATCCAAGCTCGTGGATTTTTAAAAAATATTTTGAGCATCCATCCAAGCTCGTGGATTTTTAAAAAATATTTTGAGCATCTATCCAAGCTCGTGGATTTTTAAAAAATATTTTGAGCATCTATCCAAGCTCGTGGATTTTTAAAAAATATTTTGGGCATCTATCCAAGCTCGTGGATTTTTAAAAAATATTTTGAGCATCTATCCAAGCTCGTGGATTTTTAAAAAATATTTTGAGCATCTATCCAAGCTCGTGGATTTTTAAAAAATATTTTGAGCATCTATCCAAGCTCGTGGATTTTTAAAAAATATTTTGAGCATCTATCCAAGCTCGTGGATTTTTAAAAAATATTTTGAGCATCTATCCAAGCTCGTGGATTTTTAAAAAATATTTTGAGCATCTATCCAAGCTCGTGGATTTTTAAAAAATATTTTGAGCATCTATCCAAGCTCGTGGATTTTTAAAAAATATTTTGAGCATCTATCCAAGCTCGTGGATTTTTAAAAAATATTTTGAGCATCTATCCAAGCTCGTGGATTTTTAAAAAATATTTTGAGCATCTATCCAAGCTCGTGGATTTTTAAAAAAATATTTTGAGCATCTATCCAAGCTCGTGGATTTTTAAAAAATATTTTGAGCATCTATCCAAGCTCGTGGATTTTTAAAAAATATTTTGAGCATCTATCCAAGCTCGTGGATTTTTAAAAAATATTTTGAGCATCTATCCAAGCTCGTGGATTTTTAAAAAATATTTTGAGCATCTATCCAAGCTCGTGGATTTTTAAAAAATATTTTGAGCATCTATCCAAGCTCGTGGATTTTTAAAAAATATTTTGAGCATCTATCCAAGCTCGTGGATTTTTAAAAAATATTTTGAGCATCTATCCAAGCTCGTGGATTTTTAAAAAATATTTTGAGCATCTATCCAAGCTCGTGGATTTTTAAAAAATATTTTGAGCATCTATCCAAGCTCGTGGATTTTTAAAAAATATTTTGAGCATCTATCCAAGCTCGTGGATTTTTAAAAAATATTTTGAGCATCTATCCAAGCTCGTGGATTTTTAAAAAATATTTTGAGCATCTATCCAAGCTCGTGGATTTTTAAAAAAATATTTTGAGCATCTATCCAAGCTCGTGGATTTTTAAAAAATATTTTGAGCATCTATCCAAGCTCGTGGATTTTTAAAAAATATTTTGAGCATCTATCCAAGCTCGTGGATTTTTAAAAAATATTTTGAGCATCTATCCAAGCTCGTGGATTTTTAAAAAATATTTTGAGCATCTATCCAAGCTCGTGGATTTTTAAAAAATATTTTGAGCATCTATCCAAGCTCGTGGATTTTTAAAAAATATTTTGAGCATCTATCCAAGCTCGTGGATTTTTAAAAAATATTTTGAGCATCTATCCAAGCTCGTGGATTTTTAAAAAATATTTTGAGCATCTATCCAAGCTCGTGGATTTTTAAAAAATATTTTGAGCATCTATCCAAGCTCGTGGATTTTTAAAAAAAATATTTTGAGCATCTATCCAAGCTCGTGGATTTTTAAAAAAATATTTCGAGCATCTATCCAAGCTCGTGGATTTTTAAAAAAATATTTTGAGCATCTATCCAAGCTCGTGGATTTTTAAAAAAATATTTTGAGCATCTATCCAAGCTCGTGGATTTTTAAAAAAATATTTTGAGCATCTATCCAAGCTCGTGGATTTTTAAAAAATATTTTGAGCATCTATCCAAGCTCGTGGATTTTTAAAAAATATTTTGAGCATCTATCCAAGCTCGTGGATTTTTAAAAAATATTTTGAGCATCTATCCAAGCTCGTGGATTTTTAAAAAATATTTTGAGCATCTATCCAAGCTCGTGGATTTTTAAAAAATATTTTGAGCATCTATCCAAGCTCGTGGATTTTTAAAAAATATTTTGAGCATCTATCCAAGCTCGTGGATTTTTAAAAAATATTTTGAGCATCTATCCAAGCTCGTGGATTTTTAAAAAATATTTTGAGCATCTATCCAAGCTCGTGGATTTTTAAAAAATATTTTGAGCATCTATCCAAGCTCGTGGATTTTTAAAAAATATTTTGAGCATCTATCCAAGCTCGTGGATTTTTAAAAAATATTTTGAGCATCTATCCAAGCTCGTGGATTTTTAAAAAATATTTTGAGCATCTATCCAAGCTCGTGGATTTTTAAAAAATATTTTGAGCATCTATCCAAGCTCGTGGATTTTTAAAAAATATTTTGAGCATCTATCCAAGCTCGTGGATTTTTAAAAAATATTTTGAGCATCTATCCAAGCTCGTGGATTTTTAAAAAATATTTTGAGCATCTATCCAAGCTCGTGGATTTTTAAAAAATATTTTGAGCATCTATCCAAGCTCGTGGATTTTTAAAAAATATTTTGAGCATCTATCCAAGCTCGTGGATTTTTAAAAAATATTTTGAGCATCTATCCAAGCTCGTGGATTTTTAAAAAATATTTTGAGCATCTATCCAAGCTCGTGGATTTTTAAAAAATATTTTGAGCATCTATCCAAGCTCGTGGATTTTTAAAAAATATTTTGAGCATCTATCCAAGCTCGTGGATTTTTAAAAAATATTTTGAGCATCTATCCAAGCTCGTGGATTTTTAAAAAATATTTTGAGCATCTATCCAAGCTCGTGGATTTTTAAAAAATATTTTGAGCATCTATCCAAGCTCGTGGATTTTTAAAAAATATTTTGAGCATCTATCCAAGCTCGTGGATTTTTAAAAAATATTTTGAGCATCTATCCAAGCTCGTGGATTTTTAAAAAATATTTTGAGCATCTATCCAAGCTCGTGGATTTTTAAAAAATATTTTGAGCATCTATCCAAGCTCGTGGATTTTTAAAAAATATTTTGAGCATCTATCCAAGCTCGTGGATTTTTAAAAAATATTTTGAGCATCTATCCAAGCTCGTGGATTTTTAAAAAATATTTTGAGCATCTATCCAAGCTCGTGGATTTTTAAAAAATATTTTGAGCATCTATCCAAGCTCGTGGATTTTTAAAAAATATTTTGAGCATCTATCCAAGCTCGTGGATTTTTAAAAAATATTTTGAGCATCTATCCAAGCTCGTGGATTTTTAAAAAATATTTTGAGGCTCTATCCAAGCTCGTGGATTATTAAAAAAAAAATTTTGAGCCTCTATCCAAGCTCGTGGATTATTAAAAACATATTTTGAGGCTCTATTTTAGTTTGTGGATCTTTTATAAATTATTTTGATGCTCTATTGTAGTTTGTGGATCTTTTAAAAATTATTTTGATGCTCTATTTTAACTTTTAGAGTTTTAAAAATATATTTTGAGGCTCTATCCATGCTCGAGCATTTTTAAAAAAATATTTTGAGGCTCTATCCAAGCTCGTGGATTTTTAAAAACTATTTTAAGGCTCGTGGATTTTTAAAAAAATATTTTAAGGCTCTCTCCAAGCTCGTGGACTTAAAAAAAAATATGTTCAGGCTCTATCCAAGCTCGTGAATTATTAAAAAAAAATATGTTGAGGCTCTATCCAAGCTCGTGGATTTTAAAAAAATGTATTTTGAGGCTCTATCCAAGCTCGAGGATTTTTAAAAAAAATATTTTGAGGCTCTATCCGAGCTCGAGGATTTTTAAAAAAAATATTTTGAGGCTCTATCCAAACTCGAGGATTTTTAAAAAAATATTTTGAGGCTCTATCCAAGAATTTTTGAAAAATATTTTGCAGCTCGTGGATTTTTAAAAAATATATGGAGGTTCCTCCCTAGCTCGTGGATATTTAAAAAATATTTTGAGGTTCTATCCAAGCTCCTGGATTTTTAAAAAAATATTTTGAGGTTCTATTTAAGCCCGTGGATTTTAAAAAATATTTTGAGGCTCTAATTTAGCTTGTGGATTTTTAAAAAAGATTTTGAGGCTCTAATTTAGAGTGTGGATTTTTTAAAAAATGTTTTGGAGCTCGTGGATATTTAAAAAATATTTTGAGGCTTGCTTTCGACATATCGCTCATTTAATCAAAGAGTGGCATAACTCAAAAAATGCGTTTTCTGAGTTAGCAATTTGTATTTTTTCTACGACTTCTACTTTATCTTGTGTCAAATTTGCATGCTGATATCTCTGAAACTCGACGAGTTACAGCTCATTTACTACGAGTTACCAATAATTCAACACACAAGTTTTTCGAGGTTATGAAGCACTAAAACATTTCAAATCATGATTGATCTTGCACAGAAATTTAGCACTGATATCTAGCTAGCTGTCTGCAAAATATGGTCCATGTAGTGCTTTTAGTTTTTGCGTAATAATCTTTTTAAGTTGGGAAGTCAAATTTCAATCGCCAACTTAAAACGCGTTTTTCTCGAAACTTGATTTTTTGAAATGTGTCACTCTTTGAGTAAATGAGCGATATGTATTTTAAAAGTATGCCTTTGTGAGGACGCACATATCCCATTGAGAGATATTTATGCAATAGGTTAAATGTTAATAACCGAATAACTGCACCTTTGGGAGCACCATGGCAATCGTAGTTTTTTTTTATAATGAAGTGGGGGTATGAGGTGTTAATACCCAACCGGTAGCTATGGTGACGAATATTTCATGTTGTTATTGTAGCTAATAGAAAATTATTTAGAGGTAAATTATAACTGTTACACAATAGTTTTAAGTGCGAAGAGAGGGAGAGCAGGTATTTACAGCTATAGTGGAGCCAACATACATCAATATGACATCCTTGTATATCCTCTTAAAAGCATGAATAAATTTTTCTACACACACTCTTACTCACACATGATGAGTAATTCAAGCAAGTGTTAGTGGCAACCGGTAAAGTCAGTGGCAACCGGTTGGGGCCAGTTTCAGAACAAAGGCGGTCGGTCTATCAAAGAGGAACCAGAAGAAAGTCCTTTTAACGATAAAATTCAAAAACAGATAAAACAACAAAAATAGAAGGGAGAAGAAGAGGTTAAGGCGATTCATAGAATTGAAAGACACAAAACTATGATAAGAAAGCAATAACAAGGAAAAGAAGTTGGGAAAACGACCACCTGAATGTATGAGTAATATTATTGTGGCAAAGGAAATGAAAGAAAGACAAAAACTGCATTAAAACGTGTTGAAAAGTTGTGAGGAAATTGAGAGTAAGATATGAGAGAGGGAGAGAGAGGCGAAATATAACAAAACTAACGATGACACTGCCGATTTTAGGAGACGAAAACTATATCTCTGATTAAGAATCTCATTTTGCAAGAGATATTTAATATCTCAGAGAACTACAAAAAGCCATAAAATTCGAGAGAGAACTTCCCCCATAATACGATGAGTTGAGTTAAGGAAGCTGAATGACGTTATGTGTTTTGTTTTTTTGCACGACAAAAGCATTGCGGCGCCATCGTCTATCAGACATCTGACTGAAAATAGACATGTAGAATTTATTTCTCTCTTCCTCTCAATTTTTGTTAAATCATTCTCTCTCCCTCTCTCTTGTTTTTATAATTTTTATATTTTTGCTGAAAATGCACACCGATGAATCACTGTTCAAATCCTTGTTGTGCCACGAGGAGTTCGTATCTGTGTAAGATGGTGTGGTATTGAAGAGCTTATGTTGGTATTAGTGTGCGTGTGCCGCCTTAACTGTTATATTACTTTGGCTGCTATATGGCGGCTGCTGGCTGCTTGGTTGGTCGGTTGGTTAAACATTTTCATAGGTTTTAGTATATACTAAAGTTGTAGAATTTGTAGCTATTTTTAACGACTATAGCAATTGTCTATAGTATTTTGAGCAGGAATTATGCCGACAATATTAACAATAAAGGGTGTTCAGGGTATTGGGATGATGAAAGGCGAAGACTATAATAGCGTATGGTTTACACCAGAAGCAGTTGTTCCGGTTATAATCATTGGTAATGCAGTAGCGAAATAATAAGTCATATAATAAGTCAAATAATAAGTCAGTCGGGAGCGAAACTTGATGATTGTTCCTCGAATCGATTCTGTACCCATGGCAAAGTCCGGGACTTATTTTAATCTCCCTTTACTCTCATGTGGATACTGGTGTCCTCATGGTGTCACCTGATGAACTGCCTTTAATACCATAAGATCGAGATCGGCAGGACCGAACTTTTTATACCCTCCACCATAGTCTATGATGAAATTAAATGGTATAAATTGAATAATTAATTTTCTTTTCCTCTCCACAATTTTAGACGGAGAAGTTTTTCGATCAGGATATTCAAATACCTAAATTAGTTCAGAAAATGTACTTGAAAATGTCTTCAATACCAAACCTTTGTTGAACATTTTTGATAGAGAAGTTTCTTAACTGGAGGAACCTCAAACCTTAAATTATGGATAGTTCAGACAACAATTTTATATAAAACCCTCCAAAGACCGTAAATCGGCTAGTGGCTATACCAAAACTTGTACCTATGTTGACAACTATTGACGGATAAGTTTTATGACCACTAGGAACCTCAAATTTCAAATGTCCCAATCGGGTAGAATCTTCCGATTTTAGGTTTTTTGAGGATTTTAGCTACATTTTTTGATCGAACTACCTGTTATTTGACATTTGAGGTTCCCAGTAGCCATAGTCCATCTTCGAACTTGACCTGCCTATGTAAAAATACACTAGGGTGCAAAAATGGCTAGATCGGCTCAGAATATTATACTGATCAGGAATATATACTTTATAGAAACACCTATTCCGCCGGAAAAAGAGTGTAATTTAAAACGTACAGAAGCCAGAATGAAATCCGAAAATGATACCAAAGGGGTGACACATCAAACTGATGATGGCTATGGAACATCCATATCCTCCTGTAGAGTAGTGGATGGTAATCTGCTTGCAAATACAGACAGCGTGCGTTTTGGTCAAAACTTTTCATCTCGAAATATTTTACCAACATTAGATAAAGTTTGAAAATAGGCCATATCAGTTCACCCCACGGATCTACAGCATCGGGTACCTTTCATAGAAAGTCCTTGCCTCGGATTGCCTTGGTCTCCGAGTTAAGATCGAGTGGATATAATGAGTCAGAAGTATATCATGGTTACAGTGGTGCAGGAAACCAAACTCAACAACAACAGCATTCTACATTGCAAAACATAACCAAGAGATGGTTATGCAATTACATCAACGGCAGGCAGCCATATGTAGAATTCAGAGGCAAGAAGTCGAAGAGCCGTAAACTTAAAATGGGTGTTCCACAGGGCGGTGTCATCTCGCCCCTGCTCTTCAACTTTTATCTATCCAAATTCCCTACTCCTCCAGCAGGCATAAAACTAACAACGTATGCGGATGGTTGCACCATACTTGACACTGGAGAGAAAGTCGATGAACTTGAGGACCGCATCAACTGCTACATCGCCACAGAAACTTCTTTCCTCAAGGGAAGAAATTTAGAGCTCTCACCACATAAATCCTCTGCAACCCTCATCACTTCATGGACTAAAGAGGTGAAGCGGCAATTAAACCATGCATCAGTCCTGAAGTCCAAAGTCCAGAAGCGGAATAAGGTGCTCAAAGCCATCTCGGGCACTACGTGGGGCAAAGATAAGGAGATGCTTCTAGATAATTATAAAGCAGTTAGCAGATCGGTCCTTAACTATGCTGCACCCGTATGGACTTCCTTCATTAGCGACACCCTATGGAATCGGTTGCAGACAACATAAAATAATGCCCTGCTAATCTCTACCGGATGTGTCCAGATGACGAGTGTGGATCATCTGCAACATAACGTGTTGCTCTCTCGACATTTCATGCTGGCATGGCATCTGCCCACGCATCCCAACCACCATATCGTGGTTCAGGATTCACCCCCTAGACACATCCGGAAGGACATTAAGAGGTACATCCCAGACATCCAGGATGTCATTCCATCTGACTTCGACCGACGGTCAATGGCTGCATCACTTAAACTGCTTCATACTCAGGCAGTCCAAAAAGCCGTAGACGACTATGATCCAAATCGCGTCCTTAACTTTCAACCACCAGCGATCGCAGAGGTCGAGCGGTCCTTTCCCAGGAGAACCAAAACCATCTTAGCACAGCTCAGATCAGGCTGGTCAACCATTCTCAATTCCTACCAGGCTAGAATTATGACAGGAGTTAAAGATATTTGCCCTCATTGCAGACAACGACCGCACGACACGAAACATGTATTTGCATGCCCATCACAGCCTACAGACCTACGCCCCATAGATCTGTGGTTAAAACCTGTAGAAGTGGCTAATTTCCTACAGCTCCCAACCTAATCCCGACAGCGCAATCCCACTCACGTCCCAACTCACAATCACAAACATCCACACACATAACAATCAATCCATCCTTACACATAAACACCTTCCACACAGTACCGGCCCACGTACTAATTCAATTCCTATCAACATCTTATGGATCATTTCAGGGAAAACGAGGCAGCCAAACTGTTACAGCAACAACAACAGCTTACAGCATTATGATGGGTACAATGTTCTGAGGAAGGAACGCTTCGGAAGTGGGGGTTGGAGACTAACTTTCCTATTGCACAAGTATTTTCAATACAGGCCTACCCTGCTTAAACCTAATTCTAATGACCCATACATGCAGGGTATCTTTAAAGAATGGAACTGCCGATGTAGAGTTGCTAACCCTATACATCCCGCCGATAAATAGCTATTCTCCAGGTTATAGGTCCAACATCAGACCGCATTTGAAAGTTCATAACTGAATACTCTTATGGGACTTTAGTGTTCTGCATGAGTTATGGCATTTGGTTCTCGACAATGGGTGTAGCTCCTGCACGGCCCATTAGAATGTCCATTCCAGAAATAGAGGAGAGTATCACAGTTCGCCAGATATAACCATATTGTCACGTGGTCTGACAAATGATATTAACAAAAAGAACGTTCCGAGAAATCATCACTGCTGCAGCCACTGCTAGTCGAATATCCGAAGTAAGACCAAATTTCCACAGAAGAGACCGAGGGTTTAACAAATCATGAGCAGTGACCCCAGAGTCCGGAAGCTGACATTGGAAGTAAACAGATTGGTCGATGAGCATAAGCGGAACAAGTGGCTTGATTATCTGAAGAGTTGCAACATTGGAGACGGAATACGTGAAATGTGGGCAACGGTTAATTAACTTTCGAAGCCTGGAAAGAAGAAAGATAGTCTGAAGAGGTGTGCAATTTATTTTAATCGACAATTTGCCGAACACTCCGGGGTTAATAGTGCGAAGACAAGAGGGCAACGTCACATTAGATTTCTTCCTGCCGAGGTGGTAGCACCACCACAATTCACAATGAATGATGTTGCGAAGTTCATCGTTAACACTAAGTGATGCAAAAGCGTTGGGCCCTGATAGAGTCTTCATGGTAATGCTGAAACAGCTGGATGTGCACGGAGTCGAGTTTCACGGTGCTCTTGAAACAACTTTAAATGGAAGGTGCTTACACCTGGAAAGTTTTTACGGTTTCTGAAACTACAATGTTCATGAGAAATGTTAGATGAAAAAATAAAAAAACAAAAAAAAAAAAAAAAATCGCCGGAGCGCTTTTTAAATAAATCGAGATTCAAGTTGACATTTTTTGGGGGGTTTTTTAGGTTTTCACGATTTTGCTTGGAAACCGCGAGACCTATGTAAATGGGCCTAAAGAAAGTGTTGTAGCAGTAAAAATTTTCCACATGATTGACCTTTATGATATTTTCGTAAATTTTACCGTTATTGACATATATAAGTTCAAATTAGGACAATGCATTGACTGTATCGCTTCCTTATAAAACAATGTCATACATGGTGTGCCTTAACTAACTTTAAGTGAAAACCGCTAACACCTTGGAAGTTTTTGTGGATTTTGAAACAGCAATGTTTATAGATGAAAAAAATCCAAAAACAAGACAAGATCGCTGGAGGGATTTTTAAATAAATCGCGGTCAAAATTGAAATTTTTAGGTTTATTTTGGGTTTTTTAGGTTTTCACAATTCGCTTGAAAACGTTAAGTATTATCGCAATGTGACTTGAGAAAATCTTATAGCTGTGAAAATTCTCTACAAGATTGGTTTTCGTAATTTTTCCCTAGGTTGTACCATTTTTGAGATGTATAAGTTTAAGTTGGGAAATTGCTGTCATGATATCGTTTTATAAGGAGACGATACAGCCAATGCATTGTTCCAATTTGAACTTCCATTTCTCAATAACGGTAAAACCTACGAAAAAATCATAAAGGTCAATCTTGTAGAGAATTTTCATAGCTACAATATTTTCTTTAGTCCCATTTCGATAGAATTTGCGGTTTCCAAGCAAAATCGTGAAAACCTAAAAACCCCTAAAATGTCAACTTGAATCGCGATTTATTTAAAAAGCGCTCCGGCGATTTTTTGTTTTTTTGATTTTTTCTCATCTATGAAATATGAAATAGCCTCCATGAAAAATAGCTATCCAGTTGCCAATCATCAGCATGAGTTCCGTAAGTACCGCAATACGACAACAGCACCATCTCAACACATATTAGTTGTGGAATCAACCAGAACAAGCCGTGCGATAGAACAGAGTAAAGGGGCGCTCGACTCACAAGAAGACTTTGATAGTGTCAAGCATACCACCATGTTTGAAGACACCGAGCAGACTACCATCTAGCCAAGTAGATAAAGAAACCGTGTTTGTTACATATAACGCGAGAGCTCAGTTTGTGGTAAGCTAATATAAATGCAATGCGATGGGAAAATATTAAAACCTGTCCCAATGCTGGAACAAGGTGAATCTTCGTGATCTAGAAAGAGAAGTCCAATGTTGCAAGAGAGAACCCGTAGATTAGCGAGCCTATCAACCAGGTTTGAATAACATTCACGTGGATACAGTTTCAGATGCCATAAACTATTTTCATGTGCATGCGGTCCTCGAAGTAAATCCCCCACCTATCGCAGCTGAGGAGCGTTAGCTGCCACGGCAAGTGTGAGTAGTTTTGGATTAGCCGAGCATGAGAATACATCGCAGCAAATATACCGATGCCTTAGTCATTATGTAACCCATTACAAAGTAATGGAAAAAGGTAAAACTTCTTACTTCAGTAATTACTAAGAAATGAGTACGGTGGCACAGAGCGTGTGTATCCGACTACAAATGATAGGGTTGTGTGTTCAACGCTCACCGTCGACACGTGAACCTTAACGTTCGTGCGCATAGCTCAGTTTGTATGGCTACAAATCAGAAGTTCAGAAGCTCATGATCAAATCCAGCAGAGAGCGAGAAAATAAAATAAAAATATGATGTGCTTTGAAATTGAAAACCAATTTCACCTGAACTTTTCTACAAATATAATTTTTTATCTTATTTTTTCAACTTCTAGTGGCCTCAGATTAACTAGTTATTCTAGTGGTTACAGAATAACTAGTAAATCAGTGCGACATGCCCTTGTAAAGGTTTTCTAAGTAGTTACGACTACCAAAAAGTACTATAAAAACCCATTATTTTTTAAAGATTTTATTTGCTCGGTACTGTGATATGAGTTATGTGGTTGCTTGCTGTGCCAGATCATATCCCAGGGTGGGTGTTTCCAACTTCGTCGTAGTCGGAGTATCGTTCCGCAACAAAGTCAAAGCTTTTTGAGTACAATAACCGTCTGGTGCTAGGGGACTTCCATGATCATCACGTGCTTTGGCATTCCGTCTCAGCCAATAACCAAATGGGTACCGTGTTGGCGGAGAAAATTTATAGCTCCACATTTTGCCCTTTGAACGAAGAAGGTCCTTCGAGGATAAGAAGAGATTGCCATAACTTGCCGGACATAACCATTGTGGCACCCGGTCTTATAAATTACGTGTCCTGGCATCCAGCCATTTCCCTTTTTCCGTTAAGATACTATCCAACTTTATACCCTCTAATCGCAGTACCTTTCGGAACAATTGGAAAACTGATTACCAACTACCGCTTCAGATATCTGCCAAATTCCTCAGATATTCGGGTAGCTGAGAGAAATGTAGTAAACTACCCGAAATTAGACCAAATTTGCCAGTCTCGTCCCCTCTGACTAGCAAGCAAATGAGCGTAATCAGCTTGCCTCAGACAAGTCCGGGAGCACAAGCACCGGAAGTAATTCACCAGTAATGCGGTTAACTCACTCTCGAATTCAGGTAATAATTACGACAAACTCTGCAAGAATGTCATCAGATGCTAATCTTAACGGCCGATTAGCCATTTAGCCTTTTGGCAAACATTCTATAGACATTATGGGAAGCTGAGTGCCACCTGCCCAACATCAGTATCATTTCAGGAAAATGCACAGTACCACGATATGTGCGGAGGCCATTCGTATGTGGAATTCACGTATAAGAAGCTCCCTGAGGGATGATATCTTCGGAACTGTATAACCTCCACCTTTTTGAAATTCCACACCCTCCATAAGGCATTGATTTCGTAATGTATGCGGATGATGGTACGACCAGTGATGTTTTAAATATCTACATAGCTGAGTTAGTACAGTTTTTTCAACTGAGGAATATAAAAATATCCGTCACACCGTTTACCACTTGGCGGCTAAAATGAGGCTACCCCTTAACATATTGCTCAATGTTTTTGTCTGATATCTACCGAAGTTATTGAGTAGTAACGTTCGATAGCATGTTTATGTCGTCCGCGAAAGCCACCGCTATTTGCAACAAGACTAAAAGTAGAACCAAGGTCCTCAATCCGATGGCCATCAATGCTTGAGGCGCTGACAAAAAAATCTTTTAAACTTTTGTAAAACAATAGGGCTGTGGTATGCTATGCGGCTCCAATGTTGTATGCAGCTGTTAGCAGAATGCCGCCCTGTTAGGACTAAACAGGGTGCCTCCTTATGACACCAGAGGACCTCCTTTATGAGGAAGCAAAAATTCTACCGATTCATTAGTTCAAAAATATGTTGTCGATGTAGTAGTGCCTTCTTGCGTGTTTCCATGAGCATAGCTTCCAGAATCTTGTGGATGGGCTTTGTCCACCCAGGCACGCCAGGATTGATTTTTGTGATCTAGACAAAGAGGTATGTAGTTATTAACGGGAATTTGAAGGTAAACGTGACTATCAGGCTTGAATTGTATTCTCACTGATGCAGATAAATACGTTGGTAGTTCATTCACACCATGTCGTCGTACACCGACCCATCGTATAACCTCCACCCACCGCAGGAAAAATTGCTACTACAACATCAACAACTGATACGCACGATACCTTACAAATTCAGTAACCGATTTAGGCAAAAATTACAATCGTAATATTTTTTACTCCATTATTCGGGGAACCTTTAACCCCTATTGGACACGTCCCCAGGTGGCGGATAGTGGGAATCCTTTTCCAGATATGAGTGGTAAGATGCAAATCAAATACGTCACGTGGACCAACAGAAAGCAGCGTCTCAACTCCAGGAGGAGTGGCTGAAACTAGACAGAAAACTATAACCCGTTCACAAGGCCTCGGGAAACCACGTCAATATCGGACACCTCCAACTTGGGGTAACACCTCACAAAAGTTTAAAATTTTCACTAAACTTCCGCTTAAGACCTGTTCGAGGATCCTACGGTGACCAACTAGGAGGGTCATAGGAGTTCAGTGATTAAACCTAAAAACTCAAGCAAGCAAGAACGGCCAGGCCGAACTTGTTATACCTTCCACCACGAGTTGTACTGAAGTTAGGAAGAATACTGAATACCAAATTTCAGCAATTTCGGTAAAACAATGTAGCTAACCTTCAAAATACCGAAATTCAGGAGGCACCGTTCCATGGGGGGAATTTATAGAAGAAAGTTTTTATACTCAAAGAAGACTAACTGTCAAATTTCCGATATTTCGGTTAGATAATGTGGCTAAAACCTTCAAAATACAGAAAATCAAGAGGTACGCTCCTATGGGGGATGCAGGAAGATGTGGACCCATACTGATAATTCTCTTCTGGAATATTTTATTACTCCATGGAAGACCAAAAAACAAATTTCAGTCTTTCGGAGGGATATTGACGTCACAAAATCGGGAGGTGCCGCTTATGGGGGCTATATCGAAAAGTGGAACTATACCGACGAATTTCAGTCGGAAAGGTTTTTACCTCCAACGTAGACTACCGTGGTGCAATGGTATGCACGCCCGCCTTGCACGCAGAAGGTCGGGGGTTCGATTCCCCGGCCAAGCAACATCAAACCTTTTTCAACGGTGGCAAAATACCCCTCAGTAATGTTGGCGACATTTCCTGAGTATTTCAGCCATGTAAAACTTCTCTACAAGTGGTGTCTTAAGACACGCCGTTCGGACTCGGCGATAAACAGTAGGTCCCATATCATTGAGCTAAATATGAATCGGGGTGCACTCATTGATATGAGAGAAGTCTCCCTTGTCCCGTATGGGATGTTGTGGAACAATGTTTTTTTTTGTAGACTAAATACCAAATTTCAATCATTTCGTTATTGTGCCTTCAAAATACCGAAAATCGGGATGTATCGTTCTATGGGGCTATATTAAGGCGTGGACCTGTACCTACAAATTTCTGGGGGAAAGTTTTACACCCCAAATGAAGACTAAATACCAAATTTCATCCATTTCGGTGGAATATTGAGGCCACAACCTTCAAAACACCGGGTATCGGCAGGTATCTTTCTATAGGGGCTATATTAAGGCGTTGACCTGTACTGACAAATTTCTGGGGGAAAGTTTTATACCCCAAATGAAGACTAAATACCAAATTTCAGCCGTTTCGGTAGAATATTGAGGCCACAACCTTCGATAAATCGGGAATCAGGAGGTACCGTTCTATAGGGGCTATATTAAGGCTTGGACCTGTACCGATAAATTTTCAAGGGGAAAGTTTTATACCCCAAATGAAGACTCAATATAAAATTTCAGGCATTTCGGTGGAATATTGAGACCACAACCTTTAAAATACCGAAAATCGGGAGGTACGTTCTATGGGGGCTATAGAAAGGGGTGGACCCATACCGACAAATTTAGAGGGGAATGTTGAATACCCCAACGAAGACTAAATACCAAATTTTAGCCATTCCTGGGGAATATTTTGGCCACAACCTTCAAAATACCGAAAATCGGAAGGTACCGTTCTTTAAGGGCTATATTAAGGCGTGGGCCTGTACCCATAAATTTTCTGAGGGAAAGTTTTATACCCCAAATGAAGACTAATTATCAAATTTCAGCCGTTTTGGTGGAATATTGAGGCCACAATCTTCAAAATACCGAAAATCGGGAAGTACCGCTCTATGCGGCTATATGAAGGCGTGGACCTAAACCGACAAAATTCTGGGGGAAAGTTTTGTACCCCAAATGAAGACTAAGTATAAAATGTTGGTGGAATATTGAGGCCACAACCTTCAAAAAAACGGGGTATCGGCAGATATCTTTCTATAGCGGCTATATTAAGACGTGGACCTGTACCGACAAATTTCTGGGGGAAAGTTTTATACCCCAAATGAAGACTCAATATAAAATTTCAGCCGTTTCGGTGGAATATGGAGGCCACAGCCTTCAAAATACCGGATATCGGCAGGTATCTTTCTATAGGGCCTGTATTAAGGCGTGGACCTATGCCGACAAAATTCTGGGGGAAAGTTTTATACCCCAAATGAAGACTAAGTATAAAATTTCGGTGGAACATTGAGACCACAACCTTCAAAATACCGAAAATCGGGAGGTACGTTCTATGGGGGCTATATAAAGGGGTGGACCCATACCGACAAATTTAGAGGGGAATGTTGAATACCCCAACGAGGACTAAATACCAAATTTTAGCCATTTCTGGGGAGTATTTTGGCCACAACCTCCAAACTACCGGGAATCGGGAGGTACCTTTCTATATGGGCTATATTAAGGCGTGGACCTGTACCGATAAATTTTCGGGGGGAAAGCTTTATACCCCAAATGAAGGCTAATTATCAAATTTCAGCCATTTTGGTGGAATATTGAGGCCACAATCTTCAAAATACCGAAAATCGGGAGGTACAAATTTCAGCTATTTCGGTGGAGTATTGAAACCACAACCTGAAAAATACCGAAAATCAGACGGTAAGGCCCTATGGGGCTATATGAAGGCGTGAACCTAAGCCGACAAAATTCTGGGGGAAGTTTTGTACCCCAAATGAAGACTAAGCATAAAATGTTGGTGGAATATTGAGGCCACAACCTTCAAAATACCGGGTATCGGCAGATATCTTTCTATAGGGGCTATATTAAGGCGTGGACCTGTACCGACAAATTTCTGGGGGAAAGTTTTACACCCCAAATGAAGACTAAATATCAAATTTCAGTCGTTTCGGTGGAATATTGAGGCCACAACCTCCAAACTACCGGGAATCGGGAGGTACCTTTCTATAGGGGCTATATTAAGGCATGGACTTGTACCAACAAATTTCTAGGGGAACGTTTTATACCCTAAATGAAGACTAAATACCAAATTTCAGCCATTTCGGTGGAATATTGTGGCCACATCCTTTGAAATATCGGGAATCGGGAGGAGGTACCGTTTTATAGGGGCTATATTAAGGCTTGGACCTGTACCGATAAATTTCATATGGAAAATTTTATACCCCAAATGAAGACTAATTACCAAATTTCAGCCATTTCGGTTGAATATTGAGGCCTAAAACCTTCGCGTTACAACAACCACAACCGCTTACACATTTTTCATATGTTTGTTGTTTTTAACGTGACGCGACGTACAACGAACCGTATGTGCCGAGGCCTTTCTAGAAGACCACAAGATCTCCGTATGAAAGACTACTATGTCTGCTTCTGGAATACCGCAAAGTCTTTTTATAGAACACCACAATGTTTTCTTATAGAAGACCACTAGGTCTTCTTATAACTGACCTGAATGTCTTTTTTCTCTTCTTAAGATGACCTAGTGTTCTTTTTATTTATAAATGAACAGAAAGTCTTGTGGTCCTCTATAAGAAGACCATGTGGTCATTAGAGTTTTTTGCCGGGTTAACCCACATAATGACGATTTATTTGACGTTTGCCCTATGGAATTGACATTTGAAACCCAAACCCACTGGGTTAATCCGGTTAAGTGTAACCCGATATTATATAGAAAGACTTGAAGGCCATTTATGAGAAGACATTGTGGACCTCTGGAGGGACGCTAATTATAAGACGACCTGATGGTCTTCTGTAAGAAGTACTTGTGGTCATATATTATAAGGCCTTGTAGTATGACTAGAAGAGGACCTTGTGGTCTCCTATAGGAAGTCATGGTGTTCCTCTATAGATCTTTCTCATTTATAAGATCACCTTTTGGTCTCCTATAGGAATACCTTGTGGTCTTCTATAAGAAAACACTTTGGTCTTCTATAAAACACATCTTGGTCTTCTATAAGAAGACCTTTGGTCTTCTTTAAGAAGACCATTGGCCTTGTTAAAGAAGACCTTTTGGTCTTCTTCTATAAGAACACATCTTGGTTTTCTATAAAAAAACCGTTTGGTCTTCTATAAGAATACCTTTTGGTCTTCTCTAAACAGACCTTTTGGTGTCTTATAAGAAAACATTTTGGTTTTCCATAAAAAAAAAATCTTCTATAAGGAGACCTTTTGGCCTTCTATAATAACACGTTTTGCCTTTCTATAAGAACACCTTTTAGCCTTCTTTAAAATAAAGTCTCTAATTGCCAGCGAAATTTCCATCACTCCAAACCCTCCATCCCTATTGCCAAATAATTACCGAAAAAAAACCTTAGATAAAGTGAAAACAAAGCAGCAATCGACGAACAGTTAGTCGGTTGACAGACAGCTCGTCAGTCAGTCAGTCAGTTAAGCAGACGACTTAGACTGCTGCCATCTTACTAGACTATTTTCCCTTTGGTTTCTTTTTCGGTGGCGGTCGTCCTCTTTTGTTTCATTTTGATATCGTTCTGGCGTTTGTATGCCACAAATATCCCTAACACCGCCGCCAACATTACGGCAAACACAGAGCAACCAACAATGACACAATGAACATTCGGCATAGCTTAAATGAGCTGCTACAAAGTAGGATGAAGTTGGCGTCAGAGGGTTAGTGTTCGTGTTGTTGCAAGGAACAAAACAATGTTTCTTTTTTTTGTTTTGTTTGGCGTCATGAAGGGGCTAACAATCTGTAAGTTAGCTAGAGCTCGCTAACTTTAATGATAGTGTGTTTCACATGTTTGGCAAATTGGGAGTAAGACATAGCACTCGGAAGGTAGCACAAGGAGGGAGGAGGACGGAAACCAGCAGGAACAAACATCAAGTCATACTGGCTTTGCTAACAAAGATACTATTTTATGTGAGGAGGATATGTGGAGGAAATGCTAGTGCTACAACGAACCGGTATTATTTAGTTTAACCAAAAATAGCAGGTCCTTCTTCGGGTGTATCATATTCACATTACTAATACAAATACAATGTGGTTGGCTGGTTTCTTGGTCATGCTATGAAATTTATGTTGGGTAATAAGATATTAAACAACAGCAACAACAACTACCGGCATCAAAGGATAACAAAGGTGCAAAATAACACCTGAAATGAGATGGTATGACGACGGTTGTTTTTTTTTTGTGGTATCAAATTCTGGGGTTTTTGTTTCGCCTCGTTTCTAAGGCTTATATGAGAATTTGGCGCAGACCCATAAACATGTGTGTGAATCACTATAAGAGACTCCCGAGCCTCTCCTTCCCCTTTTCTCGCTTCACAAATAGGTGTTATATTCTTGTATCCTGTGTTCTAGAATCACCACTGGGCCAATTTATGTTCAACATTCTCTGTGAGATTTAATGTTAATGGGTGATATTTTATAATTTATTATGCATTTCATAAACTTAGTCCATGGATGGAAAACAGGACCAGGACCAGACCATAGTGGAAATAAGGAAAAGGAAATAAATACTCACCCCGCCACCGTCAACCAAACCACAAAAGTGCAGAGCAGAAAAAAACTCATAATTGTGGTCATCAGATGTTCGTTCACAGTCACTGAGTGTAGCGGGTGTTTTATGTTGTGTGTGTGTGTGTGCGGGCGGCATTTGTGGCATGTACTCGGCTTTTAGTTTAAAATAATTGCACTTACCTGCAAAAGAGAAGAACAAGAAGTAGAAGTAAAGTATGATAATAAATTAACATATAAATTATTTATGTTAATATGTTTTTGACAATGGTTTTGAATTAATCAAAGGAAGCATATTACCTCTGACAGTTGGAAAGAACATGACGAGGAGGAGGACGTCATGGGAGTCGACTGAACTTAAAGAATATTTTTTCAATAAACATCGATTTTTCTTAAGGCACGAAAATTTGTTTAAAGAATATTTTTTAATAACCGTGGATGTTTTTAATAATATTTTTAATAACCGTGGATTATTCAAGGATATTTACAAAAAACGAGGATTTTTTTGAGAATATTTGTCTAACAGTGGATTTTTTAAGAATATTTTCAAGAAACTTGGATTTTGTAAAGAATTTTTTTTTTGCATAAACGGGGATCTTTAAAGAATATTCTTTCAATAAACGTGGATTTTTTAAAGAATATTCTTTCAACAAACGTGGATTTTTTAAGGAATATTTTTTCAATAAATGTGGATTTTTTAAAGAATATTCTTTGAATGAACGTGGATCTTTTAAATAATTTTCTTTCAATAAACGTGGATTTTTTAAAGAATATTCTTTCAACAAACGTGGATTTTTTAAGGAATATTTTTTCAATAAACGTGGATTTTTTAAGGAATATTTTTTCAATAAACGTGGATTTTTTAAATAATATTCTTTGAATGAACGTGGATCTTTTAAAGAATATTCTTTCAAAAAACGTGGATCTTTAAAAGAAAATTCTTTGAATGAACGTGGATCTTTAAAAAAAAATTCTTTGAATGAACGTGGATCTTTAAAAGAATATTCTTTCAATAAACGTGGATCTTTTAAAGAAAATTCTTTCAATAAACTTGAATTTTTTAAAGAATTTTCTTTTAATAAACGTGTATTTTTTAAAGAATATTCTTTCAATATGTGTGGATGTTTTAAAGATTTTTTTAATAAACATGAATTTTTAAAGATGTTTTTTAATAAACATGGATTTTTTAAAGAGTTTTTTAATAAACTTGCATTTTTAAAGAAATTTTTGATAAACGTGGATTTTTAAAGAATTTTTTGATAAACGTGGATTTTTAAAGAATTTTTTGATAAACGTGGATTTTTAAAGAATTTTTTGATAAACGTGGATTTTTAAAGAATTTTTTGAAAAACGTGGATTTTTAAAGAATTGTTGAAGAATTTTTTTTAATAAACGAGGATTTCTAATGATTTTTTTAATAAAACTGTGACACAAAATTGAGGTGAAAATCTGGGGCAGAGATAATTCCTTTTGGGGATGAAAGCCCTTGGTGAGTATATTAGGAAAACACGACAAAATCGATTAGTTGCAATAAGAGTCGTACCAAAAATTTTCTGAGCGACATTTTTGCGGAACATTTCGAAACTGAAAAACGTCATCTTGTGGTACTTTTATAGCGGCTCTTAAAATAAGGGACGAAAAGGACATTGAAGGAAGGGAGTTAGAAGGTCGAAGTGCTGTACGAAAATTATCCTCATTCGATTTAACTGAATACATGTCATCTCATAAATAAGCTAATCCTAGCAAAAAAGTCCTCCCAAAATCATCGGTTTCTAGTTATTTTATGACCACTAGAATAACTAGTTATTCTGTGGCCACTAGAAGTTGAAAAGTAAGGTGCAAAAAAATATATTTTAAGAACAGCTGATGTAGAGTATTTGTTTTTAATTTCATCACACTTCTTACTTTTATTTTACTTTATTTTATTTCGCTGTCTGCCCGAATTGAACCCACGAATCCTCTGATTTCTAGCCAAAGACACTACACACTGTGCCACGCACACGAATATTAAGGGTTGCTTAAGATTTTAAATGTGCAGTGAACATGTGCACCACGAACTGTTATTTTTTAATTAACAAAAACTCGAGTGCCGACGGTGAGCGTTGAACACACAACCCTAGGATTTATAGTCGGACACACACACTGTACCACCGTCCTCATTACTTACGACCACGTTTAAATTCAGGAACCCAATTTTTTTCCAGTTGCATATGAAGGAGCACTTCCACCTAACACATTCACCATATCATTATGAATTTCTTGTCCCGATAAACCTTTTTTAATGAAATATTTAATGACAGCACGCATTTCTAATTTTTCCATTGTAAAAAAATTGCGGATGCGTCTTTTTTGAACACCTGTTTCTATATGAAGGAGTTGCCAGACCGAAACAAAATTTAACATGTGTTCATAACAGAGATGGAAGTTTCCGAAACACTTAACTTTTTTCTGTTTATACCGCGCTTTTTGTGCTAGGCTAAGAAGTTTCCGAACTGCCCTCGTAGTGAAGAGTAAAGTAAGTAAGTTTGCCTTGTAAATTTTTAAAGAAGTAACCCATTACTTTTCAGATTACTTGTAATGCGAAAAGAAGCTTGTTTACATTACCTTGTAATGGGTTACGTAATGACTAACGGATCCGAATTTTTGCTGGGATACAACAGCTAACAAAGATATAACGCTTACAGTGTCTTCAGCAGAAACTTCATCACGCCATAACTCGGAAGTACGACTCACGACGGATCTGTTCTTCGGGATTCTTAATATAATCACCAAGGGCTTTCACCCCAAAATGAATTATCTCTGCCCCAAAATTTCTGTTCACAGTGTAATCGTAGATGCTATACATATTTTTTCAATAATCGTGGATTCTTAAATACATTTTTTTTTGATTCAATAATCGTGGATTTTTTTTTTTTTAAAAATATTCTTTCAAGACGTGGGTTTTCTCTTTCACTAAACGTGGATTAAAAAAATTTCAAGAATTGGATTTTTGCCTTCAATAAACGTGGATTAAAAAAATATTTGTTCAAGGCGTGGATTTTTTCCTTTCACTAAACGTGAATTAAAAAATATATTTTCTCAAGACTTTTATTTAAACAAATAATTTTTCAAGACGTGGATTGAAAAATATTAGTTCAAGACTTGGATTAAAAAAAATTGTGGATTTAAAAAAATTAGTTTTCTAGAAGTCGATTTTTTTTTAAATTTTTTTTCAAGATGTGGATTTATAAAAATTTTTTTTTCCAGATGTGGTTTATTTAGAACTGGGTTTTCAAAGAAATAGAATATTAGAAATATGTGAATTTTTTTAAAGAAATATTTTTTCAAAACATGGATTTAAAAAAATTCAAGACGTGGATTTAAAAAAAAATGGTTTTTAAGGCGTGGATTTTTTAAAGAAACTATTTTTTAAGACGTGGATTTTTTAAAGAAACTATTTTTTTAAAACGTGGATTTTTTTAAGAAACTATTTTTTTTAAAACGTTGTTTTTTTAAAGACACTATTTTTTTAAAACGTGGATTTTTTAAAGAAACTATTTTTTTAAAACGTTGATTTTTTAAAGAAACTATTTTTTTAAAACGTGGATTTTTTAAAGAAACTATTTTTTTAAAACGTTGATTTTTTAAAGAAACTATTTTTTTAAAACGTGGATTTTTTAAAGAAACTATTTTTTTAAAACGTGGATTTTTTAAAGAAACTATTTTTTTAAAACGTGGATTTTTTAAAGAAACTATTTTTTTAAAACGTGGATTTTTTAAAGATTTTTTAAAACGTGGATTTTTTAAAGAAACTATTTTTTTAAAACGTGGATTTTTTAAAGATTTTTTTTTAAAACGTGGATTATTTAAAGATTTTTTTTAAGACGTGGATTTGATGAAGAATAATTTTTTAAGAGTTGGATTTGTTAAAAAATGTTTTTTCAAGACGTGGATTTTTTAAAGAAAAATTGTTTCAAGAGTTGGATTTCTTAAAAAATGTTTTTTTCAAGACGTGGTTTTTTTTTAAAGAAACACTTTTTAAGACGTGGATTTAAAAAAAAAAAATATTGTGGATTTCCTGAAACATATTTTGTAAGTCGTGGATTTTTTAAAATAATGTTGTGGATTTTTTAAAAAATGTTGTGAATTTTTATACCCTTCACCATAATATGGAGGGTATAATTAAATTTGTGATTCCGTTTGTAACACATCGACATATTCATCAGAGACCCTATAAAGTATATATATTCTTGATCAGGGTAAAATTCTAAGTCGATACAACCATGTCAGTCTGTCCGTCCGTCTGTTGAAATCAAGATACAGCTCGCAATTTTTAAGATAGAGCTTTGTAATTTGGTTTAGCAGTTTGTATTACTCCTAGGATGTTTGGTATTGCAAATGGGCTATATCGGTCCACGTTTTGATATAGGCCCCATAGAACGCTACCACCCGATTTTCGGTATTTTTAAGGTTTTAGCCTCACTATCACTCCGAAATTACTGAAATTTGGTACTGAGTCGTCGTTGGGTGTATAAAACTTTCCCCCAGAAATTTGTCGATATAGGGCCACGCCTTCATATAGCCCCCATAGAACGGTACCTCCGGATTTTCGGTATTTTGAAGGTTGTGGCCACAATAATCCACCGAAATGGCTGAAATTTGGTATTTAGTCTTCGTTGGGGGTATAAAACTATCTAACTATATGTCGGTACAGGTCCATGCCTTTATATAGCCCCCATAGAACGGTACCACCCGATTTTCGGTATTTTGAAGCTTTTAGCATCATTATCACACCGAAATGGCTATAATTTAGTATTTAGTCTTCTTTGGGGGTATAGAACTTTCCATATGAAATTTGTCGGTACAAGCCTTCATATAGCTCCATAGAAAGGTACCTCCCGATTTTCAGTATTTTGTAGGTTGTGGCCACAATAATCCATCGAAATGGCCGCAATTTGGTATTTAGTCTTCTTTGGGGGTACAAAACTTTCCAATGCAATTTGTCGGTATAATTCTACGCCTTAATATAGCCCCCATAGAAAGGTGCCTCCCGATTTTTGGTATTTTGAAGGTTGTGACCTCAATATTCCCCCCGAAATAGCTGAAATTTGGTACTTAGTCTTCGTTGGTGATATACAACTTTCCCCCATAAATTTGTCGGTACAGGTCCAAGCCTGCGTTTAGCCCCTATAGAACGGTAACTCCAGATTTTCGGTATTCTGAAGGTTGTGGCCACAACAACCCACCGAAATGGCTGAAATTCGTCGGCATAGCCTCACGCTTATATATAGGCCCTATAGAACGGTTCCTCCCGATTTTCGTATTTCTGAATGTTGTGACGTCAATATCCCACCGAAAGACTGAAATTTGTTATTTTGTCTTCCATGGGGTTATAAAATATTTCAGAAGAGAATTATCAGTATAGGTATACGTCTTCCTATATCCCTATAGAAGCGTACCTCTTAATTTTCAGTATTTTGAAGGTTTTAGCCACATTATCTTACCGAAACATAGGATACTTGGTATTTAGTCTTCTTTGAGTCTAAAAACTTTCCGCCAGAAATGTGTAGGTATAGATCGATGTTTTGATACAGCTCCCATAGAACGGTACCTCCCGAATTTCGGTATTTTGAAGGTTAGCCAAATTGTTTTACCGAAATTGCTGAAATTTGGTATTTAGTCTTCTTCGTAAACGAAAGGAAACTAATTGTTCCATTTTACCTCTATACATTCGTGGTGGTGGGTATAACAAGTTCGGCCCGTCCGAACGTAACGCAGTTCTTACTTGTTTAAAAAATATTTTTTAAGACGTGGGTATTTAAAAAAATATGGTAGATTTAAAAAAAATGTTTTTCAATACGTGACATTAAAAAAACGTTGAGACGTGAATTTTTTAAATGAATATTTCTTCAAGGCTTGGATTTTTTTAAAAAATATTTTTTTCAAGACGTGGATTTTTTAAAAATAATTTTTTCAAGGTCTTCTTATAAAGACTAAAAGCTCTTTTTATAGAAGACCATAACGTCCTCTTGAAGAAGACCGCGAGGTCCTGGCAGAACACCAGGCCTTCTTGCAGAAGACCACCCGATCTTCTTGTCGAAGACCAGCAAGTCCTCTTATAGAAGACCTCCGGCCTCTTGAAGAAGGCCACCAGGTCTTCTTGTAGAACACCACGAGGTCTTCGTAGAAGAACTCAGGGTATTTTAATATAAGACTTCAGGGACTTTTTATAGAAGACTTCAGGGTCTTCTTAATGAATACCTCAGTAGCTTCTTATACTAGACCTCTTTAGGGTCTTTTTAAAGAAAACCTCAGGATCTTCTAATAGAAGTCTGCTGGGTCTTGTTATATACGTACTCAGGGTCTTCTTAAAGAATACCTCAGGGTCTTCTAATAGAAGACTTCAGAGTCTTCTTAAGAAGACTTCAGGATCTTCTTAAATAATACGTCAGAGTCTTCTTTTAGAAGACCTCAGGGTATTTTTTTGGAATACCTCAGTGTATTTTTTATTAAAGTCGTGAAGAAGACCTCAGGGTATTTGTATAAAAGAACAAACAGAAGAAGACTTCGGGATCTCCGTATTAAAGTTTTCAGGGACTTCTAATAGCAGACCTAAGGGTATCCTTACATAAAACCTCAGGGTCTTAATATAGGAGACTTACGGGTCTTCATGGGCTTCTTCTAGAAGAACTCTTATTATAGGAGACCTGGGGATCTTCTTATAGAAGACCTTGGGATTTTCTTATAGAGGACCTCATTGTCTTCTTTTAGAAGATTTCATTGTCTTCTTATAAAATACCTCAAGGGTTCTTATAGCAGACCTCAGGCTACTCTTATGGAACACCTAACATAAGTCCTCAGGTTTTCTTATGGTCTCTTTATTGAAGACTTCAGTGTCTACATAAAGAAGGCCTTAGGGTCTTCTTATAAAAGACCGGAGACTTCGGGGAGACTTTTGACTTCAGGGACTTCTAATAGAAGACCTGTGACTGTTCTTATAAAAAACCTGAGGGTCTTCTTATAGAAGATTAAGGGGATTTATGTTCTTCTTCTAGAAGGACTCTGGGAATTCCTATAGAAGCCCTTGGGGTTTTCTTATAGAAGACTTCATTATATATTTTAAGAAGACTTCAATGTTGTCTTATAAAATACCTCAAGGATTCTTATAGCAGACCTTGGACTATTCTTATGGAATACCTAAGAATCTTCCTATAGAATTCCTGATGGTATTCTTGTAGAAGACCTTAGGGTCTTCTTATAGAGGAGGATAGTTTTCTTATAGAGGACCACAAAGTTTTCTTATAGGTGACCTCAGGGCTTGTTATAGAAGACCTCAAGGTCTTCTTATCAAATACCACAAAATCTTCCTATAAAACATCTATAAGTTTTCTTATAGGTGATCACAATGTCTTCTTATACAAGCTCTTCTTGGAGAAGACCACAACTTAGTGAAGCGTTTAATGATCTTTGACACCGTTTTGTAATATTTTCTTATAAAATAAATATGTCAGGTTTAAGGTTATTTGTATTTTTTTTTTTTTGCTCCTGGAAGTCAATAACAAAACGTCCGATTAAATTGAAATTAAATTTTTTCCCTTAAACAATCCAAAGTAGCACCAGCTGCGGTTATCATAATTGCAACCGACATGTCTGCAGTTATGATTAACAAAAAACGAACTTCCAGTGCGCCGAAGGCTTGCATCGATATAAAATATCCTTAAAACGGCAAAGAGGTATAAAATTTCCTGAATGACATTTAACGAAGGCAAACACATTTGGAATACAATGCAAGAAACAAAAGAAAAGCAAAAAAAAAAAGTTAAACAATTTCTGTCACTGTCATGCTAAGTTCTGTTTGCTGAGGGGTTCCTTGGGTTGGCCTTCTTAAAAAACAAGGATAAAATTTCAAATACTACAAAGGAAACAAATTTATATGCACGGCAGAATGCGAAAGAAATAATAACCAACAGCAACAACAACTAATGCAAGGTGTATCGTTTTTGGTATGGAGTTCCTGTACAACAATGTAGCACAAAACGTTCCATGTGCCCTGTTCTCCATGCAGGGTGCAATGGGGGGAAATGGAAACCCAAGCACTATGGGCGATGATATGGGTGGCGGTATTATTAGGTGTCGTCCTCTATGCACTTAAATTCTCCTCGCTTTTTAAAAGCTTATTGTCAACTTTGTTTTATTACTGAGACTCGTAGACGAAGAAAAACCAACTTTGCACGTTTTTTCCAAAGTTCCTTTCTTTTTTTGTTTTCTTTTCAATTCGTGTTTTTGGTTAGCTTCAAAATAGTCTTGAAATTGTCTTTTTAAAAAACACTAACACGCACGCAATTACCGAACATTTTCACATTTTTAGAGAAACATGAAAAAAAAAAAAAACTAATGGTAGTGTGGTAGTGGTGTGACAGTTTGCAATGATGGGGAGGGGTGTCTTGTACGTGTTCCAACTGAATATTGGGACTTATTGGCTGTTTTTACCTATCAGGTTTTGTGCTATTGTTATTGAGGCAGTGGGGGTATTGTGAAGTGTTTATTTTGCTGGAAGGAGGTAGTTATGGGAAGCACATTTTCTAAAATAAACAGAATTCTGAGTAGTTTTGAGTTCCTCGGAATTTTTGTAAAGCTTTTAGGTAAACAATGACGGCGGAGATGAAACGCAAGTGTAATTTTGTGACGATACGTTCTTGATGTTTGAGGTATAATAGATAAAGTTTTCATAAAAAAATACTAGCGGTCTTCCCTTATGGAATCGTACACCACATAGTGGAATATACAAATATCTACTTAAGTTCTGACACAGTTTCAGCGTGAAGTGCGGCGCTTATCATAATACTTGGTCAACTATGTAGCAAGTCTTTGGTCAGAGTCAAGCTTTTGCTGCATTGAAAATTTGACGATGTTGTAATTTCCAAGCAGTTTTTAATTTAGAACACTAAGAGGTACTTTACACTATCTATCAATGTCATATGACACGAAATAAAAACATTCCATATCTACCCACGGAGGCAATGTGGAGACGTAATTTTATTATATTTTTGTTGGGGTGGACGCACAGAATAAATGGCGTAAGGAAAATTTCCAATATTCCACATATTATTGGATATTTAACGATGGAAAATTTCATGTCATATGACATTTACATATAGTGTAAACTACCCCTAAGTAAAGGCTACAGAGACATGAAGTTAGATTTTAAAATTTAGTAGCAAAGACACAAACCAATTGAATATTATAGAAATAACATAAGCTCTGTTCCTTTACGTGCCTGAGGTTACCATTTCTTACAATTTTTAACCTGCAAAGTGTTCCTTTACTTTAAAAAGCATACAATTTATATGAGACCAGTTCACCACTTTTACCATTTTTTGCCACTGTTACCATTTTTTAAAGTAAAGGAACAGACCAATAATATATGCATTTTATAAACGGCGGAATGTCGTGAAGAGTTGTGTATTACATTTCAGTGAATGTTTTTCCAAAAGATAACCCAACGAAAATTTTAACGGTTCTGATATATGGTGTGAAATATATACAAATTATGGAATACATGTTGAGGCAGTAAATGTACTTTTTTATACCCTACCCTGTAATTTCAAATAAAATCATTCAAATTACAAATGGAATAATTCGTATTCCAAATAAAATAATTCGAATTACAAATGGAGTAATCCGAATTACAAGTGGAATAATTCGAATTGCAAATGAAATAATTCGAATTCCAAATAAAATAATTCGAATTACAAATGGAATAATTCGAATTACAAATAAAATGATTCGAATTACAAATGGAATAATTCGAATTACAAATGGAATAATTCGAATTTCAAATAAAATAATTCCAATTACAAATGTAATAATTCGAATTGCAAATGGAATAATTCAAATCAAAAACGGAATAATTCGAATTTCAAATGGAATAATTCGAATTACAAATGGAATAATTTGAATTACGGGTGGAATAATTCGAATTACAAATGAAATGTTACCAATTACAAATAAAATTCTGGAATTACAATTGAAGTAATTCGAATTACATCTGAAAAAGGTGTATATGATGTCCCCAAAGTCTTCTATAAGAAGTCCTTGAAGTCTTCTATAAGAAGACCTTGAAGTCTTCTATAAGAAGACCCAGAGGTCATCTATAAGTAGAAGCTGAGGTTTTCATCAAGAGGACCATAAGGTCCTTTATGAGCAGACCATGGGTTTTTTTATAGGAAGACGGCGTGGTCTTCCATAAGTAGATACTGAGGTCTTCTATAAGAAGATTATGACGTATTTTATTAGAATTCTCTAATATCTTCTATAAGAATACCCTGAAGTCTTTTATAAGAAGAGTTGAGCCTGAGGTCTTCTATAAAAATACCCTCAGTTCTTTTATAAAGCAACCCTGAAATCTTCGATATGGAGACTGTGAGGTGCCACATAAGAGGACCAAGAGGGTTGATATTAAAATACCTTGAGGACTTCCTTTAGAAAACTCTGAGATCTTCGATAAAAAGATCCAGAGGTCTTCGATAATAAGACCCTGAGGTCGCCTAAGGTCTTCTTCATATATAATAAACTTCCTAAGGACTTCTATAAAAAGCCCGTGAGGTTTTCTATAAAAAGATATTCTATAAGAAGACCTTGTCGTCTTTTATAAGAAAACAATAAGACCTCAATAAGCAGATCCTATGATCTGCTACCATGACTTCCTAAAAAACACGACTTCTTTAAAAATACTCTTAGTTCTTTAATAAAAAGATCTTGCGTTGTCTATAAGAAAACCATGGAGTGTTCTCCAATAAGACTATGAGGTCTTTTATAAGATCCTGATGTCTTTATAAGAAGACCCTTCTATAAGATATCGCAGAGGTCTCCTATAAGAAGACACTGAAGTATTCTATAAGAAGACCCTTAGGTCTTCTATAAGAAGGCCCTTTTATAAAAAAAACCCTAAGATCGTTTATAAGCAGCCCATGAGGTTTTCTATTAGAATATCCTGAGGTAGACTATGGTGACTCTCTATTACAGAGAGGCCTTTTATATGAGGTACAACATAAGAAGAGCAAGAGGGTTGCTATAAAACGAGGACTTTGTATAGAAAACTCTAAGATCTTCGTTAAAAAGACCCAGAGGTCTTCTATAAGAAGATCTATAAAAATACCTTGTGGTCTTTTATAAGAAGACAATGAGACCTCAATAAAAATAAAGACCCTGAGGTCTTCTATAAGAATACCATGAGTTATTCCATAAGAAGACCACTTATTCTCTAAAAATATCCTGACATCTTTAATATGAAGACACGGAGACTTCTATAAGAACATTCTGAAGTCTTCTATAAGTATACCCTGAGGTCTTTTATAAGAAGGCCTCAATTTATTTCATAAAGAGACCTTGAAGTCTTCTATAAGAAAAACATGGGGTCTTCTCTAAGAAGACAATGAGGTCTTTTATAAGAATGCCTGAGGTCTTCTATAAGAAGACCCTGGGAACTTCTATAAAAGTCTCCTAGGTTTTCTATAAGAAGATCCTGAAGCCTTCTATAAGAAGACCCTTTTATAAGAAGGTCCTGAGATCGTTTATAAGCAGATCATTAGATTTTCTCTAAGAAGATCCTGAGGTCTTCCATAAGAGGACTCTGGGGTCTTCAATAATATGCCCTAAAGTCTTCTATAGAAGGATCATGAGGTCACTAGAAAATACCCCGAGGTCTTTTATATGAAGACGCTGAGGTTTTCAATTAGAAATTTTCTATAAGACTGTAAGGTCTTCCATAAGAAGTAAGAAGACTGTGTGGTCTTCTATAAAAATACGGTGTGGTTTTTTTCAGTGTGGTCCTCAATAAGAAGACCCTGAGGAGTTATATTAATATTGCCCTAAGGTATTTTATATGAAGACCCTGAGGGCTTCTATTAGGAAGACCCTGAGGTCTGCTATAATAATACTTGAGGTCTTTAGTAAGAAGACAAGAGGTCTTCTAAAAGAAGAGGTCTTCTATAAGAAGTCCCTGAGGTCTTCTATAAAAAGAACCTGAGGTCTTCTATAAAAAGACCCTGAGGTCTTCAATAAGAAGTCAGTGAGGTCTTCTATATAAAGGCCCTGAGGTCTTCAATAAGAAGTCCCTGAGGTCTTCTATAAAAAGTCCCTGAGGACCCTGAAGTCTTCTATAAGTAGAACATGAGGTTTTCTTCAAGACGACTCCGAAATCTTATATAAGCAGCAAGTGAGATCCTCTATAAACTGATAGTGAGATCTTCTATGAGAAGAACCTGAGGGTTTATATTAGAAGACCCTGATATCTTCTATAAAAAGACGCTGAAGTTTACATTAAAAAGGTCCTGATGTCTTCTATAAGAAGAAAGTGAGGTCTGTGAAAGGACGGCCCTGAGGTCTTCAATTGGACGACCCAGAGGTCTTATAGAAGTTGAGTCTGAAGTCGTCTATAGGAAGTCAGGAAAGTCCAGATATTTTATAAGAAGACCCTGAGGCCTTCTATAAGATGGCCATGAGTTTTCTATAAATAGAACCTGATGTTTCCTAGAAGAAGACTCTGAGATCTTATATAAGCAGACGGTGGCATTTTCTATAAGAAGATAGTAAAACCTTCTATTAGAAGATTCCGTAGCTTTTTATTAGAACACCCTGACTTCTTTTATTAGAAGGCGCAAAGGTTTCCATTAAGAAGACAGTGAGGTCAACTAAGATGCCCTGGGGTCTTCTTTAAAAAGACTGTGTGGTCTTCGATAAGGGGACCTTGGGTCATATGTAAGAATATCATGAGGTTTACTATAAGAAGACCCTGAGGTCTTCAAAATGACAACCCTGAGGTCTTCGATAATATGACGCAGAGGTCTTCCATAAGAAGACTGTGAGGTCTTACATTTGAAAACTCTAAGGCCATCCATACGTAGAACCTAAGGCCTACTCTAAGAACTCCCAATGCTCTACTTTAAAAAAAACTTTGAGGTCATCTATAAAAATAATGTCAGTTTTTATATTAGAAGTCTCATATACGTAGAACATGAAGTTTTCTATAAGACCGCGAGGTGTTTCTTAAAAAGACCCTAAAGGCTTCTATAAAAAGACTCAATCCCCTATAAGAAGGCTTCGTGGTCTACTATTAGAGACCTTTTTTTCGATAAAAATACACTGAGGATCCCTATAAAAAGCACCTACACCTCTTATAAGAAGATGCCTCTATAAGAAGGCCCTGAAGTCTTCTATAGAAATACCTTTGAGGTCTTCTATAAGAAAACTATGAAGTCTTCTATAAGAAGTCCCTGAGGTCTTCCAATTACTGGAAACCTTCTCTAGTTACCATATTTAGTTCATGTCATGATTATACCAACAGCCTTTAGACCATTATCGGAGCGGGGTATTTTCTTCAACCGGCATGGAGTTTATGGACTTTTGGACTGAAAAAGGATGATAGCGAGCAGTATCGTATTCAGAAATATCAACGTTATTAGGGTGTCTTGCTTGTAACCGGATCAAGTAATATGAAATCAGATTGATAATGATATGATAATGTTGACATTTTTAGAGTTTTTTAGGTTTTTACGATTTTACTTGGAAACCGCAAGTTCTATCCAATTGGGTTTAAAGAAAATATTGTATTTAAAAAAATTCTCTACAAGATTGACCTTTATGATATTTTCGTAGGTTTTACCATTTTTGAAGATATAGAAGTTCACATTGGGACAATGCCTCCTTATAAAACAATGTCATGACTGAAATTTCCCAACTTAAGCTAATATATCTCAAAAACTGTACAATCTAGGAAAAAATTACGAAAGCCAAACTTGAAGAGAATTTTCACAGCTATAAGATTTTCTCTAGTCAAATTTCTCAAGGCCAAAACTGCCCGAAGGAGCATTCCAATGCTTTTGCGATGTATTAGAGAGTTCTTAATTACTGTCTTGGCTACAATTTTTGTCTTTGTGTTGAATCGAAAATTTCAATGGTTTGGCCGTTATATGCCAAAATGTTCAAAAAACGTGGATAAAAAACTTAAAGTCAAAATCGGGAGGATCGATTTTCACCGTAGACCTATGGTCTAGTGGACTTTTTTGCTCAGCTCAATCCCAGAAATCAGAAACGCGAAGGGCCCATTAAGGTTTTCAAATCGCCCCGGCCTAATGAACATTGCTGTTTTAAAATCCGCAAAAAATTCCATGGTGTAAGCGGATTTCACTTAAAGTTAGTTAGTTAGTTGGTTTTTCTCCTCTAGGTACATTGTAGTTTCAGAATCCGCAAAAACTTTCTATTTAAAATTGGTTCAAGAGCGCCGTGTTCCTATAGCTGCACCCGTTTCAGACCTTTCTGTCTTCTCTCAGTTGACCTGAATGCTTTAATAGAAACACAATGTTCCATCCTGTAGAAAACACGTAACACGGAAGTTCTTAGGGTTTTTGGAAAAAATACTAGTTGTCTTTTGGTAAAAATAGTAGTATTTGGAAGATCAGAAGGTCTTGTCATACGTTGCGTCTAATATGACAAGACCCTCTGGTCTGGTATTCTATTAGAGCACTTACTGAGCATCCATAAGAAGACTAACTGTGAAGTGGTCTTCTATGAGATGGCCAAAAAATTTTCATTCGAAATACCTATTTTTACCAAAAGATCCACTAGCATTCTTTCCAAATACCCCAAGAACTTCTGTCTTACGTTTTTACAGGAAGAAACGTTGAGTTTCTATTGAAGCATTCAGTAGTGGAATTCTGTAACTCATTTTTTTGACTTACCGACACAAATCGGTTAAATAAAAATTCTCATTATTTCGAAATTAACGAAATTTTTCGGTAAGTTAACAATCAAAATGAAGCTGGCGCTAAGTCCTACCAATATAGACAGTGTTGTCAACTTTTATTAATACTTCTCATTCATAATTTTGCTTTTTTATTTTACCGATTTTTGATGGTAACTCAAAAAATGTTTTATAGAATTCCATTACAGGTCAACTGTTAGAAGACAGACAGGTCTGAAGCGGGTGCAATATATTTTTTCCACAAACATCCCAGAAGTCTTGTATGGGTGTTCGCAGGGTCTTTCATTAGATGGTCTTCATTAAGAGGAGGACCATTATTTGAACTTTTTTTAACAAAGTAGGAAAACAAAACTATCCAGAGGATTCCTCGCTTGAAGGAATGCGTCGAATTGTTGAACGTTGATATATTGTTTCCACAAGAACTTAAAAAAAAGTTCTCCACAGCTTCACTTCCGCCTTACAATGACAAACCAAATAAAAATTTATGACATCATTTGTTGATTGTTTCACGGAGATAATGTAAAAGTTTTGTTCTTTAACAAATATTGCCAATGTTTTTGGAGTTTTTTTGAGTCTGGAGGGGGAGGAAATTATCAGAGCTCTCTTCTTCAGCTGAAGTTCGCCTAACATTGCAAAAATCAGGACATTACATTAAGATGCAAAGCAAAGTTTTTCTGCATTGCTAATTTCATGATGAAGTCATCAGAACAATATTTGTGAAGTGAAGGGAAGGGTAGGTTATAGAGGCAGTTGATTGAACGTATGGCTGTTTGGTTTGTTTTCCAAACATTATGCATTTTTATGCTTGTCTTTGTCTTCGTCTTGTACTTTCCATCCAACCACCACCATTGTCACCCTCCTTCGATTTAATTTGGTAGCACAAGAAACAGCACGACACCAACTACCAAACAACCAACCACCCATCCGAATGCCGTAATCAGATTACACACAGGGTGACTCAAGTTCATTGACGTCATCGTTGTACAAAGTGTATACTTCTGAGAGTGTGTGTGTCTGGTTAAATTGCTTTGTGTGTTAGTGGGAGGGAGTGGAGTTGATTTGTTTGCCCTCTACTTGTGTGCAGCAGCGTACATCAAAGTGTTTCCAGGGCAATAGTGTTAAAGTACGGCTTTGTATAGCTGTGGGGTTCAGTGTCCAAATTTTGTTAAAACATACATAAGCACACACTGCTGCATGTTGTAAGTAAATATGTGTGTATGCAAAAGTATTATTTGTCTTTTAACTACTACTGCTGCTACTATTCGCCGGCCAGTCCTATGCAAATAGACAGACACACAGACCGGTAGTCACAGAGTGTTAAAATCTCTGGACATAATTATTACAGGATTATTATAGATTATCTCTTCCAGCAGCATCAGTTAAAGTGGTCGAATACTAAATTGTATAATTGTGATGCGGTTGTGTGTGTCGTTGTGAGCTTAGCTATTACTCTTGCTGATGATGATGCTGGATGATAACTAAAGTTTGTCGCATAAATGTCAAAACGGGTTAAACTTTATGATTGATAAGATTATGCGACATTAATGCAGTTGGGGGACATGTAATGTGAAGATTAAAAGGAAGATCAGAAAGTCTTTTCATAGAAAAACAGACATTCATCTAACAGAAGACCCAACGATCTTTTCATGGAAGACAAGAAGGTCCTCTCAAAGACCCATAAAAGATTCCTAGAAGTCCACAAGTTATTGTCTTAAAAGACAAGGAGGTCTTTTCACAAATACCTGAAGGCCTTCTTATATAGAAGTAAAAAATATGTTCTCAGCATATCTTCTCATTGAAAGAAAGGGTGCTTCTATTTACCCATTCTGAAGGAAAGGATGCTTCTATTGACCCATTTTGAAAGAAAATGTGTCTCTCTTGACCCTTTCTGAAAGAAAGGGTGCTTCTATTGACTCTTTCTGAAAGAAAGGGTGATTCTATTGTCTCTTTCTGAAAGAAAGGGTGCTTCTGTTGACCCATTCAAAAACATGGGTGCTTCTGTTGACCCATTCTAAAACATGGGTGCTTCTGTTGACCCATTCTAAAACATGGGTGCTCCTAAAAACCCATTCTGAAAGAAAGGGTGCTTCTGTTGACCCATTCTAAAACATGGGTGCTCCTAAAAACCCTTTCTGAAAGAAAGAATGCTTCTATTGACTCTTTCTGAAAGAAACGGTGTTTCTATTAACTCATTCTGAAAGAAACGGTCCTTCTATTGACTCTTTCTTAAAGAAAGGGTGCTTCTATTGACTCATTCTAAAAGAAAGGGTGCTTCTATTGACCCTTTCTGACACAGTCTGAGAGAAAGGGTGCATCCTATAAACCCTTTCAAAAAGGGTGCTTTTATGCCCATTCTGAAACAAGGGGTGCTTCTTTTGACCCATTCTGAAACAAGGGGTGCTTCTTTTGCCCCATTCTGAAACAAGGGGTGCTTCTTTTGACCCATTCTGAAACAAGGGGTGCTTCTTTTGACCCATTCTGAAACAAGGGGTGCTTCTTTTGACCCATTCTGAAACAAGGGGTGCTTCTTTTGACCCATTCTGAAACAAGGGGTGCTTCTTTTGACCCATTCTGAAACAAGGGGTGCTTCTTTTGACCCATTCTGAAACAAGGGGTGCTTCTTTTGACCCATTCTGAAACAAGGGGTGCTTCTTTTGACCCATTCTGAAACAAGGGGTGCTTCTTTTGACCTTCTTCTTCTTCTATTGACCCTTTCTGAAAGAGAGGGTGCTCCTATAAACCCTTTCTAAAAGAAAGGGTGATTCTGTTGGCCCATTCTGAAACAAAGGGTGCTTCTGTTGACCCATTCTGAAGGAAAGGGTGCTTCTATTGACTCTTTCTGAAAGAAACGGTCCTTGTATTGACTCTTTCTGAAAGAAACGGTCTTTCTATTGACCCATTCTGAAACAAAGGGTGCTTCTATTGACCCATTCTGAAACAAACGGTGCTTCTATTGACCCTTTCTCAAAGAAGGGGTGCTTCTATTGACCTTTTCTCAAAGAAAGGGTGCTTCTATTGACCTTTTCTCAAAGAAAGGGTGCTTCTATTGACCCTTTCTCAAAGAAAGGGTGCTTCTATTGACCCTTTCTCAAAGAAAGGGTGCTTCTATTGACCTTTCCTCAAAGAAAGGGTGCTTCTATTGACCCTTTCTCAAAGAAAGGGTGCTTCTATTGACCCTTTCTCAAAGAAAGGGTGCTTCTATTGACCCTTTCTCAAAGAAAGGGTGCTTCTATTGACCCTTTCTCAAAGAAAGGGTGCTTCTATTGAACCTTTCTCAAAGAAAGGGTGCTTCTATTGACCCTTTCTCAAAGAAAGGGGTGCTTCTATTGACCCTTTCTCAAAGAAAGGGTGCTTCTATTGACCCTTTCTCAAAGAAAGGGTGCTTCTATTGACCCTTTCTCAAAGAAAGGGTGCTTCTATTGACCCTTTCTCAAAGAAAGGGTGCTTCTATTGACCCTTTCTCAAAGAAAGGGTGCTTCTATTGACCCTTTCTCAAAGAAAGGGTGCTTCTATTGACCCTTTCTCAAAGAAAGGGTGCTTCTATTGACCCTTTCTCAAAGAAAGGGTGCTTCTATTGACCCTTTCTCAAAGAAAGGGTGCTTCTATTGACCCTTTCTCAAAGAAAGGGTGCTTCTATTGACCCTTTCTCAAAGAAAGGGTGCTTCTATTGACCCTTTCTCAAAGAAAGGGTGCTTCTATTGACCCTTTCTCAAAGAAAGGGTGCTTCTATTGACCCTTTCTCAAAGAAAGGGTGCTTCTATTGACCCTTTCTCAAAGAAAGGGTGCTTCTATTGACCCTTTCTCAAAGAAAGGGTGCTTCTATTGACCCTTTCTCAAAGAAAGGGTGCTTCTATTGACCCTTTCTCAAAGAAAGGGTGCTTCTATTGACCCTTTCTCAAAGAAAGGGTGCTTCTATTGACCCTTTCTCAAAGAAAGGGTGCTTCTATTGACCCTTTCTCAAAGAAAGGGTGCTTCTATTGACCCTTTCTCAAAGAAAGGGTGCTTCTATTGACCCTTTCTCAAAGAAAGGGTGCTTCTATTGACCCTTTCTCAAAGAAAGGGTGCTTCTATTGACCCTTTCTCAAAGAAAGGGTGCTTCTATTGACCCTTTCTCAAAGAAAGGGTGCTTCTATTGACCCTTTCTCAAAGAAAGGGTGCTTCTATTGACCCTTTCTCAAAGAAAGGGTGCTTCTATTGACCCTTTCTCAAAGAAAGGGTGCTTCTATTGACCCTTTCTCAAAGAAAGGGTGCTTCTATTGACCCTTTCTCAAAGAAAGGGTGCTTCTATTGACCCTTTCTCAAAGAAAGGGTGCTTCTATTGACCCTTTCTCAAAGAAAGGGTGCTTCTATTGACCCTTTCTCAAAGAAAGGGTGCTTCTATTGACCCTTTCTCAAAGAAAGGGTGCTTCTATTGACCCTTTCTCAAAGAAAAGGGTGCTTCTATTGACCCTTTCTCAAAGAAAGGGTGCTTCTATTGACCCTTTCTCAAAGAAAGGGTGCTTCTATTGACCCTTTCTCAAAGAAAGGGTGCTTCTATTGACCCTTTCTCAAAGAAAGGGTGCTTCTATTGACCCTTTCTCAAAGAAAGGGTGCTTCTATTGACCCTTTCTCAAAGAAAGGGTGCTTCTATTGACCCTTTCTCAAAGAAAGGGTGCTTCTATTGACCCTTTCTCAAAGAAAGGGTGCTTCTATTGACCCTTTCTCAAAGAAAGGGTGCTTCTATTGACCCTTTCTCAAAGAAAGGGTGCTTCTATTGACCCTTTCTCAAAGAAAGGGTGCTTCTATTGACCCTTTCTCAAAGAAAGGGTGCTTCTATTGACCCTTTCTCAAAGAAAGGGTGCTTCTATTGACCCTTTCTCAAAGAAAGGGTGCTTCTATTGACCCTTTCTCAGAGAAAGGGTGCTTCTATTGACCCTTTCTCAAAGATAGGGTGCTTCTATTGACCCTTTCTCAAAGAAAGGGTGCTTCTATTGACCCTTTCTCAAAGAAAGGGTGCTTCTATTGACCCTTTCTCAAAGAAAGGGTGCTTCTATTGACCCTTTCTCAAAGAAAGGGTGCTTCTATTGACCCTTTCTCAAAGAAAGGGTGCTTCTATTGACCCTTTCTCAAAGAAAGGGTGCTTCTATTGACCCTTTCTCAAAGAAAGGGTGCTTCTATTGACCCTTTCTCAAAGAAAGGGTGCTTCTATTGACCCTTTCTCAAAGAAAGGGTGCTTCTATTGACCCTTTCTCAAAGAAAGGGTGCTTCTATTGACCCTTTCTCAAAGAAAGGGTGCTTCTATTGACCCTTTCTCAAAGAAAGGGTGCTTCTATTGACCCTTTCTCAAAGAAAGGGTGCTTCTATTGACCCTTTCTCAAAGAAAGGGTGCTTCTATTGACCCTTTCTCAAAGAAAGGGTGCTTCTATTGACCCTTTCTCAAAGAAAGGGTGCTTCTATTGACCCTTTCTCAAAGAAAGGGTGCTTCTATTGACCCTTTCTCAAAGAAAGGGTGCTTCTATTGACCCTTTCTCAAAGAAAGGGTGCTTCTATTGACCCTTTCTCAAAGAAAGGGTGCTTCTATTGACCCTTTCTCAAAGAAAGGGTGCTTCTATTGACCCTTTCTCAAAGAAAGGGTGCTTCTATTGACCCTTTCTCAAAGAAAGGGTGCTTCTATTGACCCTTTCTCAAAGAAAGGGTGCTTCTATTGACCCTTTCTCAAAGAAAGGGTGCTTCTATTGACCCTTTCTCAAAGAAAGGGTGCTTCTATTGACCCTTTCTCAAAGAAAGGGTGCTTCTATTGACCCTTTCTCAAAGAAAGGGTGCTTCTATTGACCCTTTCTCAAAGAAAGGGTGCTTCTATTGACCCTTTCTCAAAGAAAGGGTGCTTCTATTGACCCTTTCTCAAAGAAAGGGTGCTTCTATTGACCCTTTCTCAAAGAAAGGGTGCTTCTATTGACCCTTTCTCAAAGAAAGGGTGCTTCTATTGACCCTTTCTCAAAGAAAGGGTGCTTCTATTGACCCTTTCTCAAAGAAAGGGTGCTTCTATTGACCCTTTCTCAAAGAAAGGGTGCTTCTATTGACCCTTTCTCAAAGAAAGGGTGCTTCTATTGACCCTTTCTCAAAGAAAGGGTGCTTCTATTGACCCTTTCTCAAAGAAAGGGTGCTTCTATTGACCCTTTCTCAAAGAAAGGGTGCTTCTATTGACCCTTTCTCAAAGAAAGGGTGCTTCTATTGACCCTTTCTCAAAGAAAGGGTGCTTCTATTGACCCTTTCTCAAAGAAAGGGTGCTTCTATTGACCCTTTCTCAAAGAAAGGGTGCTTCTATTGACCCTTTCTCAAAGAAAGGGTGCTTCTATTGACCCTTTCTCAAAGAAAGGGTGCTTCTATTGACCCTTTCTCAAAGAAAGGGTGCTTCTATTGACCCTTTCTCAAAGAAAGGGTGCTTCTATTGACCCTTTCTCAAAGAAAGGGTGCTTCTATTGACCCTTTCTCAAAGAAAGGGTGCTTCTATTGACCCTTTCTCAAAGAAAGGGTGCTTCTATTGACCCTTTCTCAAAGAAAGGGTGCTTCTATTGACCCTTTCTCAAAGAAAGGGTGCTTCTATTGACCCTTTCTCAAAGAAAGGGTGCTTCTATTGACCCTTTCTCAAAGAAAGGGTGCTTCTATTGACCCTTTCTCAAAGAAAGGGTGCTTCTATTGACCCTTTCTCAAAGAAAGGGTGCTTCTATTGACCCTTTCTCAAAGAAAGGGTGCTTCTATTGACCCTTTCTCAAAGAAAGGGTGCTTCTATTGACCCTTTCTCAAAGAAAGGGTGCTTCTATTGACCCTTTCTCAAAGAAAGGGTGCTTCTATTGACCCTTTCTCAAAGAAAGGGTGCTTCTATTGACCCTTTCTCAAAGAAAGGGTGCTTCTATTGACCCTTTCTCAAAGAAAGGGTGCTTCTATTGACCCTTTCTCAAAGAAAGGGTGCTTCTATTGACCCTTTCTCAAAGAAAGGGTGCTTCTATTGACCCTTTCTCAAAGAAAGGGTGCTTCTATTGACCCTTTCTCAAAGAAAGGGTGCTTCTATTGACCCTTTCTCAAAGAAAGGGTGCTTCTATTGACCCTTTCTCAAAGAAAGGGTGCTTCTATTGACCCTTTCTCAAAGAAAGGGTGCTTCTATTGACCCTTTCTCAAAGAAAGGGTGCTTCTATTGACCCTTTCTCAAAGAAAGGGTGCTTCTATTGACCCTTTCTCAAAGAAAGGGTGCTTCTATTGACCCTTTCTCAAAGAAAGGGTGCTTCTATTGACCCTTTCTCAAAGAAAGGGTGCTTCTATTGACCCTTTCTCAAAGAAAGGGTGCTTCTATTGACCCTTTCTCAAAGAAAGGGTGCTTCTATTGACCCTTTCTCAAAGAAAGGGTGCTTCTATTGACCCTTTCTCAAAGAAAGGGTGCTTCTATTGACCCTTTCTCAAAGAAAGGGTGCTTCTATTGACCCTTTCTCAAAGAAAGGGTGCTTCTATTGACCCTTTCTCAAAGAAAGGGTGCTTCTATTGACCCTTTCTCAAAGAAAGGGTGCTTCTATTGACCCTTTCTCAAAGAAAGGGTGCTTCTATTGACCCTTTCTCAAAGAAAGGGTGCTTCTATTGACCCTTTCTCAAAGAAAGGGTGCTTCTATTGACCCTTTCTCAAAGAAAGGGTGCTTCTATTGACCCTTTCTCAAAGAAAGGGTGCTTCTATTGACCCTTTCTCAAAGAAAGGGTGCTTCTATTGACCCTTTCTCAAAGAAAGGGTGCTTCTATTGACCCTTTCTCAAAGAAAGGGTGCTTCTATTGACCCTTTCTCAAAGAAAGGGTGCTTCTATTGACCCTTTCTCAAAGAAAGGGTGCTTCTATTGACCCTTTCTCAAAGAAAGGGTGCTTCTATTGACCCTTTCTCAAAGAAAGGGTGCTTCTATTGACCCTTTCTCAAAGAAAGGGTGCTTCTATTGACCCTTTCTCAAAGAAAGGGTGCTTCTATTGACCCTTTCTCAAAGAAAGGGTGCTTCTATTGACCCTTTCTCAAAGAAAGGGTGCTTCTATTGACCCTTTCTCAAAGAAAGGGTGCTTCTATTGACCCTTTCTCAAAGAAAGGGTGCTTCTATTGACCCTTTCTCAAAGAAAGGGTGCTTCTATTGACCCTTTCTCAAAGAAAGGGTGCTTCTATTGACCCTTTCTCAAAGAAAGGGTGCTTCTATTGACCCTTTCTCAAAGAAAGGGTGCTTCTATTGACCCTTTCTCAAAGAAAGGGTGCTTCTATTGACCCTTTCTCAAAGAAAGGGTGCTTCTATTGACCCTTTCTCAAAGAAAGGGTGCTTCTATTGACCCTTTCTCAAAGAAAGGGTGCTTCTATTGACCCTTTCTCAAAGAAAGGGTGCTTCTATTGACCCTTTCTCAAAGAAAGGGTGCTTCTATTGACCCTTTCTCAAAGAAAGGGTGCTTCTATTGACCCTTTCTCAAAGAAAGGGTGCTTCTATTGACCCTTTCTCAAAGAAAGGGTGCTTCTATTGACCCTTTCTCAAAGAAAGGGTGCTTCTATTGACCCTTTCTCAAAGAAAGGGTGCTTCTATTGACCCTTTCTCAAAGAAAGGGTGCTTCTATTGACCCTTTCTCAAAGAAAGGGTGCTTCTATTGACCCTTTCTCAAAGAAAGGGTGCTTCTATTGACCCTTTCTCAAAGAAAGGGTGCTTCTATTGACCCTTTCTCAAAGAAAGGGTGCTTCTATTGACCCTTTCTCAAAGAAAGGGTGCTTCTATTGACCCTTTCTCAAAGAAAGGGTGCTTCTATTGACCCTTTCTCAAAGAAAGGGTGCTTCTATTGACCCTTTCTCAAAGAAAGGGTGCTTCTATTGACCCTTTCTCAAAGAAAGGGTGCTTCTATTGACCCTTTCTCAAAGAAAGGGTGCTTCTATTGACCCTTTCTCAAAGAAAGGGTGCTTCTATTGACCCTTTCTCAAAGAAAGGGTGCTTCTATTGACCCTTTCTCAAAGAAAGGGTGCTTCTATTGACCCTTTCTCAAAGAAAGGGTGCTTCTATTGACCCTTTCTCAAAGAAAGGGTGCTTCTATTGACCCTTTCTCAAAGAAAGGGTGCTTCTATTGACCCTTTCTCAAAGAAAGGGTGCTTCTATTGACCCTTTCTCAAAGAAAGGGTGCTTCTATTGACCCTTTCTCAAAGAAAGGGTGCTTCTATTGACCCTTTCTCAAAGAAAGGGTGCTTCTATTGACCCTTTCTCAAAGAAAGGGTGCTTCTATTGACCCTTTCTCAAAGAAAGGGTGCTTCTATTGACCCTTTCTCAAAGAAAGGGTGCTTCTATTGACCCTTTCTCAAAGAAAGGGTGCTTCTATTGACCCTTTCTCAAAGAAAGGGTGCTTCTATTGACCCTTTCTCAAAGAAAGGGTGCTTCTATTGACCCTTTCTCAAAGAAAGGGTGCTTCTATTGACCCTTTCTCAAAGAAAGGGTGCTTCTATTGACCCTTTCTCAAAGAAAGGGTGCTTCTATTGACCCTTTCTCAAAGAAAGGGTGCTTCTATTGACCCTTTCTCAAAGAAAGGGTGCTTCTATTGACCCTTTCTCAAAGAAAGGGTGCTTCTATTGACCCTTTCTCAAAGAAAGGGTGCTTCTATTGACCCTTTCTCAAAGAAAGGGTGCTTCTATTGACCCTTTCTCAAAGAAAGGGTGCTTCTATTGACCCTTTCTCAAAGAAAGGGTGCTTCTATTGACCCTTTCTCAAAGAAAGGGTGCTTCTATTGACCCTTTCTCAAAGAAAGGGTGCTTCTATTGACCCTTTCTCAAAGAAAGGGTGCTTCTATTGACCCTTTCTCAAAGAAAGGGTGCTTCTATTGACCCTTTCTCAAAGAAAGGGTGCTTCTATTGACCCTTTCTCAAAGAAAGGGTGCTTCTATTGACCCTTTCTCAAAGAAAGGGTGCTTCTATTGACCCTTTCTCAAAGAAAGGGTGCTTCTATTGACCCTTTCTCAAAGAAAGGGTGCTTCTATTGACCCTTTCTCAAAGAAAGGGTGCTTCTATTGACCCTTTCTCAAAGAAAGGGTGCTTCTATTGACCCTTTCTCAAAGAAAGGGTGCTTCTATTGACCCTTTCTCAAAGAAAGGGTGCTTCTATTGACCCTTTCTCAAAGAAAGGGTGCTTCTATTGACCCTTTCTCAAAGAAAGGGTGCTTCTATTGACCCTTTCTCAAAGAAAGGGTGCTTCTATTGACCCTTTCTCAAAGAAAGGGTGCTTCTATTGACCCTTTCTCAAAGAAAGGGTGCTTCTTATTGACCCTTTCTCAAAGAAAGGGTGCTT